>NC_034594.1:30293159-30341183 GCF_900095145.1 Mus pahari | reverse complement strand
TCTTCTTCTTCTTCTTCTTCTTCTTCTTCTTCTTCTTCTTCTTCTTCTTCTTCTTCTTCTTCTTTCTTCTTTCTTCTTTCTTCTTTCTTCTTTGAAATTCTTTTGAACTCAGGGCTGATTCACTAGCTCTCATAAGCAAAGACTGATGCTATGATCCAGAACAAAGGAAACTTTTAAACAACCTAGAAAGAATCAGTGCATTTATCAGTCAACATTTTACAGCATTCTCTCTGTGCTTCTCACTAGCTGTGAGGCTAAAAGACGAGCACTGCTTGTTCATTAGAAACCAAAGCTAAATGATTATTCCTGATCCACTCTCTAACACACACACACACACACACACACACACACACACACACACACACACTGTTTAATATTAAGAAAGAGTTTACAGAGTAGAAGCTAAAATCTAAACATATTCTGTAAATTCTTTCTCAATATTAAACAGGTTGAGTTTGATTATGAAAGTATAACTAATCTTCAACCAAGTCAGAAATCCTACTTAAACATTACCTGGGTATATAGAAAGCACCAAACAGAGCTTCTCAAACTTATACAGTTGTAGAGACTGGTGACTAACTAAGCAGTCCCTAATTTCTTATAAACACGGGACATCTGTCTTCAGACTATTGACTCAGGATCATCTGACAGAGCTTTTCAAAGCAGTATTATAAAAGACTGTTTACCTTGTATTGGCAGAGCTATCAGTCAACTATTTTACATAATGTGTCCTTTTCCTGGACAGTCTTTTGTCTGTAGAAGAAATAGGCAGTCTCTGTCCTGAGGCTACATTGCCATAATAAGGAACCTTGCCTAAAGGTAAAAATGCTCAATTTTGATTTGAAATAGAACACTATCTAAGTAAAGTATCTTGAACTGTTAAACCTTAGCTACTTTTAGCCATTTCTATTTGAGTAAATTGAAAGTACTTTATTAAAATTAATTCAGAATCTAACATAATTATGAGTATGCTCTTTGGCCCTTAACTTGTGTTACTTAATCATCCTAAACAGTTTGTAACCGTAGTTATTAGGACTGGGTATAAGCCTTATACTCTTAGATGAGTTTCATAGCACAATGGCTATCAAAGAGTAACAATATTCAAATTTTGTATCAACATAAGAAATTCACACCAATGAAAACCTTAAATCTATATCAATCTATAAATTCTGTACCAATATAAAATTATACCATCAATGCGTATCAATTATAAAGATTTCTATCAATTAAGATTATGGCTATACAATGTTTTGTTCGAGGATAAAATTTAGAAATACATCCCACCTATTTCCTCCTGGTATAAAATTATATTAAATCATCCCTTAAAATGATAACTTATCCATAATTTGTAAAATAACCATTACTAGACACCCAAACCCAGAGAATTTGGCTGATGACTGGCCATAGTTACTTCCTGCTGAATATGGGCAATGAGATACTCTCTAAAGGGTGGGGAGGAGTAGAAAAATTTTAAAAATGGTAATACTTAAGAAGGCTAGCTTTAGCATTTATCATAAATTATCTGCATATTTGTAAAGTTCAGAGCTTGACTGAAGTTCTGACAGGACCTGTCTAAAGGTTGGATGAGGCAAGGTGACCTGGGATTAGTGGAAACCCTTGAAACTCTTTTGAGGAGCAATTGGAAGAAGTGGGACAAGTAGGTCAGTTTACCATCTCTGAGGATGAATCTCACCAAAGCCCTACATTCTGTAATATATGAATCTCACAATCAAAATTTTAGTATCATTAAGATTTTTATATATATTGTACAGGGTACACAGATCAGTTAAGGGCGAAATTCTACTCCTTGGTTGAGCAGGTGAGGACAGCTGTCTTTTTAGGAGTTAATTTTAGCAATAACCAATTGTAATACGTCTATGTTCATGGCATATGAAGAACGGTGCTGTGAATATTTACCTGTCCTTTTTGATGCTCTTAATTTTTTTCTAGTTCTTCATGGTGTCTCCCCTGTCATATATGACCCATATGACTCTGGGTGGGATCCAAAGCCTCTTCTATCCTGTCATTGCAAATATAGAGCCTTTCTTAAAAAATAACAAGTCTTGGTCGAGGAATTTTAATATAACAACCAAACTCAAAACCATTCTTATTTTGACAAATAAAACATTCAAGGCAAATAAAGCAATCTATATAAATATCAACTGATAAGATAGTGATTCTGCTGTCTACTGACCCAACTTTCATTTTCATGAGACCAGGACTACATTGTTTAATGCATATGTATAGGTCTACTTCCAGGGTCTCTCTTTATATAATTCTTTTTTTTTTTTTTTTTTTTTTTTTTTTTTTTTTTTTTTTTTTTTTTTTTGAGACAAGGTTTCTCTGTATAGTCCTGGTTGTTCTGGAACTCACTCTGTAGACCAGGCTGGCCTCGAACTCAGAAATTGCCTGCCTCTGCCTCCCAAGTGCTGGGATTAAAAGTGCACCCCACCACTGCTCGGCTTATATAATTCTTAAGGTATAAATTTCTACTATCTGAAATAAGTTAGGTGACCTAGCCCTTACCTTTGATCTATTTTTTTAAGGATTGAATGCCTCAGTATTTTATTATCTATGTTTATTTACTTCATAAGCCAATTTCCAGGCTCTATTTTTGTCCTACCAGGCAACAAAATCCCAGAAATTCCATTTGTAGACCATGTTCAAATATCCTGAGAAATTGTCCTGGCAAGACTTTTTCAAATCTTCTTTAAAACATTTTTCATTGATTCTCCCTAACTTCTCTCCTCTGTGATGCTTAACATTGTTGTATCTAATATCTGGCTCTCTGCCTCTCATCTTGAGCTCTTTGTATCAATTCTGTACAGCAGAGAGAAATCTCCATGTGGCTTGGGCAAAATCTATATTCTCTTCTATCCTTAAAAACAATTAAATCAAATTTTAAAAATCTACCCCTTGATTATCTGTTTGGAGGAAGCAGGCAACTTTTACTGTGTATCTCTCACTGCCTTAGAGCAGTGCGCCTTTGGTTCTTTTGCACTGCAGGAGCTCCCAGCCTTGCTGAGCTGATGTTCTTCTTCTGTTCTTTTGTTCATGTTTGGTGTGCTGAAGTCAGGTGACTCGCTCTGCTTGCTGAGAAACCAATTCTACCTAGACTTGAATCACTGTGTGTGTGTGATCCACCTGAGAATCCCTAAATTAATAGTGGATTCTTGTTTTCCATGTTGCATGACATCTGTAATGTGTAGCTTTTGCTAACCCCACCTTAAGCTAAGGAATGGGCTCTGCAACCCACTCACTCTCACTAGTTTCTCTTAAAATGTCTTTGATAACTCAGTGATTGGCTACTGCTAAACTTCTCCTTTCCCCCCAGACATAATTGGATAGAGTGGCCATTGGCCATTCAAACTGAAAACTCACTCCCTTTTTTTTTCTTCTTCTTCTTCTTCTTCTTCTTCTTCTTCTTCTTCTTCTTCTTCTTCTTCTTCTTCTTCTTCTTCTTCTTCTTCTTCTTCTTTTTGTTCTCCTCCTCCTCCTCCTCCTCCTCCAGTTCTCCCAATTCTGTCTGCATTCTCTTGTCAGTGTCCTGCCCTGTCATCACTCCATAAGGCAATGGGGGCAATGGATACTACAGAACAGACTGACATTGGTTTTCCCAGAGGGCAATTCTATGGTGCTGTAGACAAAGAAGATTCACATCTATGAAAGAATGTTAAGTTAGAAGGCAAGGAAATGGAGACTGTGTAGAATTAACACAGGCACTGAGACAGAGAGAAGCCTGGGAATTAGAAAAGAAGTGAAAGGAGACATGACAAAAGGAACTCTAATGGTAGAAGGACTTCTTTAAGTTTTTATTTTTTAAATTTTATTATTTTTCCTTCAAACATGGGGTGGTGATAAGGGAATGAAGTGCAACAATGTATATACATGGAAAGTCTTGTTTAGATTTCAAAGAATTTATGAACCTTATTAAACCTTGTTTGAGTTTATGGGTCTAGGTTTCACTGCCCTAAGATGCACTGATTAAATTTATTAAAGATGAGAATTCCCACTAAGTTTTAAATGATGAATTTTCTGCATTCACTTAGTGACCTCCACTAGGTATACATTATAAGTAAATATTTTTAACACTTCTATTTTTGGTGTTAGCTACTTAGTTTAGAATATTTATCATAGCTCAACTTTTTAAAATGAGTTAAAACACAACACCTCTGATTATATGAAACAATAATTTCTCTATTGAAGCTAAATTCTACAATAAATGAATGTTGTTTCTGTGTAAATTACCAAGTTACAATATTTCTATATTCCTGGACAATCTAGAGAAAGGGACATTAATTTAAAAAAACATTCTTTCTCTTTTTAAGAATATGACTTAAGGTCATCAGTTCAGTATCATGATCACTGAAAACGTTTTTCACTACTTTGAAAAGGTAAATTGATTCTGAATTGAACTTTTATAGAAGTATATACGAACTTGGAAGTGTACTTCCTTGGTTTGGCGTTTGTGTGTGCTGCTTACACCTGTCTTAAAGCCCTGAACTATATCTTGCTGGAGAGTCCAATATCCATATTTCTGAAGGTGAGTATGAATTACACCTTGGAGAATGGCAGATAAAATACTATTTTAGTAGAACTGGACAACATGGTATATATGGATTCTATTATTTCTATGGGTGCTGATCCCTAGGTGATGTAAAGCGACATGGAAGACTTGGAGGAGTCTTCTGATGAAGTGCTCAGACCGGGAATTAATTCTCTCTGTCACATGAATACAAGATGTGGTGGGAATCAAGGACTGGCCAGGGGAGATTTAGGATCTCATACATCAAATATATTATTCTGCTCTGTCAGAGACAAAACCCTGATTAAAATCCTTATCATTTATCCAGCACCTTTTTAACATGCTCCAAAGTCATTAGAGAATCATGAGTGTATCTTTGGAGGCTGGTTCAAATTGAAGGCATTATATCCTCTTTTCCTCATCTTTGGCTTTTTGTGATGAACAAGTGAGGATTGCTAATGAACTGTGTCCATATGAGAGTCCTGAAGTCCCTGTTAATTTAAAGAGAATTCTTTGTAAGTAAATATTTCAACGTTGATATGTTTTGACTTGAATTGGATTATACAGTAAGCTATTTCTTAAACCTTCATTCCCCATGTTTAATTTTGGACACCTTTTAAAACTCCAATGCAAAGACATATTGCCTTCAGTATTTGATGAGAAAGACAACAGTTTTGTTTGTTTGTTTGTTTTTGTTTTTAATCTTTATTTTTAAAAATTTGTTGTTTTATATATTTACATTTCAAATGCAATCTGCTTTCCCAGTTTTCCCTCCACAATCCCCCTATCCCCTCACCCTTGCCACTGTCTATTGAGGGTGTTCCCCCACCTACCCACCCACTCCTACTTCAGTTCCCTAGCATTTCCCTGTGCTGGGTTATCAAGCCTCTATAGTACCAAGGGGCTCACTCCCATTAATACCAGATAAAGCAATCCTCTGCTACATTTCGAGCTGGAGTCATGGGTGACTCCATGTATATGGTTGGTGGTTTGGTCTCTGAGAGCTTTGGGTAATTTGGTTGATTGATATTGTTGTTCTTCCTACGGAGTTACAAACCCCTTCAGCAACTTCAGTCCTTGCCCTAACTTCTCCATTGGGGTCCCCATGCTCAGTTCAATGGCTGGCTGCATGTATCCACTTATGTATTGGTCAAGCTCTGGTGTAGCCTCAAAGGGGACAGCTATGCTTGGCTCCTGTAAGCAAGCACTTCTTGTTATCAGCAATAGTGTCTGAGTTTGGTGTCTGCAGGTGGAATGGATTCCTAGGTGGACCAGTTTCTTGGTGTCAGACTCTGTTTTTCTATCAGACTCTGTTCCACTCTTTGTCCCTGCATTTCTTTTAGACAGGAGGAATTCTGGATTAATATTTTTATGGTGGATGAATGGCCCTATCCCTCAACTGGGGGTCATATCTATCCACTGGATATGATCTCTACAGGCTCTATCTTCACTTTGTTGGTTATTTGGGCTAATGTTTTCCCTCTTGGGTCCTGGAAACTTCTTGGATCCCTGGCATCTGGGACATTCTAGTGGGAAATCCAAGTTCCCCTTCCACCACTGCTACATACCCACTTTTAAATTCCTGATCCTCTGTACTTCTCCCCTATCTCCTCTGATATATAAACTGTCCCCCCTTTCCCCTCCCTCTCCTCTTACCCTCCAAGATACCTCTCTCCTACTTCCTGAGATGATTTCTTCACCCCTTTCAGTAGGACCAAAACATCCACACTTTGAGAACCTTGAACACATTGGAAGAGGGGAAGATTTCCTGAACAGAATACCAGTGGCTCATGCTCTAAGATCAACAATTAAGAAATGGGAACTCATAAAACTGAAAAGCTTCTGTAAGGCAAAGGACACTGTTAATAGAACAAAAGGGCAACCCACAGATTGGGAAAATATCTTTATCAACCCTATATTGATAGAGGGTTAATATCCAAAATATACAAAGAACTCAAGAAGTTCAACTCCAGAGATCCAAATAACCTTATTAAAAATGGATACAGAGCTAAACAGAGAATTCTCGTCTGAGGAATCTTGAATGTCTAAGAAGCATCTAAAGAAATGTTCAACATTCTTAGTCATCAGAGGAATGCAAATCAAAACAACCCTGAGATTCTACCTCACAGCAGTAAGAATGGCTAAAATCAAAAACTCAGGTGACAGCAGATACTGGTGAGGATGTGAAAAGGAGGAACACTGTTCCATTGCTGGTTGGATTGCAAGCTGGTACAACCCCTCTGGTAATCAGTCTGGTGGTTCCTCAGAAAATTGGATATAGTACTACCAGAAGACCCAGCTGTATCACTCTTGGGAATATTCTCAAAAGATGCTCCAACATATAACAAGGACACATGCTCGACTATGTTCATAGCATTCTTATTTATATTATGCAGAAACTGGAAACAACCCAGGTATCCCTCAACAAAGGAGTAGATACAGAAAATGTGGTACATTTACACAATGGAGTACTACTATTAAAAATAATGACTTCATGAAATTCCCAGGCAAATGGATGGAACTTGAAAATGTCAACCTGAGTGAGATAATCCAGTTACAAAAGAACACACATGACATGAACTCAATGATAAGTGGATATTAGCCCAAAAGCTCAGAATGACCATCATAAAACTCACAGAGCATATGAAACACAAGAAGAATAGTTTCTTTTCTTATTACCTGCTGAGATTGTCTGTAATGGCACTGCATTTTGTAGTGTCTTTCTCATCACTTAGTCACAGAAATAAAATCAAGGACCATATAACCCATGAAGTCTGTTTGATAGTTTTTGGAATCTTAGGTGATATTGGTAGTTAATAACACTGGAACAGATATAGGATTATGTGAGGACACTGATAATGGTTGCAATGGTTTATATATACTGAAAATCCATTTTGCAAAACTTTACCAATAGATTGCTGATTCAGTAAATCATAAACTTTTTGAAAGTAGTTATTGTTATTATTATTATTAAAAATAAACATCAATCATTGAATTAAAAGAAATCTTGAGAATAAGGTGAAGCATTATTCACAATTCGACATTTAACTGTTTTGAGAACAAAGCCTCCCATCATACGTTTTTATCAATAGAAATATATTATGAATTCAGAATTGATAGGAAATATCATATAATAAAATATTATTCATGGTATAATTATGTATGTTTTAATACTTTTGATGTTTACTGTCTAATTTCCCCTTAAATACTATAAATCTTAGACTTACCTGAAAATTTAGTAGTGAAATATTTAAATTTGACATAAGGTGATTTATTTGTTTGTAGCAATATATAGTATTTTTCCTGTTATTACTATTTTCTGACTACTCAATTACTATGTGCATTTTCTATAGGGGTACATTGGATTTCTATAACTTTAATTTTTTTCAAATCCTATTTTTAAAGATGGTTCTTAAAATGCTTTAACCTTCCTTGTAACCCACCTGCCACAAGAGGTAGTGGGAAACAAAGGATAAGGGGGAAGTAGACCTGTTTAGAAAGGTTCTTTGGAGCAATTCCATTGTGTGTTGTCTGGAAATCAGTAGGTTAGCTCACAGGTTAGCAGGCAGCAGCAGTTAGATCCTCTTGCAAATACCTCACAGATACATTAACAGTACAGTTTGGTAGAGTTGGGTTAACAACATTGGTAGCATTACCTAGCGGAGACATCCAGGCCTCAGGCTAGGATTGAGCCAGCAGGAGGGACCAGGAGAAAACACCAGGAGAAGTTCTCAGCTGTGCCTCTTCTCAGGGAAGTGAAGATCAATGAAGACAAAAGACTCACAGGGGTTGCACAACTAGCTATTCCAGCAAACCAAGCTCTGTATCCATCACTCCATGGAGTCATATTTGTATCCTTCAAACATCACATGTCTTTCATGTGCCTTGCCTCAACATGGTCTTGACTCAGAATGTACATTCAACAGTCCAACGAAGCAGCAACAAACTGCAGTACACCATCAGAAGTTTTGGGGGGTGTTTTTCTCTTTGGCTTCCCAACAACTACAAAATGTAGGACAGACCAATACATACTTGTCATTAGCAAAGAATCTTTTATCATGTGTCCTTTCATGTGCTCGCTTTAGCAGCACATCTTCTCTCCTGTGTCTACCTCAGCAGAACATTCCTTCATGAGTCTGCCTTACCCTTGCACACCTGTGGCTACTTTAAGGAAATGTTCCTTCTTGTGCTTGCCCCAGCAAAACACCATCCAACTGATTTTCCAAAGAACCTTGTTTCCACTTCAGATTTCTTTATTGATTTGTAGGAGGAAGTTTTGATATACGCCACTTTTACATATTAACTTATTTTAATCACTCTGTCTTAAATGAAAATCAAATAACCCTTCAAAATATGTCTATACAATCTTTTCTTCAATAAAGTTACAGCCATTAAAAATCCAAAGTCTAATTTATAAGACATGTTTTGTAGCAAAGCGTAGTAAAGCTTTGTACCAAAGCTGTGTGAATACATGGTTTGGGCTGAATTCAGAGTCTTTCTTTCTCAGTTTTAACTATTTCTAGACTTAGGCCTGGAAGCATCTAGCCTCCAATCTGATCCTCTAAGTTGATTGCTTTATTCTGGCTTCTCTTGGCTTCTGACTGAATTGTTCTGCTTGGCCTCATACTAACTTTGGCACTATGTCCTAATCTTCTTGTTCTCTCTCATTCTCTGACTTGCTCTATCTTTACTGTGTCTAGCTTGTTTTATCTGCAACCCATCTCTGTAAAACTGTCCTGGCAAAACTTCCAAATACACACCACACACGGACCCCCTCCCCCTGCTCTTAGGTAGCCTCTCTTTCTTGTTCGTTTTCCTAAGAGTTAGGCATGTACTATCTCTGATTTATTCTGTCAAATATTTCTTTTGTTCATCCCTTTGTCTACCCTTCAATTAGAAGCCACTTTCAAACATACCTTCCTTCTACTACAAACTAACCTTACTTTCATTGTTAGGTATTAGAGGTAAGGTGTCCACAAAGGGTGTGTCTGTATTCCCCCCAGATCATACTGCTATCCAGTGCATGTCCTCATTCCAGCCTGATCCTATCTTTGGATGTGATCTCTTGCCGAAGCAGCCGTGTTGCTGGATTAAAATTTCTCTAAAACATTTAGAAATTCTATTGAAAATGTATTATTATCTGCATTGTAATAGCTGATAGGTTATTTCTCTGTTGTCAGTGAAATGAGCCAATTTAAACAAGATCAGATTATATTAAAGGTAGGTTTATTGGGAAGCTGTCTTTGGAAGAGGTCACCGGACCCAAGGATTGAGGCCCATGGGTGTTGCCATGAAGGTTAGGGTGGGGGAGAAGAAAAAGAGAAAGAGAAAAAGAAATGCAAGAGAAAAGAAGGAGAAAGAGAAGAGAAAGACCAAAAATGTCTGGATTATATAAGAAAGATATATAGGAAGAGCCTCTGGGGTAAGGGCAGCCCAGTCCCTGGACTAGAAAGTTCAAAACTGGGTCAGGGTATGCCAGGTAGGGACAGAGATGTTCTGAGAGAACCTGGAGCCCAGATCTGCTTTGATATATAAAATATGCAACTCAGTCCCTTGTCCCAGGCCAGAAATCAAAGATAGCAAATACAATTCTAGTTAAGAGTGGTCAGAGAAAGCTTTATATATCAACAAAAGTAAATGATGTCTCTGACACAGAAAGTTGTAATGACTTTCCAATGTCATAATAAGAAAATTGCAGAACTGGGGATACAATTTACCGAATCCCAGTGCAATGCTTTAATGAGTTGACAAGTAGGATTTCTTGTGACGTAGTAATAGCTAAGTACTTTGGACTTTCTATTCATTTGCAAAATATTTAATAATTCTCACAAGTTCACAAAGGTGTTTTATCCAGTGGACAATAATGCCTTACAAATGGATTTTTCTTTAATTGTTGCTCAAATGAAATTATACTAGTTTAAGAATTTAAGCAACAAGTGAAGAATACATTAGCTAATTGATGTTCATGACTTTCTTCATAAATGTGGAGATATGAATAAAAGTGGTTTGTTACCAATGTAAAGGTGTATACAGGGTATCAGTTCTCACATTGACATCTTTGTAATAGCCATTTCATTGGTGGAAACATCAGTGAATTTCAAAATGCTTACATCACCAAACTATGGTAAAACTGTGGTTGAAAACACAAACTCTGATCTCCAGAATTTGAGAGCTTTCCTTAATCCTTGGTATACCCTATTACTAGGATAATTTCTCAAATTAAAATTGATATTTAGAAGACTGAGATAAACTACATGGGATCAATGAGGCCTGTCTTTTACTTATTCTCTAATACTGCTACTGCGAAATTAATAAGACAGCCTTTTTATTTATGGCAAAATAGATGTTTTTAGTAACAAAATTTTGTGCTAATATCTCGTGAACAACAATAAGTTGTCAGAGATAAATACTAAATGTGAGTGTAGCTTTTACTGTGGCATTATGTGTACACTAAATAAGGTTTGTGCCATGTGGTACATGGCAAATAACAACATGCATTAGATGTTTGACATGAAGATGGGGGGCTGCAATGATCACATTTGTCTTAAGGGTAAGGGAAAAGCCATTTAAAATTTTAATGACTGCTCTTCTACCCAAATCAAAATCTTCTGGAAGATGAAAATAAAAAAGGTTAAAATGTTAAGTATAAGAGGTTCTGAGAAAATCTTGAGTGGAGAATCCCATTTTAGAAAACTGCCTGTCTACTTTTGGGATATATCTTATTACTAGGTTTGCTAACTTACAAACGATAAACTTCTGGGTAAGCCAATTAAGAATATTCTAGGAAAGTTCTTGAGTGAGTTAGGCATACTAATGGATAACCAGCATAGCATATGAGAAAATTGTTCTGTAGCATTTATGTGGCTTCAGACTAGGTTGTTATGTGGAGTGACTTGGAAGCTCTGACATTCTCACTGAAGGAACTGTATATTGTGTTTTGCCTTTTCACATCACATTGAAGATACTGAAAATGTCTCCTTTATTTCTCTATCTGTATGTGCATGCAAATGTGTGATTTGTGGGCATATGAGTGCCACAACATAGGTGTGAGGAAAGAGGTATAGGACCTTCCCTTCTACTTTGAGACAGAGCCTGCTATGTGCCCAAAGTTCTCTGGCCAACCTTGTCTTATTTGACTTTTTGAGTTCTCTGACTTTCTTGTCTTATTTGCCTCTTTATTTCCCCATAGAGTTGTTTGGATGTGTTTTCTGTGGATTTGGGGGATTTGAGCTCAGCTCCTCAAACTTATACAGCATGGACTTTTACCCTCTGAGCCAATTTCCCAGCCCAATATCTGAAATCTTTAAAACATAAAAAAATTCAGTGACAGGATAAGGGCCTTTGAATCCAACATAACGCTGAGGACTTTATGGATACTATATGCATATGCTCATATATTTGTGTGTTTGTTTCCTAAAGTAGATGCTAAAGATGTGGCTGTGATTATCTTCCATCACATAGGCTCCCTTCTCTTCCCTGCATGATACCAACAGGCTCTGACTGTGGAAAGGCAAAGGGGGAACTTGTTATAGACAGGAACTAAGCAAGGAGTTTCTGTTTATCCTTCCTGTCTCACCACTCCTGGCGTAAGCTACCACAAGCTACCCAGGCTTCTTCCATCTCCTGGCGGTTACTCTCCACCTGCAAGAAAATTAACTAATGTGGTTGAGTGCTGCAGAATGCAAAGGTGATTTAGCCTTTCACAATTGTTCCTTTGTGGGTAATGTTGCTGCATGTGGTGACATTGGCTAACCTTTCCCTGTTAGGCTATATAACAGAGAACACTTAAATCGAGACCAGCTTGTCTGGGACTTTTGGAGCAGCCATCATGCCAAACCTGTGTCCTGGGTTCCAGTAGTGATTGCTCTCCACGCCCCCTGTTGGTGGCTTTGGACAGCACCCTTCCATTGTAGCCCTGCCCCTATTTATGGAATGCATACTCTCACAGAGGAAGCCCACCTTCTAGGATGGCTTCATATTCCAATATCCTACTATATATATATATTGTATTTCTTCTCTCATATATTACAATCTGACCACAGTTTTCCCTCCCTCCACACCTCTCAGTGTTTTTCGCTACGCCACCCATTTTACCACTCTGTTTCCCTTCAGAAAAGACTAGACGGCCCAGGGATATCAACCAAACATGGCATATCAAGTCACAATAAGACTAGGTACCTCCCCTCATATTAAAGTTGGACCAAGCAACCCAATAGGGCAAGAAGTGTTCAAAAACAGGCAAAAGAGTCAGAGGCGGTCCCACAAGAACATCAAGCTACATAACAATACCATATCCAGAGGACCTAGGTCAGAAGCATACAGGCTTCCTGATTGTTGGTTCAGTCTCTGTGACACCCTGATGAGTCCCAGTTCCCAATACCCTTTCCACTCCTTCTCATATTAACGAACTCTCCTTTAATTATTACTCTTCACACACACACACACACACACACACACACACACACACACACACACACATGCATTTAACCTATTTATTATTTATTGTTGCTTGTGTAAACATGTGTTTAGGACTTCCTGCTTAAAATTGCATAACCCTGAATGACATACCAGCAGTGTTTCCCTGAAGAAAATTGACTCACCCTTACCCAGGAGCCATTGATTGTCCCCAGACCCTCTTCTAGGTGTGAAGCTTTGTGAAATTGCCCATCCATATCTGCGTGTTTTAATTATTCAGGTTTTCCTTATGCAAGCACAGGGTTGAGATTTCATGGGTGCCAATTCCCAGTCATGACTAGAAGACACCAGGTTACTGAAAATCTCCTGGTTCTATGGGTTTTACAATCTTTCATTGTGTTCTTCCTCAGTAGTACATCAGCCTACTGAGTAGGAGATGGATTATAGATGTGTGAATTGGGCCTGCCAATTGTTGTTTACTCTTTGCACTTGAACAGTTGTGGATCTCTGTAATGGTCTCCGTCAGCTACAAAAGGAAGCTTCTTTTTGTTCAGTGCCAAATGGTTAGTCCTGAAAAACACAGATACAGGTAACATTATATGACCTGAACAGGTTATATATATATATATATATATATATATATATATATGCATACAATAACAATTAATGAAAACAGAGGCCATCAATTTGAAAGAGTGAGGAAGGGTATATTAGCATATTTGGAGAGAGTGAATGGAAGAAAGAAACACTATAATTATTTACAATCCCAAGAACAAACAAGTAAAAATCAACAATGAAGAAACTCCTTTGATGAGGATGGGATCATCATTTGTCTTTGGATATATAGATGAACATTTAGAATACAAATAGAAATTATATTGGCTTAGGAAAAATGCAGAAGTCTATGACTTCTCCAGCCAAAGTTAGTTGGCTAGGTTTCCGGGACCAGGTGTGAATTCTCTCCTACTGAGCTGGCTGTAAGTCCAATTAGGAGGCTATTAATATCCCCAAGATAAAATTGCCACTATTTCATCCCTGGGGATGTCTTGCTGGGCTAGTCATTATTATGGTTCACAGACTTTACAGCTTGGTTGGCTTACTGATGGTCTCTCTCCTGTGGCAGCTGGCATAGCACCTTCTTATTCTAAGAATGCCAGTAGGCCTCATGGAAGAGGCTTTTGAGGTACTTCCAGCTGGTTCCTCCAAGTCCTGTTTGATTCATGTGGTGCCTTCAGCAAAAGGGTTTTATCTTCAAATTCTGAGAAATAACAATAGTCTATGTTGTTTTGGTAGTCTCTTGGACATTTCTGAATGACAACTAAAGCAAGGTTTCCCATGACTTGACACTGGTGTTTTTTTATTAGTCTATGGTTAGTTTGGGGGGAGGGTCATTAACACTCTATCCATATGTACATATTTATATGTGTTTAAATAATTATATAAGCTTACAAAACACAGTTTCTTTATTGTGTTTTTGTTAGTGATATTGACACTCTATTACTCTTTCTGTCCCCTCCACAGGTAAAATCTCGCCAGTGCTTTCCCTTTACCCCTTTTACAGCATCTGTCTTCTAATATCTCCCTCGTTCTATTTTTAGAATTTAATTTTACTTATATTTTTACTTATTCACTCTATCTTCCTCTCATTTACTCTCTTCCTGCTCATCCCCTCCCACAATCCTTCCCCCATACCCCTTCCCCTTCTCTGAGCTGGTGGGGGCCATCTGGGTATCCCCCTACCCTAGCATTTCAAGTTTCTGCAAGGCTAGGTGCCACCTCTTCCGCTGAGGTTAGACACGGCAGCCCAGCTAGCAGAACACATCCCACGACATGCGACAGTTTTGGGGACAGCCCCAGTTCTTGTTGGTTGGGACCCCCATGAAAGCCAAGATTCACATCTGCTACATATGAGTGTAGAGGCCTAGGTATAGCCCATGTAAGTTCTGTGGTTGGTGGTTCAAACTCTGAGAGCACCGAAGGTCCAGGTTAGTTGATTCTGATGATCTTCCTATTGAGTTCCTATCCCATTCAGTGCCCACAATCCTTCCTCCTATTCTTCCATATGAGTTCCCACCCTCCATTCACTGTTTGCCTGTGGGAGTCTTTATCTGCCTGAGTCAGCTGCTTGTAGAGCCTCTTAAAACTGGAAATAGTTCTACCTCAAGAGCCAGATACACCAATCCGGGATATATACCCAAAAGATGTTCCAGCATCTCATAAGGATACTTGTTCCACTATGTTCATAGCAGCTTTATTATTAACAGCCAGAAACTGGAAACACTAGATGTCTCTCAACTGAAGAACTGATAAAGAAAATATGGTATATTTACATAATAGATTACTATAAAGCTTTTAAAAACAAAGACATCATGAATTTTGCAGGCAAATGGATAGAACTTGGGAATATCCCTCTCTTGATGCCCTTTCTCCAGCCTCAGACAATGGTCCTTTTCTGCTTTCCTTCCTTTGGGAGTTTCTCTAGGTTATATACTCATCTCTGAAGATTCAAATATGTGATTGCACATAAGCCAGGCCATCTAATATATGCTATTTGTCTGGTTAGTCCTGAATTTTCTTTGTCTTTACTTGCAGACAGGGGAAGTTCTTCTTTAACTTGAGCTTTAGGATATTAACTATAGTTATCTTTAACACCGGGTAAATTCAAAAATAAATTCTGAATTTCATGTAAATTTTAATAGAGAGACTAAAGTACATTTTTGATTCAATCTAGAATCTAGACATATCTTTTAGATATAATCGGAGAGTGAGAGTCTATGGTGCAAAGATTGTATAATGTTAAACATGAGGTAGCTTCTAATGAACTTCATTTATATATTATGTAGTTAGGTCACATTAAGTGATATTACTAGAAAAATCCCCGAACAATTCATTGCTGACTTATATTGCCCTAAATATGGTGAAAATTATATAGTTCATAAAAAAAGTGATACCAGTATAATATAACAAAAAGGTTTTTCCTCAGTATTAAGATAAAGGATACTTATAGGAGATTTTCTGATCACTGAATTAGAGATTGTATTAAGTACAGATTAGATTTGACATTTGGGATTAGCTACTAGAATGCTAAGAATAAAAGTTGTAACCCTTTTCTCTTGAGAATTTTGTTCCTTAGTTGCATCTTTATTTTACTGTATTGTTTCTATTTGCATTCTCCTATTTCTTTTAAATTTATTGTAGATATTTGTAGATACTTTTGTAATGGTCATATAGTATAAGCAACCTAAAATCATCTCTTGGAATATGACCACACAAATCAAACTAAATAAATGACTGAGTGTTATGATATTTTCAATTAAACTAACAATATTTTGAAGAATTTCTAGTTATTTACCATGAATTTATATGTATTTATTTTGAAAAATATGTAGTGTTACTAAAGATTCAATGCAGTTGTACAAAAGTACTTACTGCAATCATCTGTCACAGTTTTACTGTTAGAGAACTTTTGTTGTCAAGGTTTTTATGTGCTTTCAAGGATGTAATGGAATAGCTCTTTTAAAATCGTGATCAGATTGTTAAAAATTCACTTATGATCAAGAATAGCTTTATTGTTTAGACTCTGATAACACATACTCAATATATAATTTATAGCTGTACCCCCTCCCCCAATGCGTACTGCTGAATATTCTGGGCCTTTGGGTAGAAAGATTTCTCCTAGATTCTTGTAAACATATGTCTTACTCCTCCCAGATGAGGATACTGCCATGATGGGAAAGGTGGAGATTACACTTAAACAATTTTAATGTAGGAGCAAATTTATAAGGGAGTTGTAGTATGTAGGTGCATACTGTAATAATGAAGTATTTGCATAGTTGACTGCAGCCTTTATTCAGCAAGGTGAAGAATGCCAGGCAGCTCCACATAACGGATGTGGGCGAACAAGTCACATACTCCATAGTAATGGAACACATTAATAAAGTTTTCACAGTATGTGTCCTTCATGCAGTCTGTGGTGACAAATATCCATGCCTTTATAAACTGCATGGTATTACATTGCTGAGACCTCTGGGACTTGCCCGCCAATGTACTGTCTATCATTTATTTCCTGCTGTAGTGTGTATGCTTTGAGTGATCTTAGAGGAAGGTCACAGCCTGTGAAGTTTCCTTACCAAACATTTTTTTCCTCTGTCTGGGCTTTGAGTTGCTTGCGTTTAAGGTTTATTGTACTTCATTTTAGTGAATGTTCCAAGGAGACTCAGGGTAAGTCTTAGTACCAAAGTCGTCCATCAACTGTTTGCTCTGTTGCTCTTGTGCCCCCCCGCCCAGCTCCTAGTTCTATAAATAATCGCTGAAACATTGCATCAACAGGTTTATTGCCTTTACTTTTATCTTGTGCTACTTTTAAAGTTATTGCTAAAGAAAATAGCTTTTCTCAGACTCTCCTTTAATGCTATTGGCTACAGTTGGGTAGCCTGTGTTATAACAATGCTTCTGTTAAAACTTGTCCCTACCCGAGTCCTGATCAGAGCTCTTACCCAGGCCCACTCATCAAAGTGAAGCTGGTGACTGATAGCTAACTGGTGCCTCACCAAAGATCGCTATACCATGATCTCCCTTCAGGAAATAACCTTGTCTGTTTCCAGCTGAATAAGAACATGAAATTATCTTTATTTTTTTTATTTCCAAGATGGTGTTTAACACTGAACGTTTACAGACAGATGGAAACATGACCCTTCACCCCAGGTCTTAGTCCAATGGTGAGATTAAAAAAGTATATACATGAGGGAGGGAACTGTGCTTTTTTCCAGAAGAGATAAACCTGGGTGTGTGTGTCTAAGGCACACATTTGCAGCAGCGTGACAGAGTAGTGGACACTAATAGCAGCTCCTGTGTAGCTTTTCATTCTCTTCAGTATCGTTGCCAGTGTGGTATTTTTAACACCTCACCAAGCTGGCATACTGAGCATCTGTCCCTCCTACTTCACTATCTCTTGGACTGGCTCACTTTGAAGCGGGTGTGTGCTGCTACAGAACTGAGCAGCAACCAGGTCCACACCAAAGCCTCCACTGCTGCCCCACCCCTTATGCTGCTGTGCACAGGTTTACTAGCACGTGCAATTGAGCAGAGACGTAGAGACAAGTATGTCTTCTGTATCTCGGCTAGTTTTGAAGTCTTTTGCCTATGGAATATTTAATTTAGGAGAAGGATTACATAGTGAAGTTCTTTATAAGGCCCATGTGTTATTGTGTCCTTGAGGCTTTTCTTTGTGTGAAGGTAGGGAATCTGGCTGCCGTGAGGCTAGACTACAGGACTTGTGAAGAGAAATCATTTTAAGACCTCAAAATATGAATTGTGAACTATAAGGTTTTGTATATATTGGGCTTTATACAATACTGTTCCTACTTTCAACATATTTTTTACTTATTAAATTCAAAATAAAGAGTTGTGGAGCCTAGTCCTTAAGGATACACATATAATACATTCCTTAACCTAAAAGCTCAGGGATCACTACAGAAGAAGGGCCAGAAAGATTGTAAGAGTTAGAAGTCTGGAGTGTGCTGCGAGATGATACCATAATCTACATTCACAAAATCACAAACATCATTGCTTAAACATGAGTTGAACACAGATGACAGGAATAGTCATGTTTACATGGATGGAGGAAAGCCCAAGTAGCACCAACTCTATAACAGAAGAGTACAGCCATGGAGAGAGCAGGAGAAATAATCTTCCCAAAGAAAAAGCATCCCCCCATAACTGGTTATACAATACCCAATGGTCAGTCTTGCAAACATGTATATTTGAGTATCATAATACAAATGGAGCATAGTTATGAATTTATATGCAATACTATGTATATAAAAACAATTATAAAAAAAATGAGGCCATGAATTTGAAAGAGCAAGGAATAGGGGATGCTTGGTAGGGTTCAGAGAGAGAGAAAAAAAAAAAAACAAATGGGAAAATGATATTATAATTATATTATAATTTCAAAAATTAAAAATACTTAAAAGTAATTAGTCTGACTTAAAAATAAAAAAACAAAACAGCATTAATATAGATGAGACAGCCATGCACCCAGTAGTTAACGAAACTGTAAAACTGCATTTGATCTACAACTATCATGTTCCTGTCAACTTGTTTATGTGGAATCTTATTCCATTTGCATTTTAAGGACTACTGCATGTTATTCAAAAATGTATTATTTCTGTGTTAGGTTTGTCTTTCATAGAAACTTAGTGTATCTTTTCCAGTAGTGTAGACACGAATGTCTTAATGTTTAATTTAATGGTTTTAATGTTGGGTAGTGTGAGGTATGTAAGCAATTAGGAAAGAGTAAAGAACGGAGAAGGGTCCTTTGATATTTGGCACATGTTCCTGACACTGAGTCCCTGTTGTAAGCCTAGCCTCTGCCAGAAGGCTTCTGCTTCTTCATTTGCTGTGTTTCCAGATATTGCCCATAGGTATCATCCCTCAGTAAGTCTTCTGTTTCTTGCACTTCCTCTTATATTGTCAGCTTCTCTAGTCTACATTTTCAGTCAAGCCAACATCTTTTCAATGAACCCACTTGTGTGGGTATGCTATCATTCTTCAATAGAACCTGTGCTGTGGAGCATAGCCATATCTCCACTGCTGTGGAGAAGCTCCATATTGCTGTGTCTGAATTTCTGCAGCTTTCTTCTCAAAGCCATCCTTGATCTGGTCTCCATGAACTAACAATTAATTCTTTACTTTATTTTATCTTACTTGATTTTATTTTTACATTCCAGCTATTGACCCACTATCAGTCCCTTACCCCACAGTTCCTCATCCCATTCTTCCTTCCCCTTGATGGGGAGGGGGTGAGAGGGAAGGAGGGGGAGGGGTGAGAGGGAAGAAGGGGGAAGGGGTGAGAGGGAAGGAGGGGGAGGGGAGGGAGAGGGAAGATGGGCCCTTACAGGGTCTCCCTTTTCCCTGGGGTCTCAAGTCTCTCAAGGATTCAATGCTTCTTCTCCCATGGAGGCTAGGCAGTCCTCTGCTACATACAGACCAGCCCATGTATGCTATTGAGCTCCCTGGGATCCCAGTCAGTTGAGACTGTTGATCTTCCTACAATTTAGGTCAGATACCAAGACTGATGAGGTAGACAATAGAGTGTGGAAAGTCTTGGCATAAAAAGGCTGCTTGGAACAATAGGGAAGACATCTCAATCATCTTAAGAATAGTTTGGGAACAGAGGTGGGGGGAGGGGTATAGGAAACTTTTGGGATAGCATTTGAAATGTAAATAATAAAAAATAAAAAAAATAAAAAAATAAAAAGAAAAAAAAAAGAATATTTTGGGAACAAAGGATGGCTAGGGGTTTGCATTCCTTCTAGAGGCTGGCTTGGATAAGTGTCCTATTGTACAAAAAGCATTTTCTGAGGTTTTGATTTTCACTAGCAGAGCCAGCGGTGGGTATGTATAGATTTTTACCAGTCTAGATGGTGGGATTAGGGAAAGATGAGTCTTAGCAGCTGTCCATGGGCAAGTGTCAAAAAATAGAATCAGTTTCTTTATCACTCTTTACATGGTAGGCACTCAGTAAATGTTTGATGATGAATAACTACACTTTTCATTAATGAATAACTTATGAGAATTTCACATTAAAATGTGTGCAGTGAATTCGGAAGGATAGAAATCTTCTAATCCAATTTGTCCATACAAGTCCAGCGTTAGAGAAATCTAGAAGAATGTCATACCAGGCAACATCCTTTAGGGAATAGTCATGTAATTTTTAAACACAGCAATTTATCACCTTGGTTCTTTTTACTTGTTTATTAATTAATCAAGATAAAGAAGGTGAAATTTCTAATTTTGCTGCAATCAAGTCAGCATGAAGTTTCTATTGAGTAAATGTTATTATTATTCACGGATGACAGAAGTTAAAATAAAGGGTATGGTTAATTCAAAGAGGAAAAAAGTAGGATCTTTGCATACTCTAAGTTGTTTCAATGTGTCCAGTTATGTGGTTTGGATAAGGGTGCCTATGTAAGAATAGCTTATAGAAAACAATTCATTTGTTGCCTTCTGATTTTCCTTGTAGAATTTTCTTGGAATAAAGTCTTCTCTTTACATTTTTCATGAAAAATGTGTTCCTATTATGAATATCTATTGATTTGCTCAGTGTCTTACAATAATATAGAAACATATAAACATTCACTTCATCTTGCAGGAGAGAAATCTACCACATTACCAGTACTTCAGGAAATGTGCCTTAGCTTCCTATCTGCTAGCTTCTGTTAAGATGTGCAGGACATTAGCTAAATTATTGAAAGCTACATGTCTTACATGATTAAAATTATTTATACTATATATTTAAAGATTATATTATTTATGTATTTTATATTTATTTGCAGATGATATGATAGTATATATAAGTGACTCCAAAAATTCAACCAGAGAACTCCAAAACCTGATAAACAGCTTCAGTGCAGTAGCTGGATATAAAATCAACTCAAACAAATCAGTTGCTTTTCTCTACATGAAGGGTAAACAGGCTGAGAAAGAAATTATGGAAATAATACCCCTCAAAACAGTCACAAATAATATAAAATACCTGGGTGTGACTCTAACTAAGGAAGTGAAAGATCTGTATGATAAGAAATTCAAGTCTCTAAAGACAGAAATCAATGATGATCTCAGAAGATGGAAAGATCTCCCATGCTCAAGGATTGGCAGGATTAATATAGTCAAAATGACTATCTTGCACAAAGCAATCTACAGATTCAATGCAATCATCAAAGAAATTCCAACTTAATTCTTCACAGAGTTAGGAAAGGCAATTTGCAAATTCATCTGGAATAACAAAAATCCTAGGATAGCAAAAACTATTCTCAACAATTAAAGAACCTCTGGTGGAATTACAATTCCGGACCTCAAGCTGTACTACAGAGAAATTGTGATAAAAACTGCATAGCAGTGGTACAGCGACAGACAGGTAGATCAATAGAACAGAATTGAAGACCCAGAAATGAACCCACACACCTATGGTCACTTGATCTTTGACAAAGGTGCTAAAACCCTCCAGTGGAAAGAGGACAACATCTTCAACAACTGGTGCTGGCTCAACTGGCAGTTAGCATGTAGAAGAATGTGAATTTATCCATTCTTATCTCCTTGTACAAAGCTCAAGTCTAAGTGGATCCAAGAACTCCACATAAAACCAGAGACACTGAAGCTTATAGAGGAGAAACTGGTAAAGTGCCGCAAAGATATGGGCACAGGGGAAAGATTTCTGAACAGAACACCAATGACTTGTGCTGTAAGATCAAGAATTGACAAATGGGACCTCATAAAATTTCAAAGCTTCTGTAAGGCAAAGAACACTGTCAATAAGACCAAAAGGCAACCAACAGAATGGGAAAAGATCTTTACCAATCCTAAATCCGATAGGGTGCTAATATCTAATATATATAAAGAAATCAAGAAGTTGGACTCCAGAAAACTAAATAACCCTATTAAAAATGGGGTGCAGAGCTAAACAAAGAATTCTCAACTGAGGAATACCAAATGGCTGAGAAGCACCTAAAAAATATGTTCAACATCCTTAATCATTAGGGAAATGCAAATCAAAACAACCCTGAGATTCAACCTCACACCAGTCAGAATGGCTAAGTTCAAAAACTCTGGTGACAGCAGATGTTGGAAAGGATTTGGAGAAAGAGGAACACTGCTCCATTGCTGGTGGGACTGCAAGCTGGTACAACCACTATGGAAACTAATTTAGCAGTTCCTCAGAAAATTGGACATAGTTCTACTGGAAGATCCAGCAGTACCAATAGCATATACCTAGAAGATGTTCCACTGTATAATAAGGACACATGCTCCACTATGTTCATAGCAGCCTTATTTATAATAGCCAGAAGCTGGAAAGAACCCAGATGTCCCTCAACAGAGGAATGGATACAACAAATGTACACAATGGAGTACTATGTAGCTATTAAAAACAATAAATTTATGAAATTCTTAGACAAATGGATGGATCTGGAGGATATCATCTTGAGTGAGGTAACCCAATTGCAAAAGGACACACATGATGTGCACTCACTGTTAAGTGGATATTAGCCCAGAAGCTCAGAATACCCAAGATACAATTTGCAAAACACATGAAACTCAAGAATAATGAAGACCAAAGTATGGATACTTCGATCTTTCTTAGAAGGGGGACCAAAATACCCATCGAAGGAGTTACAGAGACAAAGATTGGAGCAGAGCTTGAAGGAATGACCATCCAGAGACTGCTCTACTTGGGGATCCATCCCATAAACAACCACCAAACCCAGACACTAGGCAGATGCCAACAAGAGCCTGCTGACAGGAGCCTGATACAGCTGTCTCCTATGAGGCTCTGCCAGTGCCTGGCAAATACTGAAGTGGATGCTCACAGTCATCCGTTGGATGGAGCACAAGGTCCCCAAATGAAGGAGCTAGAGTAAATACCCAGGGAGTTGAAGGGGTCTGAAGCCCCGTAGGAGAAACATCAATATGAACTAACTAGTACCCCCAGAGCTCCTTGGAACTATACCACCAATCAAAGAAAACGCATGGTGGAACTTGTGGCTCTAGCTGTATATGTAGCAAAGGATGGCCTAGTTAGTCATCAATGGGAGGAGAGGCCCTTGGTCCTGTGAAGGCTCTATGCCTCAGTGTAGGGGAATGCCAGGATCAGGAATATGAGTGGGTGGGTTGGGGAGTAGGGGGAGTGGATAGCAAATAGGGGATTTTTCAGGTAGCAAACTAGGAAAGGGGTAACATTTGAAATGTAAATAAAGAAAATATCTAATAAAAACTTTAAAAGAAGAGATATTGATTCTAAAATGTCTACAAGCAATATTACCAAAAAATAAAGGTTAAATAAACAACTTTTCCCAATAATGTACATCTGCAAATAGAAGTCTTTCTAGCCAACAATGACTTGCTTTATGGTATTTTCCTATCTATCATTTAGAATGCTTATTTAGATATCTACAGAATGTCATTTACTAATTCGCTGATTTACACAATAATTCATTCACACCTGTAAACGGATCAAATGAATAGTGTCTATTAAACAACACATTAAGTATAGAATACGCACCTATTCATTGAGTATGTACTAACTACCTGGTATGTAAAGGGTATTCTACCCATCAAGTGATTGTAATGGCTGTCAAAGAGACCATGTGCTGAGCTTTCTCATATTGTTTTAGAATATTATATTATTCTGGTCTAATTCTCCAAATGATTCCTGCAGTGCTGAGTAGGTGACTCTGCTATGGTGTCGCTTTGTTCTAAGCATCTGGGTGATCCCTGCCATTGTGGTCTGTTGAAGAATTTCCAACGTACATAGTGCAATCCTTCCTCAAAATGATACCATTTTAAATAAATGGAGCAGAGATGTCCCATGCTTATTCTTTGCCTGTCTACACGATAGCTATATTCCTCTTTATGCCTATGCTCAAAGTGCTTGCTAGAAGAATCTCTAACACCCTCACTTATTAATGCATTTCAAAATCTTTAAGGAACCATAAAGTTCAGAAAACACCATTAAATGTCACTAGAATTGAAAATCTACTTAAACCACCAAGAAGAGATAATATCTGACCACAGTATTTAACAGGGTATTAAGAAAAAAAAAACAGATGAAGTGATATACATGAAAATTTATTCTAAAATTATGAAAAAAAAAACTAATGGTTAATGAGGGATTAGGTGTCCTGGGCACATTCCTCATTTGGCCTCTCAGTCCTTACCAGAAATGTGTGAAGTGGAAACTCACACAGGTCATGCCTATGTAGCTGAGAATTCTCTCATGGTCTTTTGATTGTACTGTATCATACACAGGTTAATAGATTGTAATCTCATCAAATTCCAATTTGGGGAACATTTGACTTATCAAGATTACTTAATTTCCAGTCTAACTTTAAGGGTTTGTTAAGCAAATATTACTATTAGTAAAGAAAAATCACTAAAAGCAAGCTACTAAATACTAGATATTTCAAGTTCAATTGAACTTTTCTTTGAAGTAAAAATGTATAAGATTTCACAATGAATTTTAAATACTTATCTCCTCTCTTGCCAGTTTAATTATAATTATTTTATTTAATAAAAATATGAAACATATCCTGACTGCTTTTATACAGGTAGAAAATGTTATTACAGCTTTTAAATTTTCTTAATCAAAACTGATGTACGGAGTAGGATTGATTTCTTTTTTCTCCATTTATTCCAGAGAATCTCACGTGAAATGGTCTTTAAACAATTATTAACTTTATTTATAAATAAAATATTTTGTTTTATAATACCTATTTGAAATCGTGTCATTTTCCTGGCTTCACTCTATCTGAAGTTTTGCCTCCTTCTGTTCTTCGCAGGCTGGTGATGGGGAACCAGCCTCTGAACCACATGAAGCATTTTGGAGGTGTGCGTGTTTCTCTGGGAAGTATAGAAGATTGTGGGATTGTAAAATAAGATTGTAAAATAAGATTCACATGTGTAGAAACAAATGTGATGATTAATTTAGACACAGCTTTTAGTATAACTTTTAAGGAATTTAGAGAGGAGGAAGAGCCCACCCTGCACTTTGGTGGCATGATGCAGTGGGTTCAAACCCAGGATGAATAAACAGTGAAAGAAGAGTGAACATTGTTACTGCCCATTCACCTCTTCTTTATCTGTTAAAATGTGAACAAGCAACTTTACTCTGCTGCCCAAATGGGCAAGAATGCTCTCAAAGTCACACTAGATGGAATAAACTGTTCCTTTCTTAAATTACTGTCAGGGATTGGGTCTAGAAGATACTAATAATACAATATCCTTGCCATTTTAAGCAGGTAATTGTTTAAAAACAAAACAAAACTAAGCTAAAAACACAAAAGCTCTTAAAATTAAAAAAAATTCACATTTAAATCTGATTTTCACCATATGAAAACTGTAAATGCTGACATCTGGTACTGATGAAACATGAAGCAAAGACTCCCTAAAGTGAGATTCCAAATCAGTAGAAGGTGCTTCCCTTTTCTGTAGCCACGTGGGATCAAGTTACAGAAAGCTTTCTGTCCTTCATCTATAGGAACCTTGTCTTATAGTCATACTGTGACTCTGCATTTCCACAGAGAAGGGAAGAGAAACAGGACCCTGACCCGACAGAAAGAGTGACATCATATCTTAGAAACTGACATTTGTGCTGGGAACCCTTTTAGGGTTTTGAACGGCAGGACATGTAGAGCAGGAGGCACATTAGTTTTGTGCCAATGGAGGCAAACCATCATATTTTACTTATCTGTAAGCATGTTTTTGCAGAAGCAGATGTCTGGACAATTGGGAGTCCAATGTCTCAGCTATGTAAAGCACAGCATTCTTGGGGATGGGTGAGTGGATGCATATTGGAGGTTGTATTAGTTAAGATTATTTATCCGAAAAGAAAACTAAAACACATTCATGTTTGTGTGCTATGGATTGTATTTGGTCTTGCTATCTGTAGTTTGAATAAATATGTTTTATTAATAATATTCAGCAAAGAAAGAATATAATGTTGAGTGTTGGTATTGTTCAGTTGTCCAAAACTGTAACATTTTCCTAGCTGAAAATACAGCACAACTGTAAACTCAAAAACAAACATAAAGTAAAAATCATACATTATGACTTGGAAAATATACTAAATATATTACTTTTCTTGGCAAAACATCTCAACATCCACTGGGAAGTTATAACTGTATTTATTTTACTTTCATGGTTGTCATCACGCTCTGAGCAGCTTTGACAGTTTTCTGCTGGAACAACTCCATCCCAGAATTATTGCTGTAAATTGAAATCCTATTTTTCTGTCCCAAGTGTATTTTTAATATTAACAGTTGGTAATTAGTCTGTCCTTTTGAGAGACTGAATGGGTTTGAATAGCATCCTGTACATTTAATCAGAAACTTTAAGTTCACAATAAAGTGTAACAGTCATTGACTATGATGGCATCCATTAACTGCTAGTATTGTTTGCTAGTACTGTTTTATCACGTTAGAAGAAATACTTAAATATTATGACTTAATTCATTTTTCATTCACTCATTTAAAAGATACTACTGTATATAAATTTTTGGAAATATTAAATAATGTCATTTATTGTTGTAAGCTTTATCTATCTTTACACCACCAGGATGATATAAAAGTGGTGAATTTTGTTTCTTAATGTCAATCTAGGTAGTTATACCTACTATTTTAATAGCACATTTTGGATGAAGACAGTAAAACTACTGTAAGCATCATTTCAATAGCACTGTTCTACCTAGTCATTTTTCCCTTAGAGTCTTCCAATGTTTTTATTTAATTTCCTCTGAAGTGTTCTTCCCACACCTTCACAAGACTTCAAGTCATACTTCAAGCTGTGTTTACCCTTAAGACAGATTATTTTTATAAGTGTGTTTATTCTGGTTTATGAGTGAAAACTCCTATCAAATGAAGGTACATAAAATAAATAAAGCATAATAAACCTTTTAGTTAAATTGTATAACTACATTCTGTTTCAGAAGATAGTGGAAGGTACTGCCAGTTACAGGTGGATTAGAATAGGGCAGCAAGCCCTATAGAAGTGATACTAACACTGGGTGATGGGTGAGTTTGAAGTACATTTTCCTATACATGAACTTAAAAGTTGAATAAATCAATTTACTAATTACTACTATTATTAAATTAACAAATTAAAAATAACTACTAAAATTAATTGAAAATTAAATTTTACAACATAAAATATACATTCAATTTTAGTTCACTTTGGATTTTCATTTGATGTCATTTATTCACCCACAGGTACTTTGTTACTTTTGAAAAATTCTTCATTTTACATGGTTATCAGCTAAAAAACTGACAAAGATTTGCCAAATCAGATTAGTTAATCATTTTAGGTATTAATTTATAGCTTATAAGCATGTGTCTTAGAAGATTATTTCATTAAAATATGTCCAAATAATTAACATGCATACCACATCAGAATCTCAATAAGCCATAGAGACTCACAGGTCTGTGGATACAAGATTGGGAATATTTTCCATTTAGAACAATAGAATTTATGATAACACGTTTTTGGAAGACTTGTTTGAGAAATTTTAGGCTAGTAAAAATAGAAATAGAGCTTGGGAGTTTTGTGTAAGAGTAGGGGCAAAGATTGAGGGAACTGGAGAGGTCAAACACACCATAAGAAGACCTACAGAGCCACCTAGCTCTGTGAGGCCCATGAAGACTCATAGAGACTGATCACCAACCAAAGAGCATGCATGGGCTGGACCTAGAACCTCTACACAGATGTAGCAGATGTGCAGCTTGGCTTTCATGTGGGTCCCCTAACAATTGAAATAGGGGCTGTCTCAGACTCTATTGCCCGCCTCTGGATCCCTTTCCCAGCTGACTGCCTTGTCTGGCCTCAGTGGGAGAGGATGCACTTAGTCCTGCTGTGACTTGGTGTGCCAGGGTAGAATAGTACCAATGTGGGGACCTCCGCCTCTCTGAGGAGAAGAGAAGGGGATCTGAGAGGAGGGCATGGGGAGGGTACTGGGAGGAGAGCAGGTGAGGCCCTGCAATCAGAATGTAAAGTGAATAAATAAATAGATGAGCCCCTAAGGTCTGATAATATTGAATCTTTAAAGCTATATTCTCGTGAGTACATATAGCTTGTTGCGATTTTATTTCTACATTGGGCTTCTTTTGCTATTGGAGATTTTCTTGAAATATTTATTCACCTTTATTATTAAAATTTTCTTCTAAAAAAGAAGACATGAAACCATCATGTATATATTATAAAAATGGGTTTATTGATGGTAAGTTGAAAATTATCTGATCAGGCAATGTAGATTATAAGTACACTGCTTCATTTACATGTAACTATTTTATAATTAATTTATTTGGGTAGTAGTAACTTTTGGATATCAGTGACCTGTAGTGGTTTTTTTTTTTAACACATTTGACTGATAAATAGACTGAACACATGCAGGCTTTACAACAGTACAGATGTTAACAACAATGGCTTTACTAGTTAATCAGATGCTTGCCACTGGGGATTGCCCATGTGAATTGAATATGACAGGAGGTTCTGCTCCACCTCAAATGTAATGACATAAGTGTGTCACTTATTAGGAACTCCAGAAAAAAAAAATGCACATGGCAGTCACTCTCAAACAAGCAGTGCTTTTATCCAAGTATCGTCTCTGATATTTGATAACTCATGCTTCAATCAAGCAATGATTCAAGAGAGAATGCAGATGCCTTGCATACTGAATAGTACATATTTTCATCTTATATGCTGTGGTTTTAGCTATATGGATTTTAATGTCTAAGAACAGAGACAATATCACTTAAGAAGCTGAGTTTGATTTGTTAGTGTTTCCCAGAAGATGAAATGAAAACTCATTTGTGAGTAAAATGTGAACTGCATTATCCAACTCTTCTTAGTCCTAGTGCTATGAGATAGAGCAGTACCAGGCTTTAAATAAACTTCAAATTCTTTCATTTATGCTATATATCATTTCGCTTTTAGTTTAGATTTTTTTCTCTCCTAAATCTATGTCCTTTAATTACCCAAATGCATGTTTGAAATAAATGTACTTGTGACCTTCTTTATTGAGCCAGATTATGTTTCTGGTTTGGTGCATCTGATGCATCGATTTTCTGCAACAGCTTCCAAGGTTGTGTGTAAGGACGATACACGCTGTAAATTGTGGGCTGCTGCTAGCCACCAGCATCTCCAGTTCTTTCAGTGAGAGCTATCAGCTGCCAGAATATTGACTTTATGTTGGCAGAAGAAAAGAAGCTGTGTTCTCATATCTGTCTTGGGAAAGAGGGTGGCATGAGGGACTGGTGACATTCTAGTGTGCCAAAGTGTTAGTACGGCCTTGCTAAGGGATAGTTGTCCACAGACAAAAGAAAATTGGCCAAGGCCCTGTTAATGATCTACAATGGGAAAATTCTTCACCCATGCTTTTGAAAATAAGCAAAAATCTTTGTTTATTTTGTCAAATGCTTATTTTAGGAAATAAAAACTCATCTCAATTATTTTTGTTGCCAAGGATAAGGAGTGTAACACCCAAAGTTTAAAAAGAAACCTAAAAGAAACCATGAATAGTGCAGAAGGAATGATTTTTATGTTCTCAGAATAATATTGATGAAATGATGCATTTTTAAAATAGCCATAGAGTGGTGTAAAGGAAACATCTTGTATAGCATTCTTTCCTTTCCCATCAGTTACACTGATTGCTTTTACTGACCTGCTAGTCTCCCTGGGGTCTGCACTATTCACAGACTAATCGTTATGCAGGCATAACTAGGTCACCTTAATTACCTGTGGAAATAAGGTATACTTGTGAAAGTTTCACAGTGATAATTACTCCAAAATGCCAAAAGAGTGTATGCAAATGTAGGAGCAACATGCTAGAAAGTTTTGTGCAGCTCACATCAATCAAATAATGGGCTTCATTCTTTCCTGTTCTTTTACATTGTGCCACAAAAGTTTTCCATCATCATGAAAAATGCTCCTTGCTAAGCAATACATTGAGCAGACGCCATCAAAATCATTTGATATCGTTTTTTTTTCTTTTCTCTAAATTATTTTGCAGTGTTTAAAAAATAAACTGACTATTGTGAAAAAAACAAAGCCGCTAATAACATGCTTTGTTTCACCTTAGTTTAGTTTACCTACAGTGATAGCATGGAACTCTTTCTACTCTGTATGTTTCTCTTGAAGACATCTCTCAAACTGTCGTTTCCTCATAGACAGAAAGAGGAGATTGGGAACTTCATAGTCTTTTTAATGGCAAAAGAATGAACAGTAGTAGTGTTTTCTACTGTCATATGAATACTTAGAAAACACTTTAACAACCTGTTTGCTAATGTACTTAAAAGAAAACTCATCTGGAAGATTCCAAACTCTTTTGGAAGTCTGAGAAGAAGGAATATGTCAAAGACCACTGAAAAGTATACGGACTGAGTACCAAAAATCACTGTAGAATTAGAGGCGTTCTTGAGTGTTTTGATGGCACAGTCTATAGAATTGATAGTTCATATTCCAGGCCATTGTTTTGAACATGAACAATCAAATGAGAACTTGGCCATTATTTGCACATTAGTAACAGTATTTTAATCAAATTAGTATCATAGGAGGAAAGACTTTTCTATTTGTATTGGAAGTTTTTTTTTTTTAAATCGAACTTTAAGAAGCTGGAGAAATACAAATAAAAATCATAAAATTTTATAAAAAACTGTAAAAAGAAAAAAACCACTTCTTTTTTTTTAATGTTGTACCAGGGTAACCAAAAAAGAAGCCTGCAAAGCAAGCATTTAAGGTCATTAGCTGTATTGGGTCATCTGAATTAATCTATATCACACATACTTGAATTTTTCACTTTCTTAAATGAATTTGAAAAATGTACAAACAAAAATTCAACTGATTTTTCTCAAACCTAAAGAAACTGACTTCTAAAAAGATGTTTATTCTCAGTCTATGCTATGTTATGATAATATACTTTTCCCTGGAGGATAAACAGGTCCTCCCCTTTGCTGCTTATGGGAGGTTGTTCCCTAAAATGCAGTTTTTAAATTAGTGGTGAGGTATAGTACAAAAGCATCATTCATATGGTGGTACTGGAATCATGGATGCTTATGGAATAATGACAGGAAATGTTCCTGTCCATGTCCAGCTCAGGAACAACTGTGTTTTCAACTATTTCCCTTTGGCAATTGATTGAATAATAGATAGTAAACTTACAGAGAGGGGCAATAATAAAGTCTATTAAGTGAGAATGGCAACATTTGAGGGACAATCTGATGAAAAGAGCCATTTGTGGCTTAGATAGTTAAGTCAATTTTTATGTTGTGCAAAACTCCTCACATGCTCAGCAAAATGCTTTTGGCATCCTAACAGTAATCTGCATTTCAGGTGGTGACTCAAAGTCTAACCCATATAAGATAGAGTGATTTCACTAATTTATTTAATTTTGCAATATAAATGTGTCTAGTGGCTTATTGCAGGGTACGTTCTCACTAATCTAAGTCACCATCCTAAGTGTTAACTTGTCTTTAAAGAGACAGAAGACAAGTAAGCTGGATACTTCACATGTAAGAAGTCATAACTGTTAGCAAATTTTTGTTGTGTTAATCATTTAACCCGAGGAAGCTCAGACTATCATTAGTACCCTTTCTCTATTTGCAATCTGGAACTCAGAGATAAGAAATGTGTTTCAGTTTTCAAGTTGGGTCTGGAATGTGTCCTGTGGTCTCTGATTCTAAACTCATGTTTAGTCTCAAAAGTCAATGACCTCCATCAACCTTCACTCGACTCTCTAGCAATGCTTGCATAATCCATTTGCTTACTAATCAGAGGGCTGACTTTGGCCAAATTTTCTGAGAGTCAAGATGTTTTGTACCATTCCAAGTGTTATGTAATTTTCTCTCCCATCATTCCCCACTATTGGATCCCACTGATCAATTGTAATTTTATTGACAACAGTTGATTTATTTTAAACTGGCAGAATTTGAGTATTGTTCTTGATAATTGGCCTGCTAGCTTCTAAAGCTGTATGTTCATACTCTAAGAACTGCACAAGTGTATCATCCGAGATCATGGAATGGCAAACTCCAAAACATTGAATCTCTTAAAGCCTGCCACAGAAAGCCACTTTACAGCCATTATTTAGTAATAGAATATTATTTGACTCTTTTTGTAGTATAGAAATTTGCTCAGTAATTTTTCTACTACAACATTGCTTGATATTTCTGCAGTGAATATACCTATACTACTTTCTGGTAGCAGCTCAGTAATACTATGAGCCAGGAATTATTATCCCCATTTTACAGATGAAAGCCTTGAAGATGAGAGTGTTGACATGTTTGTCCAAGGTCCTAAAACTAGTAAGTGGAACGCTTTTAACTGGATTAACACTTTTTCTCTTTAATCACGGCTGCTGCTTTCCACTTTGTAACTGGATAGTGTGATCATCATTTTTATAACCATGGCTGCTTGTGAAAAATCTCAAACTACAATCCAGACACACTGAGTCATAACCTAAAGTACTGGGATTTGAGTGTCTGTACTTCCTTCAAAAACCCTGTTAAAAGTGGAGAATTAATATCCTTAATGATAAGCAGATTTTGATTCATTTAAAACTACTATTATTGTGACAGAGAATGCACAGCACAGTATTTATTCTCATAATCATTAAAAATATACATATAAGTGGCATAATTTTACTGTTTTAATTTTTGTGAAACATTGTGCCTAGCAAGATTTCATCTTAAAAAACTGAAACTTTTTAGCCTTTAAACATTTATCTCCTTCCTGCCTCTATTACATTACTTAAGAATACATTTCCAGCTCATAGGAATCTTAAAAATATAATATGAAAATCTTTATTTCCCCTTTGATATACTAGGGAATAAATTGCAAACTATTTCCTGAAAAATCAAAATATTTTCCTGCATAACCACAGCACAGGCCTTCATGCCAGGAAATTAACATGGAAATATCACCAGTATGAAATCCTTAGGCCCTGCTTGCATTCTCCAGTTCTCCTAAAGATGTCTGTAACAGTAATAAGATCCAGTCAAAGATCTCCCTTTGCCATTAATTGTCAAGTTGTTTTCATATCCTTCTATCTGAAGCAGTTCTTTGGGACCCTTTTGTCTTTCATGTATGACCTTGACTCCAAGCAAGAGGACAGGACAATTATTTTGAAGGACTCTCTTGAATCCTCAGTGGTCTCTGGTTCCTCATTTCAGAATTGGGTTTTGCCCATGGTAACACAGAAGTGCTGTTCTTCTTTGCAATGTATGGCATCAGGTGGTTCACAATTTTAGTTTGTTCCAGTACTGGTTATGCTTCATCACAAATTAAGATAACATTTGTTAGTTCTTTCCTGTTGTAAATGGGCACTCTCTATTTTATAGATTGTAATGAATAAATATTTGCCTGGGAGGCACATAGGACTGCATACACATGGCATTTGCAATCACCACTTCCATTAGTATGGACTCTTCATTGATTGGGAACTGCCACATTGTGACTTTTGTGACTTGACGTTTCATCCCACTGGTACTGGTTTACTTTCTACTTTAAGGGAAACATGATATTTTCCCTTATTGTATATATTTTTCCTTTGATTATATATTAGATTGCTGTTTTAAAAGAAATCTCCAAAAGAAATAATTAAAAATAGATACTAGATTAAGATATGAAAGTTAAGGAACTCTATTTTACTTTTTTCACTGAGAATGTAGTTCAGTCTTCTCTTAAAATCTGTGAGGTGTCTACTGTCCTGGTATTGTTATAAGAAACTTTACTATGAATTCTCTTCCTTCTCATAGAGAAGATATTTTAAAACTAAGATGTGAGATCCAGGTGTACTCCTTGCTTTAGCGAGGAGATGGGCCAGTATCCAGGCCATCCCTAGACACAATGTTTTATTTCTGAGTCTTCATCTACATGTAAAATCATGTATTTATACCAATAATTTTATTATAATCTATAATATCTATTCTCATCTGTCTCTAATGAGTGAAATATTGCTCTCCTGATGAGTGATACACATTGTTGAATACACCTTGTATGATCAACATTCTTGCATGTAGTGCCTCTTCTGTCTCCTTGCCTTTATGAAAGTGGCTTTGATAATTCTCTTGGTACACATCATCTTCAATGCACTAGCCTCCTGTATCTCCTACATAAATAGCTACCTTTTTGTGTTCATATATGTCTTTGGTGATGAAATTTTGTAGAAGAAATGAAAAAGCAACCAGAAAGGAGAGAAAAAAGTAGCAATGGGGAAAAGGATGAATATGAGTCATTGTGAATATGTGCATGCATGTGTGTGTGTGTGTGTGTGTGTGTGTGTTGCCACCTTGTGTGTGCAAGAGAGGAAGACAGAGATGCAATTTAGGTATTGTAAGATGCTTTATTTTTGGAGACAGGGTCTTTAACTGAAGGTGGAGCTCACTAAATTGGCAAAATTGGTTATCCAGAAAGACTCCAAGATCTACCCATTCCAACCTCCCCAGCAGTGGGTTTCCATATACTCACTGCTACTCCTGGCTTTTATGTAGATTATGAGGATCATACGAGTTTGCACACTTGCACAGAACACAATTTATCCACTTAGCCCTGTCCCTCAGCTTCATGGGTCACTTTTTATTGCCTGAAATGTCAGAGAAGGTAGCTTACAAGTAATTTTTGATGAATAAATACTATGTAAACATGGAACAAGTGAAAAGAACTTTGGGGAAACATTTCACTGATAGTAATAGCATCTAAAACGTACAGAGTTGCCCTCCTTCTAAGTTTCTTCCAGCCTTCCCCTAATACAACCCCAGGGGTCAGCATCTTCTGTCCATTGGTTGAGTGCAAATATCTGCATCTGACTCTTTCAGCTGTTTGTTGGGTCTTCGGGGGTGTAGTCGTGCTAGGTCCCTTTTTGTGAGCGCTCCATAGCCTCAGTAATAGTGTCAGGCCTTGGGACCTCCCCCTGAGCTGGATCCTGTTTTGGGCCTGTCCTGAAACTTCTTTTCCTCAGGCTCCTGTCCATTTCTATCCCTGCAGTTCTTTCAGACAGGAACAATTATAGGACAGAGTTTTGACTATGGGATGGCAACCCCCTCCCTCAATTTATGCCCTGTCTTCCTGCTAGAAGTGGGTTCTATAAGTTCCCTCTCCCTACTGTCAAGCATTTCCTGTTTCCATTCTTTCTGCAGGCCCTCAGGGCTTCAGTCCTTTTCCTCACCCAATACCAGATCAGGTTCCAGTCTCCACTTTCCCTCCCAGGTCCCTCCCCTTTCTGTCTCTTCCCCCCCTCCCTCCCCTCCTCTCTCCTTTCCTCCCTCCCTCCCTCCCTCCCTCCCTCCCTCCCTCTCTCCCTCTCTCTCTCTCTCTCTCTCTCCCATTTGGGACTGAGACATCCTCACTTGGGCCCTTCAGCTTGTTGACCTTTTTTAGTTCTGTGAACTGTATCTTAGTATTCTATACTTTTTTTTTTCTAATATCCACTTATCAGTAAGTATATACCATGCATGCCCTTTTGGGTCTGAGTTACCTCACTCTGGATGATTTTTTTTTCTATTTCTATCCATTTGCCTGCAAAACTCAGGATGTCCTCATTCTTAATAGCTGAATAGTATTTCATTGTGTAAATGAATCATATTTTCTGTATTCATTATTCTGTCATAGGACATCTGGGTTGTTTCTAGCTTCTGGCTATCACAAATAAGGCCACTATGAACATAGTGGAACAAGTGCCCCTTTGGCATGGTGGGGGCATCTTTTGGGTTTATTCCCAAGAGTGTTATTCCTGGGTCTTCAGGTAGATATATTTCCAATTTTCTGGGGAACCACCAGATTGATTTCCAGAGTGGTTGTACCAGTTTGCAATCCCACCAGCAATGGAGGAGTGTTCCTCTTTCTCCACAACCTCTCCAACATTTGTTGTCACCTGAGGTTTTGATCCTATCCATTTTGATTGGTGTAAGGTGGAATCTCAAGTTCGTTTTGATTTGCATTTCTCTGATCACTAAGGACTTTGAACATTTCTTAGATGTTTCTCAGCCATTTGAGATTCCTCTGTTGTGAATTCTTAGCTTAGTTCTATACCCCATTTTTTGATTAGGGTGATTGGTTTTCTTGGTGGATAGATTCTTGAGTTCATTATTTATTTTATATATTAGCCCTCTCTCCGATGTGGGCTTAGTGAAGATTTTTTTCCCAATCTGTATGTTGCCAATTTGTCTTATTGACTATGACATTTGCCTTACAGAAGCTTGCAAGTTTCATGAGGTCCCATTTATCAATTGTTGATCTTAAAGCATGGGCCACTGGAGTTTTGTTTAGGAAATTTCCCCCTGGTACCAATGAGTTCAAGGTTCTTTTCTACTTTCTCTTCTATTAGATTCAGTGCATCTGGTTTTATGCTGAGGTCCTTGATCCACTTGTATTTGAGCTTTGTGCAAGGTGACAAATATTAAATGGTGCTTGTCTAACTGGCTGTCTGTATGTAGAAAAATGAAAATAGACCCATATTTGTTATCTTGCAAACTTAATATTTTTAAGCCAGTATCTATTTTTCTTTGATAATTCCATGCTAATTTTATATCTTGAACTTAAAAGCTATGCAATAAAATGAAAAAAATTATTAAGAGGTGCATGAAGAAGAGGTACACAAAGCACAGATGTCATGATGTCAAGAACAGAAGCTACATGAAAGTGCTCATCCAACACAACCCTTTAAACTATGTTCAAATATAGGGTAATCTAATCTACTCTTTTGGCTGCAAACCACTATTGCTCTGCTAGGAAAGGAAAAGGAAAGTTCCAAAGTTCTGAGATCCTTGTTATTTAATACAAATGTTGGCTATAAAGATAATGAAAGTCAACAGGCAACATTTGAAATGCCATCCCATAAATGTAATGTCTACCTTTCAATAACTATCTTTAGACCAAAATTCCATGTTTCTATAACACAGAGATGAGTCTTCTCTTGGCTGCACTTGCCTGTTTATGAGAATGCTTTTTCCAGTAAGGCGTGAAAATTATGGTTAGTTGCTACATGTTTCCAGTGAAAATATTTTGCAAAAGATATAACAGAATTTGTGATTCATAATTAGGAGGTGTTTTAATGGAGCCAAAGACTCAGTACAATCTGCTTTGGATTTGGTAGGATCACATGGCATTTTTACATTATGCTTTTGATACTTGCTTATTCTTTTTTTTTTTTAATTATTGTTTTACACTCCATATTTTATTCCCCACCTTCCAACTGTTCCATGTCCCATACCTCCTCCCCGCCCCCTGTCTCCATGTGGATGTCCCACCCCCCACCCCCCATCCCACCTGACCTCTCTACTCCCCAGGACCTCCAGACTCTTGAGGGTTAGGTGCATAATCTCTGAATGAACACAGATGCAGCAGTCCACTACTGTATGTGTGCTGGGGGCCTCATGGAAGGAACTAGAAAATATCCTGGGTGAGATAACTCAGACCCAAAAGGACATGCATGGTATGTACTCACTAATAAGTGAATATTAGCCAAGAAAAAAAAGTACATAATACCCAAAACACAGTCCATAGAACTCGCAAAGATTCTTGTTTATTCTTACAGAATCTCACTGTTGGGAATACACTATTAGAAACAATGGTCTATTTCTTATTAAAGGGATTATGGTTCAACAAAGGACATAGATATCCATAGCTGTTGTAATTATCCATGTTAGGATCCAATTTGATAAATTCATAATAGATAAGATACATAGATTTGTAATTTATGAGGATGTAATTTTCCAAGTTCTATCACTTGGTTATACTTGGCTACAATGGAGGGACTTTGCAAATGGTCCTTAAGTTTGGAGTGTACTTCTAGTACAGGTATTTTGTACATTTACCTTCTGTGAGGTGTCTTTTTCCCACAGGTCTGCTTCATGTTTCTGATGTTGGTCGTAGTGATGTTTTTTGTTTTGTTTTGTTTTGTTTTTTGTTCCTCATTTTCAGAGGGTTTTTGTTTTGTTTTGTTTTGTTTCAGGAATTAGGGTCATAACCTGATGAACCTTATTAGCTCTCATCCTAGCACTGAATACAAAATGACACGCTTAAAAACCACAATCATTCCATCCAGTTTTCCTGAGAACAATTTGAGCCTGAACTGGTGATTGTGTTATGCCCGAAGGTATTGCTAAATATGGTTAATATTGAACTTTACCTCATTTATCTTTCTCTCTTGTGTACATATGTAAACTAAAACTGAGTATAAAAATTGGGCATCAGAATAACTGCTCATAAAAATAATTAAGGTGGGCATCTGTTAAGACATGTGTTCAGTTGTTTTGTTCAGCTTATTTAGAGCTCAGCACTTTGAACAACTCTGTAATTCACTAGTCTGTATAAAGCAAATCCCAGTCAGAATTGTTTATCTCTCCAAAAATAACTCATTATTATAACTTCTAGTGATAAAGACTTTCTGATTAATTAGTTTATGAATCTCACGACCATCCACAACTAAAATAAAAGTTTGAGTCCATTCCCATATTTTCTGCTGTACAATTATATCTGAATGATTATATATACAGTTGATATAGTATAGTTATTAAATGAATGATAGTGACTTTTAAACTTTGTCTGTTGAATGGACAGGCATATCATTGTAAAGATTCATTAGGGTAGATATTCAGATCTTTACTAATATTTTGCTCATGTATATGTCACCCATTATGAATATATTCATAAGTGATGTCTTTGGGGCAGTAAGTAGATTCAAATGCCATTTATGCTTGGGGGATTACATTGTATACTCTAATCTTAGGATTGCAATTTTATTTATTTTACTGAAAATAGATTCTTTTCTCATACAGTATATCATGATTATAATTTCCCTTCTTTCCCCTTTCTTTATTTCTTCCAATCTCCCCTATCCTTATCCATTCCCTTTCTGCTTCTCATTACTTTAGTATATTTTAGAGAAAGGAGAGAAAGTATCTCAAAGGTTTTCTGATTGTGTTGAAGTCTGTGTTTCTTTGCAGTAGCCTGAAGAGTACCTTCCATAACCAAAGGGACTAGAACATAGGGGTAAAGGCTACATGTAGGCACCAACTCAAATTCTCCATGTTCAATGAGTTCTGTGGATATTGTCCTAGGAAATGGAACATGATGTTAGTTTGAGAAGAACAACCTTTGGTCTCAGTATCACCTTGGGTTGTTTGCAGAATTTCATCAGACCATTTTGGCCACAAATTAACCCAGAAAGGTTAGGTAAAAAGAGGACTCTGAAGGGGGATGCATAGCTCAATTATAAATGCAATCCAGGCCCTTCACAAAAATTCTTGTATGACTACAAGAGATGGATAGTTGAGACTCCATATACCCCATTACTAGGATTCCTCATTAGGTCTACTTCATAGATTACATGATTGCACTGTACTGTGTTTCTACACCACCCCCAAATATTTCTCCTTTCAAAGATATTCACTTGCATTATTAGAGTCACCCCAAGATATTTTGATATTTATATATCATTTGAGGCTGTTGTAAAAGGTGTTTATTTCCTCATTTTTATCTCAAGCTGTTTGCCATCTGTATATAGTAGGGCTACTGTCTCTCTCTCTCTCTCTCTCTCTCTCTCTCTCTCTCTCTCTCTCTCTCTCTCTCTCTCCCTTTTAGTTAATCATATCTGAACACTTAACTGAAAGAGTTTTCAACCTTTGGAGTTTGCGGGGGGGGGGTGGATGTTATAGGGGACTTTTGGGATAGCATTTGAAATGTAAATGAAGTAAATANCTAATAAAAATTGGGGAAAAAGAAATTTTTGAGTCATTTATGTATATTATAATCTGCAAACTAATATAATTTGACTGCTATCTTTTGAATGTGCATCCCCTTAGTCTCCTTTAGTTGCCTTATTGATCTAAATAGAATGTCAAGTATTATATTAAGTACATATGAAGAAAGTGGACAGCATTGACTTAGCTATGTGATTTAAGCTGTGATGATGTTTCTTCTGTAAGGTTGAGTGCCCCTGTGTTTGGGGCATATCTTTTAAGAATTGAAATGTTATCTTGGTGGATCTTTTCATTTGATGAATATATAGTATCCTTTGCTAGCTGCTTTATTAGTTTTGGTCTGAAATCTATTTTGTTAAGTATTAAAGTGGCTATACAGTTTGTTTTGCACTTTATTTGTTTAGAGTATCCTTTTTCTACTGTTTTCTGTGAGGCAATATATATCTTTTATGTTTAGGTGTGTTTCTTTAATGCAGCAGAATGGATCCTGTTTTTGCGTTAATTCTCTTAATCTGTGGTTTTCTTTTTCTTAGAAAATTAAAAATAGCCAATGAATGTTGAATCCTACATTGTTGGTATTGTTTTTGATGATGGTGGTGGTAGTGGTGCTGGTTGTAGTGGTGTTGTTGGTGTTAGTGTGTGTGGAGGTGGTGGTGTGTTTGTGTATGTGTATGTTTGTATTGTATCCATGTGTGTGTGTGTGTATGTGCATGTACGTGTGTGTGTGTGTGTGTGTGTGTGTGTGTGTATTTCCTTTGTTTGACTTTGTGGTGTGAGATTATTTATTTCCTGTGGATGTACGAATGTAGTTAATCTCCTTAGATTAGGATTTTTCTTCTAGTAACCCCCTTTTAAGTGTTGGATTTGTATATAGATATTTTTTAAATTGACTTTGTTATGGAAAATCATATTTTCCCCATGTATAGTGATTGAATACTTTGCTGGTCTTAGTAGTCTGGGATGGCATCCTTGCTCTTGCCGAGTCTGTGTGCCATCTGTCCAGGCCCTTCTGTCCTTTAAAATCTCCTTTGAGAAGTCTGGTTTTGTTCTGATATGTCTGCCTTTATGTGTTAATTGGTAACTTTTCCCCTTGCATCTTTCAGGATATGTTTGTTCTCTACATTTAGTGTTTTGATTATTACATGGTGAGAAACTTTCTTTTCTGGTCCAATCTGTTGTTGTACTCTTCGGTTCTTGTACTTTGACAAGCATCTCTTGTTTTAGGTAGGAATTCTTCACTGAAAATCTTTTCTAAGCTTTGAGCTAGGATTTTTCTCTTTTGTCTATTCCTATGATGCTTGAGTTTGGTCTTTTCATAGTTCCCAGTGTTCCCAAATTACCTAGATATTTGTGTCAGGAATTGTTTATATTTAACGTTATCTTTAACTGACTAGTTAGTATCTTCTATCATGTGTTCAATGTCTAATATTCTTTCTTCCATCTCCTTCCTGTATTCTGTCGATGAAGCTTGCTTCTGTAGTTCCTTTTCAAATTTCTGAATTTTTCATTTTTACAATTTCCTCAGTTTGTGTTTTATTTATTGTTTTTATTTTTCATTTGTTTATTTGGATTGTTTGTTTATTTGGGGTCTTGTCACTTTATTTGTTTTCTTCGACTGTTATGCTTTCTTGGTTTCATTTAAGGGATTTATTCATTTCCTTTAATTATTTATTTATATTTTCCTGGATGTCTATGAAGGACTCATGTCTTCTATAGGACCTATATCATCTTCATATCATGGTTTTAAGGTCTATTTGTAACAATTCAGCTATGTCCGAATTTTCAAGGTCTACTGTAGTAGGATAGCTGGCCTCTATTGGATAATTGTACCCTGCCTGTTACTGATTGAGTTCTCATGGCACTGTCTAGGAATCTGAGTGTAAGATGACTGTAGGTCTAGAAGCTAGTTTCTGGGTTTGTCTTCGATGGGTTGGTATTGTTTCTTTGTTTCTGCTTCATTTCTGGATTTTTATAGATTGCAACAGCTGTCTGTTGCCTGTTTGACTGGCCTGCTCAGTGGCAGTGATCACAGGGAATGCTTGCTGGTTTTGAAGACTGGAATTCAGTGATGAGCAGAGGGTGGGTAGTTAAGGTGGGATAGTCTTTCGGAGCAATAGGAGATGTGGGCAAGGGGACAGTGAGGCTGCAACCAATGGGCTGTTAGAGCACTAAGGGTGAGACTGAGGGATTGGGTCTTTGGAGAATAAACAGAGCAGAGGAAGTCATGGGCTGACTAACTGGTTTTTTGGGAAGTGTGCAACTTAATTTTTAATTTCATGTTTATCTTTTGCTTTTTGTTTGTGAACGGCACTAAGGCCATACTGTATAATTTGATGAGTACTATTTCACCTTAGATAGATCTCATCCTGGGAATAATAAATCAACCAATTTTACTTTTACATCAGAGATATAAACTTACTTCCATTTTCCATGAATATGTGATATGTGATATTCTGTGTATACTTTGCATGTATGTATGTATGAGCACAGATGTGATTATGTGCATTGGGGGCATGAGACTGATGCTGATACACTTTCAATATCTGCTTTATATTCATTGAGGTGGAGCCTCTAGTTTAACCCAGGGCTCACACTTTCAGTCAGTCAACATGCTTAGGGGATCTTGTCTCTGGCTTCTAAGTCCTAGCATTACAGGCATGATGGTATGCCTACCTGGTACCTACATGGACTCCTGATATTCAGGTTCTGGTCCTCATTGTTGTTCCTATTACAAGTGAGCTCTCTTACCAGCTATTTCTTCTTTATATTGTTTAAATAATGAAATATTATTTTCATATGCTTATGCAGAGATTAATTGAAGATATATGCCTATCAATCATCATTTTAGACACTTTAAAGATACTTTCTTCTTTTGTTTCACATTTTAAATAAAGACAATATTAATATAGGTAGAATTTTAAATCTTTGCATGTTCCTCCTGCTTTCAAAGACACTGAAAACATGATTTATGTATTAAGAGACCCATGCTTATTTCTATCATTGTTTTTATGTGATTTTAGTTGAATTATGTGTTTCCAATTTTAAATATTCAGTATTCCTTTTGTTGTTCTTAAATTCATTGTTTGTACCTAATTGTATAGACTGACAAATGTGTCATTTGTTCATGCATTTTAACTTGTTTCTGAAATTCTATTGTAAGAATTCTACTTTCCTGTTTATGAACTATATAAAGAAGATATACATGTCTCTGCCTATATCTATAATATATATTCAGTGAGAGCAGCAGCTGAATTTTCATCTTTATTATGCTGATATACGTACACTGCTGTCCTATACTCAATGACTTCATTCAACTGGTGAATGCAATGTGGGTAAATGTTTGAACTTTATCCAACATTTAATCTCAGGACTCAGTCTAAACTCTTTCAAGAAAAATACAGTATGCTGAACGCAGATCATTTTAGGTACAATTTTGAACAAAATTTCTTATTAAAGATATGGGCAAGTTGCTGAAAAAAATCTTAAGTGAGATCCTATAAGTTTAAGGCTTACCTATGAAGCTTATTCTTCTGGGAAAACTAGAGTTTATCCACTAGAAAGTAAATAGAAAAAAATTACAAAGAAGCATGGCCAAGGCCTTCAGAAAAGACCAGAACAGACACTATTGCTGATTCCAGTAAGTGCTTGCTGACAGGAGAAAACCGTCTCCTGAGAGGTTCTGCCAGAGTCTAATAGATACAGAGGCAGATGCTTGCAGCCAACCATTAGAGTTAGTATGAGGTCTCTAATGGAAGAGTTAGAGAAAGGACTGAAGGAGCTGACAGGGTTTGCAACCCTATAGGAGGAACAACAATATCAACCAAACAGACCCCCACAGCTCCCAGGGACTAAATCACCAATCAAAAAGTACACATGGAGCGGACCACGGCCCCAGCTGCATACGTAGCAAGTGGATGGCATTACCTGGCATCAACAGGAGGTAAAGGCAGTGTAGGGGAATGCCAGGGTGGTGAGGTGGGAATGGGTGGAATGGAAGAGGAGCACCCTCATAGAAGCAGAGGCGGGGGGGATGGGGGTTCTGGGGGAGAAACCAGGAAAGAGGAGACCAGAACTGAGTGGACAATTTCATATTTCTCTATCTTCTTCAGTGCTCTGGAGTTTTCTTTAGATGAACACCACTGTAAATTAAAGGCCAATGACACAGAGTGTTATGGTTCATACCTGTGTTCATGGTGGGTTGAAGAGGATGGAAACTAGTGTTGAAACATCCTAGCTCATCTAATTCTAGCCCGTATCTTCCTGATACCTATTTTTTTCAGGACTGTTTCTTCTTCTCTATTTAATGTATACAATATAGACATACTTTTCTTTAAATTGTTTTACAATGGATAATTATAATGCCAAACAGGTCTCCATTTCTTTGCTGTCCCTTTCAGTGTTCTCATGTGATTTTTCTATATATTATTTAGATGATTTCTATTTACTCAGAATTTCAATATTATACTTAACTGCCTTGAATATAGTGTATATTCCAACTATTTATTTATGTTTTCCTCTTTTCTTTAATGGGATTCACTCATTTTCAATCCAAGGGCCTCTATCATCTTCATCCAGTCTATTTTAAGGTCTGCTTCTTGTACTTCAGCTATGTCTTAAGATTCAAAGTCTGCTGTGTTAGAGTTTCTGGGATCCAGTGCAAACATATTTCATTCATTGTTATTGATTGTGATTTTACACAGGTATTGGGGATTGTGATGAATATAGGTCTAGGATCTCATTTCTAGGTTAGTATTTGCTGGGTAACTCCTTTCTTCCTTGGTTTTTGTTTCCTCTCTGGATTTTCAGAGAGTGTTAAAGCTATATGTTGGCCACTAGTAAATTTTCTTATAGGAGTGATCAGGGAGTTCCCAGCAAAATGTGGTTCTGGGTAAGAAGATATCCTATGCTCTTAGAAAAGAGGATAGGATAGGGAAATGAATGGTATCAAAGGAGGTGGGGAGAACACATTGTTTCACCAACATCATATTCTTTAGTCTGGTTGGAATAGACAGTGAAAAGTGTTCACTCCACCCAGGAGGTCTGCTGTAGTTCTATGGTGAATCTGGGGAATTGAATCTAGAGAAACAGCAGGAAAGGAGAAAATATTCAGGCATCCTGTCTGCTTCCCTGGAAGGATTGGCCTGTGGCTTGGTAGGCACTACCTGCTGGAGTCTCAGGCTGAAATAAAGCACTGACTCCGGGGATGGAGATTAGAAGTTTATTAGGATCCGCAGCCGACAAATGAAGGAGGCAGGGTAGGCTGCAATAGTTGTTCTTTTGCAGAAGTTTGGAGGTGAGACAGAAAGTTTGGGTCTGGAATGGGGTAAAGAGAGAAAGAAGACACCACAGCCAGGGCTGAGCTACTGAGCTGAATATGAGATGGTGGGGGGTTGGGGACTGGAGCAGAAGCAGGAGAGGTGAAGATATGTAAAAAGCCTACCTGCTTCTCTGACAGTCATACTACATATTTAAGAGAACTATGGAGAGAGTTACATGAGGTAGTGTAGTTGGGTCTTCAGGTAGATTTGTTTCCAATTTTGAGCGAAACTGCCAGATTGATTTCCATAGTGATTTTACCAGTTTGCAATTCCACCAGCAATGAAGGAGTGTTCCTCTTTTTCTACTTTCTTACCAAATTGTGCTGTCACCTGAATTTTTGATTTTAGCCATTCTGATTGGTATAAGGTGGAATCTCAGGGTTGTTTTAATTTGCATTTCCACGATCACTAAGGACTTTGAATATTTCTCTTTTTTCAATATTTTATTATATATTTTCTTCATTTACATTTCAAATGCTATCCTGAAAGTCCCCTATACCATACCACCACTCTGCTCTCCTATCCACCCACTCCTACTTCTTGGCCCTGGTGTTCCCCTATACTGGGGCATATAAAGTTTGCAANACCAAGGGGCCTCTCTTCCCAATGATGACCAATTAGACCATCTTCTACATATGCAGCTAGAGACATGAACTCTGGGGGTACTGGATAGTTCAAATTGTTGTTCCACCTATAGGGTTGCAGACCCCTTTCAGCTCCTTGGGTACTTTCTCTTGCTCCTCCATTTGGGGCCCCATGTTCCATCCAAGAGATGACTGTGAGCATCCACTTCCGTATTTGCTAGGCACTGGCATAGTCTCACAAGAGACAGTTATATCAGTGTCCTTTCAGCAAAATCTTGCTGGCATATGCTAGTGTCTGTGTTTGGTGGCTGATTATGGGATGGAACCCTGGGTGGAATAGTCTCTGGATGATCCATCCTTTCAGTTTAGCTCCAAACTTAGTCTCTGTAACTCCTTCCATGGGTATTTTGTTCCCTAATCTAAGGAGGAATGAAGTACCCACACGTTGGTCTTCCTTATTGATTTTCTTGTGTTTTGCAAATTGTATCTTGGGTATTCTAAGTTTCTGGGCTAATATCCAATTATCAATGAGTACCTAGTGACTTCTTTTGTGATTGGGTCACCTCACTCAGGATGATATCCTTCAGATACATCCATTTGCCCAGGAATTTCATAAATTCATTATTTTTAATAGCTGAGTAGTACTACTCCATTGTGTAAATGTACCACATTTTATGTATCCATTCCTCTGTTGAGGGACATCTAGGTTCTTTCCAGATTCTGGCTATTATAAATAAGCCTGCTATTAACAATTAACATAGTGGAGCATGTGTCCTTATTACCAGTTGGAACATCTTCTGGGTATATGACCAGGAGAGGTATTGCTGGATCTTCCAGTAGTACAATATCCAATTTTCTGAAAACCACCAGACTGATTTCCAAAGTGGTTGTACAAGCTTGCAATGCCACCAGCAATGGAGGAGTTTTCCTCTTTCTTCCCATCCTCGCCAGCATCAGCTGCCACCTGAATTTTTGATCTTAGCCATTCTGACCAGTGTGAGGCAAAATTTCAGGGTTGTTTTGAGTTGCATTTTCCTGATGACTAAGGATGCTGTACATTTTTTTCAAGTGCTCCTCAGCCCTTTAGTATTCCTCAATTGAGAATTCTTTGTTTAGCTCTCTCTATATATTAGATATTAGTCCCCTGTTAGATTTAGGATTGGTAAAAATCCTTTCCCAATCTGTTGGTGGCCTTATTGTCTAATTGACAGTATCTTTTGCCTTATAGAATCTTTGCAATTTTATGAGGTCCCATTTGTCGATTCTTGATCTTATATCACAAGTCATTGCTGTTCTGTTCAGGAATTTTTCCCCGTGCCCATATCTTCAAGGCTTTTCACCATTTTATCCTCTATAAATTTCAGTGTCTCTANTTTTATATGGAGGTCTTTGATCCACTTAGACTTGAGCTTTGTACAAGGGGATAAGAATGGATCAATTCGCATTCTTCTACATGATAACTGCAAGTTGTGTCAGCACTATTTTTTGAAAATGCTGTTTATTTGCCTCTGGATGATTTTAGATCTCTTGTCAAAGATCAAGTGACCATAGGTGTGTGGGTTCATTTCTGGGTCTTCAATTCTATTCCTTTGATCTACCTGTCTGTCGCTGTACCAGTACCATGCAGTTTTTATCACAATTGTTCTGTAGTACAGGTTGAGGTCAGGCATGGTGATTCCACCAGAGATTCTTTTGTCATTGAGAAGAGTTTTTGTTATCCTAGGTCTTCTGTTATTCCAGATGAATTTGCAAATTGCCCTTTCTAAGTCAGTTATGAATTGAGTTGGAGTTTTGATGTGGATTGCACTGAATCTGGAGATTGCTTTTGGCAGGGTAGCTACTTTGACTATATTAATCCTGCCAATCCATGANCATGGGAGATCTTTCCATCTTCTGAGATCTTCTTCAATTTCTTTCTTCAGAGACTTGAAGTTCTTGTCATA
>NC_034594.1:30283561-30292139 GCF_900095145.1 Mus pahari | reverse complement strand
TAAGTTTGATTATTTCCTGCGATCTACTTCTCTTGGGTGAATTTGCTTCCCTTCGTTCTAGAGCTTCTAGGTGTGTTGTCAGGCTGCCAGTGTATGATCTCTCTAGTTTCTTTTTGAAGGCACTCAGGGCTATGAGTTTTCCTCTTAGGACTGCTTTCATTGTGTCCCATAAGTTTGGGTATGTTGTGGATACATTTTTCATTAAACTCTAAAAAAAGTCTTTTATTTCTTTCTTTATTTCTTCCTTTACCAAGTTATAATTGAGTAGAGTGTTGTTCAGTTTCTATGTGAATGTTGGTTTCCTATTATTTATTATTTTATTAAAGAACACCCTTAGTCCATGGTGATCTGATAGGATGCATGGAATAATTTCAATTTTTTTTGTATCTGTTGAGGCCTGTTTTGTGATCGAGTATATGGTCAATTTTGGAGGAGGTACCATGAGGTGCTGAGAAGAATGTATATCCTCTTGTTTTAGGGTAAAATGTTCTGTAGATATTTGTTAAATTCATTTGTTTCATAACTTCTGTTAGTGTCCATGTGTCTCTGTTTAGTTTCTATTTCTGGATCTGTCCATTGGTGAGAGTGGGGTGTTGAAGTCTCTCACTATTATTTTGTAAGGTGCAATATGTGCTTTGAGCTTTGCTAAAGTTTCTTTAATGAATGTGGTTGTCCTTGCATTTGGAGCATAGATATTTAGAATTNAGNGTTCATCTTGGTAGATTTTACTTTTGATGAGTATGAAGTGCCCCTCCTTGTCTTTTTTTGAAAACTTTGGGTTGGAAGTCAATTTTATTCGATATTAGAATGGCTACTCCAGCTTGCTTCTTTGGACTATTTGCTTGGAAAATTGTTTTCCAGCCTTTTACTCTGAGGTAGTGTATGTCTTTGTCTCTGATGTGGGTTTCCTCAAGCAGTCAAATGTTGGATCCTGTTTGTGTAGCCAATCTATTAGTCTATTTCTTTTTATTGGGGAATTGAATCCATTGATGTCAAGAGAAATTAAAGAAAAGTAATTGTTGCTTCCTGTTATTTTTGTTGTTAAATTTGGGATTCTGTTCTTGGGACTGTCTTCTTTTAAGTTTGTTGAAGGATTACTTTCTTGCTTTTTCTAGGGTGTAGTTTCCACCTTTGTGTTGGTGTTTTCTTTTTATCATCCTTTGAAGGGTTAGATTCATGGAAAGATATTGTGTGAATTTGTTTTTGTCATGGAATACTTTGCTTTCCTGTGTATGGTAATTGAAAGTTTTGCTGAGTATAGTAGCCTCAACTGGCATTTGTGTTTTCTTAGTGTCTGTATAACATCTGTCCAGGATCTTCTGGCTTTCATAGTCTTTGGTGAGAAGCCTGGAGTAATTCCAATAGGACTGTCTTTATATGTTACTTGACCTTTTTCCCTTACTGCTTTTAATATTCTGTCTTTATTTAGTGCAGTTTTTGTTCTGATTATTATCTATCGGGAGGAGGGAGGAATTTCTTTTCTCGTCTGTGCTATTTGGAATTCTGTAGGCTTCTTGTATGTTCATCGGCATCTGTTTCTTTAGGTATGGAAAGTTTTCTTCTATAATTTTGTTGAAGATATTTGCTGGCCCTTTAATTTGAAAATCTTCATTCTCATCTACTCCTATCATCTGTAGGATTGGTCTTCTCATTATGTCCTGGATTTCCTGGATGTTTTGAATTAGGATCTTTTTGCATTTTGCATTTTCTTTTTTTTTTTTTTTGTTGTGTCCATGTTCTCCATGGAATCTTCTGCACCTGAGATTCTCTCTTCCATCTCTTGTATTCTGTTGCTGATGCTCACATCTATGGTTTCTGATTTCATTCCTAGGGTTTCTGTCTCCAGAGTTGTCTGCCTTTGGGTTTTCTTCATTGTTTCTACTTCCATTTTTAGATCTTGGATGGGTTTGTTCAGTTCCATCACCTGTTTGGTTGTGTTTTCCTGTAGTTCTTTAAGGGATTTTTGTGTTTCCTTTTTAAGGTCTTCTATGTGTTTAGCAGCATTTTCCTGTAATTCTTTAAGACCTTCTACCTGTTTAGCAGTGTTCTCCTGTATTTCTTTAAGTGAGTTTTTAATGCCCTTCTTAAAATCTTCTACCACCATCATGAGATATGATTTTAAATCTGAGTATTGTTTTTTTGTGTGTGTTGTGGTATCCAGAACTAGCTATGTTGGGTGTTCTGATGATGCCCAGTGTTCTTGGTTCCTGTTAATAAGATACTTACGTTTGCCTTTTGCCATCTGGTAATCTCTGCTGTTAATATTCTAGTTGTCTCAGGCTGGAGTTTGATCCTCCTGTGATTTTGTTAGCCTTTGTCAGCACTCCTGGGAGTCCAACTCTCACCTGAATCCCAGTGGTCAGAGTGCTCTCTGCAGTCAAGCTCTCCTCTTGCAGGCCAGGTGTCCAGAAGTCTGGAGCTCTGATTCACCTCCTGAGTCCTGGGGTCAGAGCCCTCCCTCTAGGCCAACTCTCCTCTCCCAAGGAAGGTTCCCAGGGCTCAGGGTCTCAGCTCCACCTCCTGGCTGTGGATGAAGGCCTGAAGGGACCCTGTCCAAGAAGTACTATTGCTTCTGTCACCCATGTGCTCTCCAGTGATCACGAGGTCCTGGGTGTGCTAGTGGTTCTGAGGTGTGGAGAGAACTCTGGGGCCCTAGACACCCACGGCTGGGTTCAGGCGGAAGATGGCAGTGCTGGCCCCTACTGGAAAGGATACCAGCCTCTGGTGTGGAGAGTCTTCTGGGGTTATTGGCAGGCTCCTCTGGGTTCAGGTGGAAGATGGTGGGGCTGGCCCTTACTGGAAAGGGTCCCAGCCTCTGGTCCTGAACATTTCTTTAAGTGTTTCTTGGCCATTTGAAATTCCTCTGTTGTGAATTCTGTTTAGTTCTATACCTCATTTTGTTGATTGGGTTGTTTTGATTTATGGAAGTTAGCTTCTTGAATTCTTTATATATTTTGGATATTAGCACTCTATTGGATATAGAATTAGTGAAGAATTTTTTCCCCATCTGTAGGTTGCTGTTTTGTTGTATTGACTATGTCCTTTGCCTTACGGAAGCTTTTCAGTTTCATGAATTTCCATTTGTCAATTCTTGATCTTAGAGCCTAAGCCATTGGAGTTCTGTCTGCCCAAGCCAATGAGTTCAAGGCTTTTTTCCACTTTCTCTTTTATTAGATTCAGTGTATCTGGTTTTATGTTGAGGTCCTTGATCCAGTTGGAATTGAGCTTTATGAAAGGTGACAATATGGATTTATTTTCATTTTTCTACATACTGACTGCCAGTTAGACCTGTACCATTTATTGAAGAGTCCTTCTTTTTTCCATTGTGTATTTTTGGCTTCTTTGTCAAAGATCAGATAAGTCTATAAGGGTGTGGTTTTATTTATCGATCTTCAATACTTTTCCATTGATTAACACATTTTAATTTAATTATATTTAGTAGAAAAACAAAACCTAGTCATCTAAAAATAATTATATAGTTTTTTTGTTATTTAACATAGAGTTGCCAGATCTTTTTAAGGTATTTATTGCTTCAGGCTCCCTTTTTTTTTTCTTTTTATATTTTTCCTTACTTCGGTCCATTTTTTCCTTCTTCTCACCATCTGTCTCTATTCTTCTCTTTCTACTCATTTCCAAGCTGTTTATGTTTTCTTCTTTTTACTTTTTTCTTCTTGTATTCCTTTGCAATTTCATTATCATACTGTATCAATAAATGGCATAATTACAGATATGCTGTATAATAAATTTTGCTTCCTATACATATCTTATAATGTCAATTTTCCCACATTTAATATTCATACTCATCTGCATTTCTTCTTTAGGACTTGACATCAGATTTTGCTCCCTCTCAGCCCAAAGCAGTTATTTTATGATTTAATTTGTAAGATAGGTGTAGAAATAGTATTTTCTCTTTCTTCCTTTGTTATTGGTAAATAAATACATCATATGTATTTCATATTTGAATATATAACATAATTATTTCTTCATTTCTGGATTTCAATACATAGAATTGTCAATCTACCACCTATGGCCTTCTAGGGCTTGATAGAAATCAGTATTTACTTTGTTTATGTACTTTTGTATAAGGGTAGTCAGTTTTCTCTTGATATTTTTAGAAATGCTCTTTGGTCTTTGATTTTTGGTGACTCAATTATTTTTCTTGGTGTGAATCTATTTGACTTGAAACAACTAGAAAGATGAGTCAGATTTTTCATAGGATCTGGGTTCAATTTCTAGTACCCACATATTAGCTCACCACTATCTCTTCTTTCAGTACCAGGAGACTGAATGCCTTCTTCTAGACTCTATCTAAGCATATCAGGCTGACATGTGGTACACAGACACATGTGCAGAGTAGCACTCATAGACACAAACACAATATTTCAGGAATCCACTGGAAGTTGATAGAGCTGTTTGAATTTGTTAATATATTTATTTCTTTTAAATAAACTAGATATATCTTAAACTACTACTTGCATATGTACTTGCATATGTTTCTTGGCAATTTCACTCTCTCTTTTCCTTCTAGAACTTTGACTATTCATATCGTCTTATAATGGATACTATTTTCTCCATTTCTCAGTCTCATACCCTTTTAACTCTTTAATAACTATGCTTCAAATTTATTAATTTCTATTGCTTAATTTCAAGTTCTTGTGTCTAATTTCTGACTTCCGGAATCTGTTGTTGGGACCATGAGTAAAAGTCACATCTATTTCTCTCTTTCTCTCTTTCTCTTTTTCTCTTTCTCTTTCTCTTTCTCTTTCTCTTTCTCTTTCTCTTTCTCTTTCTCTTTCTCTTTCCCTTTCCCTTTCCCTTTCCCTTTCCCTTTCCCTTTCCCTTTCCCTTTCCCTTTCCCTTTCCCTTTTTTCCTTTCCTTTTCCCTTTCTCTTTCCCTTTCCCTTTCCCTTTCCCTTTCCCTTTCCCTTTCTCTCCCCCCTGCTCTCTCTCCCTCTTTCTTTCTTTCTCTCTTTTTAAACTTTGATATTTTTTTGTGAATCTTGCATCGTGTATTGCAATCCCATATGTCTCCCCATAAATTCATAATGCCCTCTGCCCTTGAAACCACCCCACCCCCAAAAGAAAAAAAATCTCTCTATGGAAGCTGAGGTGTGCCACACAGTATACTTTTTATTTTTTGCCCATAGCACATTACTTTCAAGTGTTCATTGCAGTGAATTAATTGTTTGGTTTGAGGTTACTGGCTTCTGCTATACTATCAATATTGGATCCTTTCCAGGACTTCTCTTAGATATCCTGTTGCTGCCTTCTGTCATGGAGATCTTGCAGCTTTGAATCTGCAGGACAAACCCCTTTACATACTCCAGCAGTTCATAAATGGGGTGCATGTTGGGTTTAGTCAACGTAGAGCTCTTGATCTGGGCCTGGGTGGAAGCTGACCAACAGCTTTCCTATGCCCATGCCGATGCTACCCGAGATAGCCCTGAGTTGCTGCTCAGTGTTGTATACAGACTGTTCTTCCAAGTGTGAGTTCTGCAGATGTTGGGGCTGTTTTTGCAGGGCATCATTTTCTCATCACACTAAAGATTTGGGACAGGGCCAGCTCACCTGTTCTCCTGCCTTGGGGCCAGCTCACCTGTTCTCCTGCCTTGGGGCCAGCTCATCTACCTACCACAGGTGGTAAGAGAAAGTATTCTCATGTCTCCTTCATCCACAGCACTACCATATGGCAGATGAGTCAGGGATCTCTCTCCTGTGCTCAAGTTCTAGGAGTAAACTCATCAATGCCTCCTACACTAGGGACAACTCTAGTGAGTTGCCCAGGTGAGGTATGAGGCCAGATCTCCTACACTAACTCCATCAGGTTCTGCTTTCTTATACCAATATCACCAGTGCCAGCTTTCCCATGCTGCACAGGCAAGAGGGCAGGGACAGCTTATCATTGTGCTCAGGCATCAACATGGTCTCATGTGGCAGCACAGATCAAGGGCATCTATGTGGTCTCTGGTTGTAAGAGAAGTCTTGAAAATCAACACAGACCCCTTTGGCAGCATTACCACAGATTCAGATAAGCCCCTTAGCAGTAGTCCTGGTCCAGATGTTACCATAGCCTTAGGTGGCCACTCATATCAGTTTGGTCTTTGGTGTCAATATGGCCTCCAGCCATCAAAATGATCTTAGTATGGCTTTCAGCCATCAATATAGTCTCAGTCAGGAGCCTAGACCACTGTTATCCAGATGGTCTTCTGTGATAACATGGACCACAGAGATCAGTACAGGTACAGTAGGACCATGGACTCAGATATGGCTCTTGCCAGCAGCTGGATATCACTATGGCCTCAGGTGGTTGTAGGGGTTCCTTATATATGCCTGTTCCTCATTGCCGTTGAGTCTCCAGTTCTACTTCTCTCCTCAGTGCATTGATCAGGTGGTTTTGATTTCTTTTCCTTCTCCATCATATATTTACTATCTTTCTCTTCTCTCCATCACATATTCACTCTCTCTCTCTTCTCTCCATCACATATTCACTATCTTTCTCTTCTCTCCATCACATATTCACTATCTCTCTCTTCTCTCCATCAAATATTCACTATCTTTCTCCTCTCTCCATCACATATTCACTATCTTTCTCCTCTCTCCATCATATATTCACTATCTTTCTCCTCTCTCCATCANATATTCACTATCTTTCTCCTCTCTCCATCATATATTCACTATCTTTCTCCTCTCTCCATCACATATTCATTATCTTTCTCTTCTCTCCATCACATATTCACTATCTTTCTCTTCTCTCCATCACATATTTACTTGATGAAGTGGTACTTGGACATCTTCCTTCTAGCTGCCCCAGGACCATGGTACTCTATATCTTGCGTGTTTTATTTCTACAATTTTCAGTTGATCCATTATTAAAAGAAGTTTTAAACTTTTTGGTTGAGTACTATTTATGCTATCATTGTTATCATGTTACTTCTCATTTTAGTTTTATTTCTATTGTTATTAGAATATATTTATATTTAAAGCTGTCATTTAATCTGATTATCTGGGGTTATTCAGAAAAGGTTTTGATAAGTCTGTCTCTCTCTTTGTGTGTTTTTAGTCCATTTTCTTCTTTCTTTCCATGTTTCCCATTTTGGAGTTACTGTTCTGATTGGGTTTTTACTCCCTTCAGGAACTTGACAAGGCTAGAACTATAAAGTATAGGTTCATAATTCTACATGTTAAATGATTACGTCTCCTTAAAAGTTTTCTGCTTGGTTTTATTTTTAAGCTGTAGTTCTTTCATCTGCATAGAGGAGAAAATGAACGATTGATCAAAATTTGGTCTCTAATTGGTCAAGTTAGCAAGACATTATCATTTACCAGTGTCTTAGGGTGGGCTAAGATGTAAATTTCACCTGTGGTTTTACCCCAAATTTGTCATGTTTTAGGTTCTGCAGTGCTTTTCTTGTCATTTCTGATGACATCTGTCTCCATGTGTCCTCTGAACTGGAGACTTGCAAATGGTGGCTATCAACCCTGTTTGCATTGATGTATATGTAAATTTTGTTTCTAGGATATGTGGCAAATGGATCCCATAAGAGCTGTTTCACATTTCAGTACTCTATCACATCCCCGGTTTCCTACTTTATCCCTTTCTTTGTTGATAACAGAGCTCTGGCTACAGATTGTAGGAAATAGTCCCAGACAAAAGTTTTATAGATGTGTGTTATTATACAGACACTTTTGGGCCTCCTATTTGAGTACAAAAGTATTCAGTTTGAATATCTTACCCAATGTTGGAGTTGCTTTTTTGCCTAAGAGATTTATTAACTTTACTCCATCATACTAGAATTAAAGAGAGTTATGAAAACTATTTGCCTACCTTCTGATTTGTAAGACAACATTTTCTCTAAGTTGTCATATTTCATGGATTCATAAATAAATGTTTCCAGAAACAGAAATCACCTGGAATATAGACTTGAACTGACTTTTCATGCTGTCTTGGTTAGTCTTTTGTCACCATGATACTGGTTATCTGGGAAGATGGAGCCTCAATTAAGAAAATGCCCCCATCAAATTGACTTATAGGCATGTTTGTGTGGTATTTTCTTGATCAGTAATGGTTCTGGCCAGGAACAACCCACTGGTGGTAGCACGCATTGTAGAGACATGGTTCTAGGGTGGATAAGAAAGCAGGTTGAACCAGCCATCAATAGCAAACTAGTAAGTAGTATTTCTTCAGGGTCTCTGTGATGGTCCCTTTCTTCAGCCTTCTGCTTCAGCTCTCACTCTAACTTCCTTCAATAATGAAGGGTAACCTGAAAATATAAATTCATCTTCCAACCCTGCGGTGTCTTGAAAAAGATTGGCTCTCATAGGCTTATATATTTGAATGTTGGTCCCTAGTTAGCAAAACTATTTGAAAATGACTATAAAGTGTGGCCTTTTGGAGGAAGTGTGTCACTGAAGTCAGTTTTTCCAGTCTTTGCCTTTGTGTAATTTCTCTGTGTATTTTTCTGCCTCTGCTTCTGCAGGTCCCTGTACCTCTCTCTGTGTATCTCTCTCTGTCACTGTCTTCTGTCTATTTCTCTCTCTCTCTCTCTCTCTCTCTCTCTCTCTCTCTCTCTCTCTCTCT
>NC_034594.1:30267570-30283537 GCF_900095145.1 Mus pahari | reverse complement strand
TGTGTGTGTGTGTGTGTGTGTGTGTGTGTACGTGTGCATGTACACAGCATGCACGTGTACTTTCATCTCCTGCTTATGGATAAAATTTAAGCTCTCAAACACTGCTTGCCTGCCTGATGACATGTTCCCTACCATGATAATTGTGGATCTCATTTTTGAAAGTGTGAACTTTCAAATTAAATGCTTTCTTTTACAAAATGCCTTGGTCATAGTGTATTTTCACAGCAATACCAAAGTAACTAAGACATTCCACAAATTGTGTTCACAATGTCTACAACAGCACAAGAGAACCCTATCTAGGACACTTGCCAAACCGAAGTCATTAAGTAAATTGAATTTGTTTTTATCAACCTATTGGCCTTTAGGAGATGTAAATTATTTGTCATAAATTTCTATTATGTTAAGTTCCTTCTGCTATGTTAATAAATCCCTGTTTCTCAGATAGCAAGTCTATATCTGAGGCAGCTGCTTTACCTTCTTAGCTTGGCCTTGCTCTTCTCATATACAAATTTGTAGTGAACAAACATGGAGTTCGCTGGAGGTGACACATATTTATTGAGTCCCTGGTCGTAGGTCTTCTGGTCCCTTTTCTCTGAACCACTATCTTGATATTAACACATAATTTATTATTCTTTTAGTCTCCAGTTCTGCATTACAATGGCTTTTCTTTTTCATGAACAAATGGTTCTTATATAAAATTCCAGGTAATAATATCTTCACAAGAGAGCACCTCAGATGATTATTCAGTAATAAGTGACAGGAAAATGATTCTGAGGTTCCTGGGTAGTAATAAATATTCGTTACTACCTTACCCTGATGGCTAGTTTCAATGGTCTGGGGGGAAAATGAGATGAGGGTAATAGCTTTTACCTCTCAAATACTCACTATACACCAGATGCAAGGCTGAGCTACCCTGTCTAAATTAACTTAGCTAACTCAGAAAGACAAAAAAATCTATGAAGTTAGTATTGTGAATATTCACATTCAAAAGTTATGAACTGAAATAAAAGATGGCTTGGGAATCTGGTTATAAAAAATACCAGCACAGTGAGGTTGTACTCATTTGAACAGATGTTGGCTGTATACAGCCTAGGTGTCTCTAAAGGTCTTCCTAGCACTGGCACTGATGAAGCAAATATGAAACAAAATTTAAAAATTAGCCAGTCTGTGTTTCATTCTGCTACAAAGGCTGAAATTAATATTATTATCTATTTTACATGGTAGGTGATTATATTTTTCAAATATAATAATTCTTGATCATTCAGAGTAGAATAAATCAAGGTTTAAGCAGATCCTAGTTGCATCTGTCTTCATAAAATCATGATATGAAGTCCCTTTTCAGATGCATATTTTTCTCATGTGTTTTATCCTCATGATGTGAAGGGAGAATATCTTAGGTTTTAATGCTGTAAAGAGATACCATGAACAAGGCAGCTCTTATAAGGACAACCTTTAATTGGGCCTGGCTTACAGGTTCAGAAGTTCAGTCCTTTATCATCAAGGTAGGAACATGGCAGCATATCGGAGAAGCTGAGAATTCTACATCTTTGTCTGAAAGCTGATAGGAGAAGGATGGCTTCAAGGCTGCTAGGAAGATGGTCTTAAAGCCTATGCCTACAGTGATACACTTCCTCCAACAAAGCCATACCTACTTTAATAAGGCAACACCTCCAAATAGTGCCATTCCCTGGGCCAAATATATTCAAACCACCACAGAGACATTGATGATTTAGATGTTGTGCAAACATTCAGACAATGATGAAGGCAGTTTTTTTGTTGGTTTGTGTGTTTGCTTGTTTATTTTTGTAGGAAGGATTCCACAATCCTAGCTGTTGAATCTATTTGTATGTAGTGACTCCAGAGGTTAAGTACTTATAGATATGTTATAAGTGTAGCAGCCATTTATAATTGTACATTAATTCTTTTGTAGTATTCCTTTCAAGAAGTTAACACAGAAAGGAATCAATATTTGGATATATATATATCCAAATATTATTATGATATATATATATATATATATATATATATATATATATATATATCATCACAAGCACCTAACTTTGTCAACCCTTTAAATACAAGGAAAATGAAAAAACAGACTTTACGTATAAGTAAGATTATATCAGACTGAAACAGGTTTTCAGGTATTACAGTCGCTCACTAGCTATCTAACTTCTATTATTAAAACACATATATCTAAAGCATAAAGACTAAATCTACATACCAGGGAAAAGATGGCACATTTGTTTAATTTGCTTCTGGGTTACCTCTTTTAAGATAAGTGTTTTTAGCTCTGCCCTCTTAACTGCAAATCTCATATTTTTGTTTTTTCTTTGTATCTGGACAATATTCCATTGTGTAAATGTACCACATTCTAATTATTCATTCATTAGTTGATGGATATTTAGGTCAGTTTCAAATTTTGGCTTTTATGAATAGAGCAGCAATAACCATGAATGAGAACTTATTTTGGGGTAAGATGTCAAGTCTTTTGAGTATATACACAAAAGCAGTATGTTTGGATTATGTGCCAGATCCATTTCAGCTTTTTGAGGAATGTCTATACTGATTTCTACAGTTGCTGTGTAAGTTTACATTTAGAGCAATAATGAATAAATATTTCTTTTACTACACAGTCTTACCTACTTATTCCGCCATTTAATTTATTGATCTTGGCTATTCTGAGACAATATGAAAACACACAGTAGTTTTAATTATTCTACCCCAATGGCTCAGCATATTGAACAATTTTAGAAAGTTTTTTAGCCACTTGTGTTTCATCTAATCTGAAAAAATAAAAATATTGGATTGTTCTCTTGATGTTCAGAACTTTTTTCTTCTTGTAGTTGTTCTTAATATATTTTAAATACTAATCCTTTATAAGTCATATATTTGGTCAATATCTTTTCCCATTCCATTTGTTGCTGTTTTGCCTGAATGGTGTTGTCTTTTGCTGAACAGAAAAGTTTTGGCATTAAAAAAGTTTCATTTATTTTAATTTTTGGTTTTTGTTCCTTTATTATCCTTGCCTTTTTCAAATCCATTCACTATTATCTCTTCATTCAAATACAGGGGATGTGGTCGTATGGTGAAGTCATTGATGTATTTGATGTTCTGTGTTTTTGCAGGGCAATAACCATGGATTTATTTGCATTTTTTACATGCTGCCATCCAGTTTGAGGAAGACCATTTGCTGAAGATTCCAGTGAATATTTTTGTCTTGTTTCTTTGGGAGTTGATTAGGTGTTCATAAGGGTATAGATTTTTATTTGGGTATTTAATTTGATTACATTCATCAGTATTTATTAAACATGGGTATGCAAGTTTCTCTGTGTAAGATACAGTCATTTGGGTATATCAGGCCTATATGATAGTTCTAATTTTTCTTGCTTAAGAAGCCTTCACACTGATTTCATAGAATGGTTTAATTTTCATTTACTCATGTCATGAAATTTTATAGTCAATGCCATCCTTAACTTTCACAACTGTAACAGAAAAGAATGTATAGAATCATTTGTTGTTGTCGCTTATTATGGAAGATACCTCAATTCTTTCTTATAGTTTCTTTCTATTGTGGTATTTCAGAATACTTTTATAGGAAGACGTTTACTTACTTTGATTGGTGGAGAAATATATTGTCATGGCTGTGACAATACTAAGTTTAATGCTGACCAAGCAGTTTTGGGTTTCAACCTATCTCTAAAGGAAATATTTTGCAGTGAGATTGTTGATGATCTGTATTAGCTACCTTTCTATTTCTGTGGCAAAACACGATGACCAAGGCAATGTATAGAAAAAAAACAAAACAGTTTGCTTTGACTTAGAACTCTGGTGGAAAAGTCCATGATGGCAAGTTAGAGGCAACAGGATGTCATTGTGCCTGGAGTAGGAGGCTGAGACCATATCCTGAACAGCAAGCCTAAGCAAAGACAGCAAATGAAATGGCAGAAGTCTTTAAACTCTCAAAGCTTGCGAACAGTGACTTACCTCCTCTAGCAAGGGTGAATCTCTTAACTTCACTATCTAAGAGTGTCACAAACTGGGGGGCCAACTTTTTTAAATATATGAGATACAGGGACACTCATTTAAATCACATGATTTATTCAACTTTGTCTTTTTCTTTTATTGAACATTTTCTTTATTTACATTTCAAATGTCAACCCCTTTCCCAGTTTTTCCTCCAGAACCCCCTATCCTATCCCCTTCTCCCTGCTTCTACGATGGTGCCCCCACCCCCACCATTCACTCTGGCCTCCTCTCCCTGGCATTCTTCTACACTGGAGCATCCAGCCTTCATAGGACCAATAGCCTCTTCTCCCATTGATGGCCAACAAGGCCATCCTCTGCTACATATGAGGTTGGAGCCATGGGTCGCTCCATGTGTACTCTTTGGTTATCAAAGTGTGAAAGCTCATTCATATTTTCCTAAATGTGAAATTGTAGAAACTTAATATATAAAAATTATTTCCAGGAAAATAGTCAAATTCCCACGTATATTTTTTGATAACTGTTTGTCTAAGTGTGTCACCTTGTGCCATCTGGTGCCCTGAAGAGTATCAGAAGATGTCAGATCTCAAGGGTTGGAGTTAGAGATAGTGAATCCTGCCTTGTAGATGCTGAGGACTAAATCAGCATGTTTTGCAAGAGCAGGCAGTGTTTTTAATTGCTATTCCATTTCTTAAACCACTCCATTTAATTTTTATTTCTATTATCTTAACATCTATGTATAAAAGTTAAAATTGTAGAAACTATTCCTTAAGCTTTGGGAAATATAGACATTTTATTTATAATAGTTTTTTCCGTAGAAATCACATTTATCATTCAAACATTCTCATTCACAGACAAGGGTAAAAAACAGTCTCTTCCCATTTGGAAGGGGTGGCCTTTACTTTCCCTCCTCATGCAGTTACAAATAAAAGTCTATTAAGTGATGGTAATGTCAGATAACTTTAATATTTGTAAAAGTAAAATGTCTGCATCCTGGATCAATGTGCCTGGTCAGCGTCAACTATTAGTTCTAACAAATACCTATCTGTAAAGTACAGAATTCCTATTCACAGCATCACTGCTGGCACTAAGATGCTGTTTAATGAAACACTAGTGGGTACAGATTGCTAAGGACCACATGGCAGCAGGACTCTCAAGGAACTTTGAACTACAACTGAATAGGAGAACTTTTAGAAGAGAATACAGAAGAAGCACTTTAAAGATGAACAAAATCGCAGTTTCAAGAAGCACCCTCGAGACACAGATGGATGGAAAACTTTGAAAATGGGATCAAAATTTGACCAAAGCAAAGAGTGGGCTAGGCCTAAACTATAGCCCCAAGACTCAAGTGAGCTACAAGAATGTATTAGAACCACAGGAGTTTAGATACATAAAGTAGAATATATTATTTACGCATTGCTGATCTTATACCTTTTAAAATATTTTTGAAAGAAAAACACTCTTTTTAAGAGACAATAACTTCTCTTAATAACTTTTTAAGAGAAGATATTATTAAACTGATCAGTTTTTAGACAAAACATGTGCAGTTACTCATTACAAACAATTCCTTTGTGTATATAGTTTAAAAGTTATAAATAAAAAGCTTCTCCCAAGAATGACAGTCTAAGAAAGTCCTGAGCAGCAGACACAAGAAGCCTCATTTCCAGTGTTTGGCCAGGGTAGTCTGATTCATTTCTCAAATCATAGACTATTGCTGTTGTTCTCTCAGGTTGAAAACCAGCCACTGTTGTTGAATACACTGAGAATATAGGCCACAGGGCTCAATAACTCCACCTGGCTCCAATATGAAAGCCTACTTGCTACAGTCTATATTCCACAGTATCTGAAACTACTATGTGACTTGTAAATGTAGGGAAACATTAGCCACTATAATATGCATGAACATAATAATAACAAGCATAACAAGATATACATACAGGTGCATACATGGCACTCAAATGTTGGTGATAACCAAAAGCTTTCTAATTTGAGTTAAGGTTCTCTCAATAGGAGGATAATCATGCTTGTTATTAGAAACCTAGCCAGCTACCCCAGCTAGAGTAGTGAAATCATGAATCCCAGAAAAGAATTTACTACTGCCAGTTTGGTAGATCAGCACAATTCTTATCTAAATCTTGTCCTTATTCCCACATATACTTGTGGCTATTACACATCATCAAGGAAGTTTCTCTTTACAGCAAATATAGACCATAACAGAAAACCACACCTGGACTAAAGACAGAGACCAATGTCAGCAGGCTCTTGGTAGCATCTGCCATAGAGTCTGGGTTTGGTGGTTGTTTATGGAATGGATCCCCAAGTGGGGCAGTCTCTGGATGGCTGTTACTTCAGTCTCTACTTTATCTCTGTAACTCCTTCCATAGGTATTTTGTTCCCCCTTCTAAGATGGCTTCTGGGCTTCTTGGATAATATCCACTTATCAGTGAGTACATATCATGTGTGTTCTTTTGTGGTTGGATTGCCTCACTCAAGATGATCCAGATCCATCCATTTGTCTAAGAATTTCATAAGTTCATTGTTTTTAATAGCATTATCCATTTTGTAAATGCACCACATTTTTTGTATCTATTCCTCTGTTGAGAGACATCTGGATTCTTTCCAGTTTCTGGCTATTATAAATAAGGATGCTATGAACATAGATCACAGGACTCAATAACTCAATCTGGCTCTAATATGAAAGCCTTCTTGCTACAGTCTGTATTCCACAGTATCTGAAAATACTATGTAATTTGTAAATGTAGGGGAGCATTAGCCACAATAACATGTATGAATATAACAATAACCAACATGACAAGATATTCATACAGGTGCATACATGGCACTCAAATGTGCCCTTATTACATGTTGGAGCATCTTCTGGGTGTATGCCGGAAATGCCAGGACTGGTAATGGGAATTGGTAGGTTGGGCAGTGGGGGATAGGTATAGGTGATTTTTGGAGGGGAAACTAGGAAAGGGGATAACATTTGAAATGTAAATAAAGAAAATATCTAATTAAAAAAAGAAAAAAAAGACAGAGACCAATGGATCATGGGGAGCTCAGTCCCAAGGGATACATCTACATCCCAGGCCCTGCATCTATGGTTCAAGGAACATAAGAGAGAGGAGGATGGAAAGTTTGCAAGAGACAGAATATAGGAGCTCTGCTTGAAACAGTCTTTCTTAGAAATGGCTGCATCCACAAGACCTGAGCAATATAGAATCAGTAGACATGCTAATATAAAAAGGGGAAATTTTGAGGAGTTCAGCCACGAGACAAAGAACTAAAGACAATATAAAGTGGTCACTTCTTAAATCAAGTGCATATAAACACCAAAAAATAACACCCCAGACTCAGCAGATTTTGTTGTACTAAAATATTTATGAATACTTTTGCATTTATGTTACTAATAGATGCAACAATAATAATAAAATGAGGTTATAATTTTCAGAATCCAGGAGGACATGGAGACTTAAGGGAGAAGGTTTAGGAAAGGGAAGGAGATAATTGTTTTAACTGTAATTTAATTAAAATATAAAATTCTAAAATTTTCTAAATACTTTTCTCCTGGAGATATTTTTATAACTGACAATTTTGTTACTCTAAGCCAAATGAATAATATTTTGTTAATTTAGAATGCCTGACTATAATATTTGCTTTAATTAACTGTAATGTATGTCTTATGAACTACAAATTAGACTATATACTTACTATGCCTGATTTCATTTAATTAGACATTTGTTGTAGTAAATATTTTCTCTATTTATATTTACTGTATTAATGAAGGAAATGAGGATAACTGAAATTAAGGTATATTGTAAAGTTATTGCAGTAGTTGATGATATAATTGGGTCAAAATCCTGTACCTTTGTATCTCAGAGAAGATGCATCATCTAAACTCTTATACAGTATATGAAAATACAAGTTTTGTTTTTTAAGTCTAGCTAGGAATTTAATAACTCTTTTATTAAAAATTTCATTAGTGCACATTGTCTAGTTGTGAGTCGCACTGTTATATACTATCTACTTCAAGAAGCTTTTGTGATGAGAGTTGACATTGAATTGATCTTTGAGTTTAGAAATGTGCCATTAGCAGTCATTTAGTAGAGTTAATAGTAAGAGCATTTTCCTGGGTCCCATTACCTACCTAGTATTTTGTTCTTGGATTCAGTAAGAGTGTCAGTTATGGGTTTCATCACATAGAGAGGATCCTAATTCAATCAAAAAGTAGCTCATTGAAATACCTGGAGATATTTATTTCTAAATGGCATGTCTTTATCACATCATGTTCTCAAAGCAAAGGGAGTTATGTGGAAGAGAAAAGGGGAAAATAGTAATAATAAGGGGTAGTACACAACTTTGAGGAGCAAGTGTTCTCTAGACATAACAGAGAAGATGGACTGAAGAAATCACAGTACTGTGACAGATTAACATGACCTGAATATGTTCAAGCCAGACAAGAACTCAACCTGGAAGAGGCAAAGAAGATACAAAGTACCACCCCTTCCCAAGAAGCTATTTTCAAATAATGTCTGTGAAAGGAAAAGGGTGTTTTCTCTAAAGGAGTGATACTGGGCATATCAACCACACTTCAAGACAGGCCTGATACTCAGGAGTGTTTGGTTAACACAAAATGAACTCCATGGTTTTGTTTGTTTGGTGTATCTGTGTGTGTGTGTGTGTGTGTGTGTGCGTGTGTGTGTGTGTGTATGTGTGTCCATTTTTTTTGTTTTAGTTTAGTTTTCTAACAGAGAAGAATATAAAGTTGGAAGGGTAGGGATGGTGAGGGCTTGGGAAGAGTGGGATGAGGAAATAATATAGTCAAAATATATTGCATTTAAAGTTTAAAAATTATTACTATGTTACATCATATAAGTTGATTTTTTTCTGACATTTTCATGAAAATACATCATGTTAAACCTACTCATTCTCCTTTCTGTCCTCTTCCTTTTCCACTCTCAATAATCCTTCTCCTCCCAATAATTTTCACTCTACACTAATATCATATCTATATTGATGCATTGTTTATATCTATTATATCTATATCTACTTAACATTTATTCATACATACACACATATGCACACATTCACACATATGACACAAATGTGTTTGTTATATGTATGAGTGTGTGTGTTTGTGTATATGTCCATTATACTCTAGTTTCTAAATGTGATCAAATGTATTATTTGTACTTTCTACTCTTCATAAATTAGTATTACAATCAGGATTTTAATTATGCTTATTTAAGATGCATTTGGTGAACTTAAGCAAAGTTTGGCATCTTTAATAGCTTTTCTGTTAAGTCCTCAATATTGATTACCGGTCAACAGATATGAGCAATACACATATTCTTAACTCCCTTGACCACCCAATAAAAGGAAACCATGTGCATCGGCTGCTTTGGGAAAGAGATGTATGGATAGCCTTCTGTTGTGAAGCTAATATTGTGACTGAATGAAATAAATTGAGTCACTCACCTTTTGTTGTCTTCTGGATTTAGAGATTCTAGGAAAGTTTTCTTCTCTAAGAATTTGAGATTTTTGCTGCTTGGTTAGAAGTGTTTGGAGTGCTAAGAAAGGAGGATTGGTCCAATCAGTAGTTCCAGAAGGTATTTGACCACATCAAACAGTGGAGGAGTAAATACTCAGGTATGCAATGACTTCTGATTCTTTTGCATGTTGTATTCCAAAGTATCTTGTTACAAATGCTAGAAAAGTGAAGGAAATGCTTGAACCTCACTCACTAATTAGCATGCGTTTAATTTTGCTAAGTAAATACTAGATTAACTATGATTAGGTTAAATATGACTAACTGAAGGAAGAACCCAACATTATGGGTAAAATGAGCAAGGGATCTGCATGTCTGTGTCCTAGAATTCTTCCCCAGACACATAATAAGTCATGTTATAATTCTGTAATGTGATTTCCTTATTTAGATATTTAAAGATAGCAAAAAATAGGTTAATGAGTATTATCAGTTGACATACACATATATGTACATTACACACTTCATTCTGTATGCCACTTACACTTATGTGATCCTTACATGCTGATAAGACAGCAACTTCTAGATGCCCTCTTCAGATTATATTTTCCCAATATTTATTCCTTGGCAAAATAGATAGCTATTTTGCTTGTATTTGTCAAGTGAAAATAAGCCATCACAAGTTTAATAGTTTGAAGAATAAGCATCACTAGCAATGTTTAATTTAAATTGTAAATATAATGTATGTAGCAAAGCATAAATTTCATAAGAACTTTTCAATTTTTTATTTCCTAACACATCCAGGGTGACTTATTTAGAAAAAAGAAATGTATGGTACTCTCCTCTAGAATTATTTATCAATACAGACAGCAAATGCAGCATGGAGACAAAGGCGTACGTTGACTTCCTGAGCTTAGGTAGTAGGTTCAGTTGTAAAAGTATTTATTATTCAAGCACCAATATCAAAATACATGGTAAAATGTTAAATTCGAGGAGACAGAGACTGGCAGATCCCTCGTGCTTCCTGGACAGCCTTCTGAATGTACTTGGAAAGGTCAAGGACAAAGAGAGAACCAGCTCCTAGGAATTGCATGGCATTCCTAAGGATGACCACAATGATATCCTTTGTCCTATACAGACAGGTGAACCTTATCTACCTTCCTACCTACCTACCTACACACACACACACACACACACACACACACACACACACACACACACACACACGTGCGTGCACACACTCACGCACATAGATATTGTAAAAGCTTAATTTTATACATCCTGTACACATGTATAAAATTGTTTTAAATTCAAGTACATGAATAGATTTGAATATTTCTGACTTATAGTCACCTGCTACACAATGTTTCTGGATTTCAGAGTGTTTCTGAGCAATTCTAACTTTGCATGTTCTCAGTTTATTTTCCTGGTCATATATTTTTCTACAACATTTTACTGATTGTACTGAAAATAAGCTAAGTATGAGTGCAAACTTCTATTTATCATGAAGACCCAATTTAAGTAATTTGTAATATTTTGCCAGCACTGAGATACTCTTTTTAATTCTGTATTAATTTAAAACAAATCCATGAGAATATTACAAAGAAAATGCATTTTAACAAAATATATAATCTTCTCTTCTATCATTTTCTTCTTTTCCTAAAACAAAGTAAGATTTACCTGGGAAAGAAGTATAAAGAATTTTAGTCATTTCATTTAAGAAAAGTATTAATTGTAAATTAATATTTATAATTTTATTTAGAGAAAAATAAAATAAGCTCCAACAATACAGAATATCATTTTGTAATTATAAAATAGTAAGCAAGAAGTAATATTTTTTAGATAACAAATACACCAGATGTTTAGCTAAGTTAGATTTTGAAGAATAAATTAGAAAAATCTATTAGTGTAAAATCTCTCTTTTGAGCTAGAATGCTAAAGCAATACTACATCTACTGTTAGTCTTTTCCTAAAAATTGGAACAAAATTTTCACTCTAATGAAGACAATGTTGTATTATATAATAAGAGGAAGGTGCTACTGAATATAAGTACCAAGTAATTAAAAAAACAAAAAACAAAAAACTTTTAATGGCTGAATGTAACTGTGGCTTGCNCTCACCCACTTCCTTCACTCTCTGAACATGTAGCCTAGGGCAATTCAATTTGTGCCTGATATGAGGTGGTGATGCACTGTTCTCCNTCCACAGGGGATGTTGTGGTGGCTGTTACTTGAGCTGCTCAGACAGCATTAGACTAATCAGGTTTNCCTTTCCTTCCTGCCTAACTGGAAGATGACACCTGCTTTGCAGCTTCAAAGTGTTGAAATCTTTCTGCTTTCCTGTGGTTAAGGTGGATATTCTCTGATGAATTAAATGAAGGGAATGCATTATAGTTTTAAACTTTGATGCCCCATTAAGACAAATATGGGTCTAATGAGCCAAGAAATTTCCAACGCTGCTGTCCCTCTTCCCTCTCTTCTTGGCAGGGAATTGCCTAATCATGTTGGTACTCATCTGTGTTCTTAAACCACTGGCTATAAAATTTTGGCCAAGGAGCATGCTTAAACACATGTTTAGTATATTCATAGTGCACACAATGAGTGCAGCTTCAATTAATACACAAGGAAGATTATTCTGACTTTTAATAACGACTGTAGTAGTAGGTTTTTTTTTTTTTTTTTTTTTTTTTTTTTACAATTTGGATACAAACAGACAAAACCCAGATTTATAGGCCAAATGCTTTTATACCTGTCAGTGTTTTGTAATTCCAAGAAGTACTTTTACAAACACAGCTTGCCAAAACCTATAGAGTATTTTGAAAAACAAGCAATTTTTGTCACTTTAGTAACACTTGGGGTTTATTAAAAAAAAAAAAAAAACTGTAACATAGCAATTTAAGACAAGCTGAATTTAAAATATGTCCTTGCAGCTTAGGTCAGGTGACAGAGGAATGAAGCAATTTCAGGGGACAACACAGAGAGCTGAAGCCAATTATATTCCTGTGTTATTCAGGAACATAGATACCTGCCTGTGCAGAGTCAAAAATGCATGCACAATGTGATCGATGGTCACAGGAGGGAAGCTCAATTTTCTCAGGATGGAAATAATCTAACAAACAGTTGACAGACCAAAATGCTGTTAGGGTGGATCAAATAAAGACCCTAATAAAAATGATGTGAATATTTTAACCAGCATATTTTATAATGTGTTTTCACACAGAAGCTGAGCTTTAGTGTAATGGAAAAATGGCAGGCAGCCTGGTATATGCAGGGATTCTGGACTAGGTTTTCTCAAAGTAAATCTTTTACTTTGAATCTGTTTTATTCTTTTTATTTTCTTCTTCTTTTTTGAATGATTTTGCATATATAACACACACACCAAAACAAAACAAAAAACTACTGATATATGTATGTATGTATGTATGTATGTCTACATATGTATGTGTGTAAGTATGTATGTATGTATATAGTTGATCAGTGCTCTAATTCATCAGCACGATAAGTCAGTCTTAGAGGTGTAGGACTTTGATGCCAGGTACTCAGTAGGCTGAGGAAGAGGAATTACAAATTCAAGGACAATATAGTCAATTAGGTAAATAAAAAAAAAAAACTTTCTCAAAATAAAAAGCAAAGATTGTTAAAACATACTACAAATGTCTTGTTTATGGCTGAGAATTTAATGATTACCGATTCTTAGAACATGTCCAATCATAACTTTTCATTAAAAGCAGTTTATTTGAAAGAGGCACATTTCTGATTAAGACTGAGAGTAATAATTGTCTATGGGTATAAACATATATTTAGAAGGTAGACAGCTTGATGCTAAATCAATTTTTAACAAAACAAAATAATTTAGTTCCTTCTTAGGGTCTATAACTTTCCCTAATCCCGAAGCATGTACTTTTTGTGTAGGATTCTACTGCAGGTATGGATTGTCTCTTATGGAATGAGCATGAAATCCACAAGCACTTGATCATACCCATCACAGGCATGGGACTAATACATCTTCCCCCCCCCAAAAAAAAAAGGAAGAAAGAATGAAAGAATAGAAGGTGGGGAGATGCCTTTAAAGTTTTCACCTGTGTATGACATATCCATTGGAGTCATGAACTCTCAAAAACTGTGGATGACTGACTATACTGGATCTAAACAAGAAAAAGACTGCCAACTGCTGGGCATGGGTAGAGAAAGGCCTCAAGAGTCCTGCCTCTCACTATGTCCTACCTGTCGAGTGGGGAGGAAATAAAAGAAGGTAGAGAGGGGTAAAGGGAAAGGATGGAGGGAGGAAAAGAAAGAGGGAAAGAGGCATGAAAATATATTATATATACATACACATATATAAAATTGTCAAAACTCAAAAGTTATTGAATCAAATAAAATTTACTTAGTGTGTAGTTCAGTGGCCTTGTGTTTGCCTAACAAGTATAATGCTCTGAGCTACACTTCTGACTCTTGTCACTGCAGTTTACAAACAGTAACATATAAATGAAGAAAGAGATGGAAACCTGTGATGTAATTTTGTTTCCTTAAGCAAACATTTATCTTCACCTATATGTGAATATAGATTCATTTATCTACATGAGAATTAATGGAGAGTATTTTTTATAAAATCCTGTAATTGCATATATTAAACATCCAAGCAAAAGTAAATTTATTCAAATATGAGCTCATATTTTTAGGACTATATCACAAAAATTGGCATAGATTATATATAGAGAAAGGTTTTATCTGAGAGAATTATAAGAGCATGACAATATAATAAACTTTATTTGTGAAATTTTGTGGTTGCTTTTCAAGGCTTTAATAGAATCTGTGAAATGAAGTGTTTCAGAGTATAATTAAAATAGAAATGTAGACAAGACCAAATTATGCATTTCCAATAAGAATTAATGAGACAGAATGTATTAGTTTCTTAAATTTTCATGATGTTTATTGAATATAAGGGTCTAAACTCTCAAACAAGGAAGATAATTTATTTAGAGTAAATGTGATTAATCATGAATTTCAATCACTGATAGAGTAAAGATTTGATACAAATATGTTCTCTATTAAAAACCCAGACTGTCCTTTTTACAAGTTATTTAGAATACCATGTTTTCTTCATGTAAGCTGAATGCTGTGGCCAGTAATGTAATACCACAATTGTTCCATGAAGATCATCAACATTATGGGAAATGTCTGCCTTTTGTATATGCATCATTGTAAAATCATTTTAGTACCAGACCAAAGTTATCAGAAATTTCAAAAGTAAATTTAATCAAGTGTAATCTTAAGTCACAAAATTCCATAGAGGTATTGTTTTAGACTATTTTGTCATTTGCATTTACCTGTCACAAGAACTTTGTATAATATTTAACTAGTGTCTATGAAATCAGAAAGGCATCTGCAGTCTAGTTTCTGCAAGTTCAGAAACACATTTAGTTTTGTCTTTCTGTTTAAAATGCAATATGAATTATCTGTATAATCTTTGTTTTTGAGAACTCCTTAAGAACACCCAGTTTATGTTTGTTACAAAAGAAGCGATTATTGCCTCGAAAGGCTTGCTGTTAGTAATGTATGTCCAGAAGATATTTGATGTTGTCCTGAATGACAATCGAGTCACTGAGAGAATATTATAGAGAACAACAACTTTAAGTTGTATGGCTATATTTAGTGTACATATATAATTTTCATATTTATTTTTAATTCTAGGAAAATTTCTGAGGTATGGATATTAATGTCCAAGTATATAGTTGGAGCAGATGATATCCATATTACTACATATTCCTTATGATTGGTATTTTCATTATTTGTGTTATCTAGTCTTGCTTTTTATAAATGTGATGTTTAATCTGTGTATCCTATTTTGAAGAGGTGGACACTTCTACTAATTCAGATTTCACTTGAAGACAAACCTACCATGCCCTAGCAGATTGATAATATAATAATTGAAGTCATTTGACTTTTGAGAAATATTTTTAAAAGATAATTTTGACAGTGGCAGCTTACTTGCCTGTCATGAGGGCCACTGATTTTTAAAGAGAGTGATTCGTGGTAGTCATGAGATTTCTTTTTAGATGCTATTTTAATGCTATATATAAGTTATTGTTTCAATTAAATTTAGTAATACACATGCATGAAATTAATAGTGGTTTTCTTTGTACTACATTGCCTTCTGGAACAAATATTATTAGAAAAACAACAAGCACACTTCTGACTCTAAAAATAGAAATCAATAATTAAATTATATTTTATCCAGTTTTTATATGTGGGAAATCATTCTAGACTTCAGTAATTATTTTTAAAAATAGGCACAGAAAGATGCTATACATTTGCTTTTTGCTTCTGACATGTCAAAGAAGACAAAAATCAACAACTACAGTACAAGAACAGAAACAGTAATTTATACAGACTTGAGAAAAAGGCAATCTTTTTGGCCATAACATATTAGTCTATCTTTTCCCTCTCCCCCTTCCCCTCCCTCTCTTCCCTCTCCCACTCTCCCACTCCTTTTTCC
>NC_034594.1:30255818-30267505 GCF_900095145.1 Mus pahari | reverse complement strand
TCTCTCTCTCTCTCTCTCTCTCTCTCTCTCTCTCTCTCTCTCGTGTTTGTGTGTGTACATGCACATGTGAGTGCACATTTCCAAACAATGTATGGATATTTAAAGACATACATGGGGATATTTTCTTTTTTGAATATGCAGTTGAAAACAGGGAACACAAAACAATAACATGATAGCTTTCCCCATTTTGCTTTAATACAAAGCTGTAGAATTTTTCTCAATATGATGCAGGAGCTGCTTAAAACATATCTTTACAATGTTCCATAATGCCATGAGTCATACACTTTTTCTCTATATTGTTACTAGGTGAGAAAAAAATTCAATTCCACTGAGAATTGGAATCTAACATTTCTAAACTGCCTGAAAAAGGAGCTCAATTGCAGGCAGAACCTAGTTAATTTTGTAACGACTCTAAGTGCTGATGTGAAAGTAGCCTTCAGTGGCTATCAACCACTCTTTTCCCCCATGGCTCTCTACAAATCACCTCATATGCCACAGCACAAGGCTAGAGGCTTAAAAAAAAAAGAATACACCAGTAATTTCTTTTTGACAATGATTTGACACCTGCCTGATGGGAGTAGCTAACAGCATGACCTCCAGACTGTTAGCTTTGCTGAAAGAGATTCACTTCATACACCCATGGGGTTATGGATTCCTGCTAATAGCAGCAATAGAATGGATGATAAAATTATGGCAGGGTGGAAATGCTTTCTCAATTAATTTCCCATCATGTTAAGGCCATTATCATAGGATGTCATCTAGCAAAATGGGGTAAAACTGTCTAGTACATCTGAAAGTTCCTTTTAGAACAATGGATAATAGTTGATAATAGCAAATCAGGCCCTTAGAACAATTTACCTCCAACCCAAGCTGTTGTAATATTGATTGATGGGAAGTGATAAGTGAACTGGGGTTTAAACCTATGCATGCAGGATGGTGTAGAAATGTATATGTGTGAACCTGAGAGGAATAGAGCTTTAACAAGAAAAAAGATTTTAATAACGTAGTTTTTGACCAATGGAGAAATAGTGAATATATTCTGTGAGAGTGCTTACAGGGGGTGCTTGCTTGTGATCAAGCATCCCTATACTATTGAAAAAAAAAAGAAAAATAACAGTCTATGTCCATAAAAGCAAAATCTGATTTCATCTTGTATTTCACTCTTTATGTTCAACAATATATATCGTTTTACTTAATTGCACCTGCTTATAAACAATGAATTAAACATTAATATTTGTTTTCACAACATGATCAGAAAAAGCATATCATTAAATATAATTTTCCCATTCAAGAACGGGTCTCATGGTAGCAGAAGTATTCAGTGTGATACTTCACTTCCATGATTATTTAATATAATTCCCTAAAAATTATCTGGATAGAAGGAACATCCTTAATTGTAGTTAGGCAATAAGAAGTGTTTCAGATACAGTAAAAGTACATTTTTCATATATATATATATATATATATATATATATATATATATATATATATTTGTTGATTTTATCATCTATAGAAGAGGACATAATTCCAGAAATATAAAAAAATGATACTGATTAAGTAGCTTGAATTAAGGACTTCATCAAGTTTCATGAAGGTAACAAGTTGTGTGCTACCAATAATGGAACCAATGAAATTTAAATTGCTAGCTATTATTCCCTCTCTTGTTCCTTTTTGTCACTATTCATTACTTGCCTATTAACATGAGAGTTTGAAAGTTAACCACAATTATGTTTGTTTGTCTAAAAGAGATATTCATGCATCATGATATATACTAATAAATAAACTGCTTAAAATTTTTAAATGGATCATAGTTCATTTGATATTAAAAATACTTACACATAAAAGATGCACTATTTAAAAACGAAATCCTTAAAAGTGATTTTTAGAAGGAAAAACTATACAAAATCTTTGTGAATTATTCCATTTAGCTCTCGACAGCATGGTGTTTATCAGCTACATTTTGTTATTATTCTTTACATTATATTGGGCTTTTTCACATGCTTCGTGTTCATTCATGTCCCTGAGGGGATATTATGAAACTGAACAGCATTTCTTAGCAGATACTAATTAGGATACTAGCTCTCTATCATCTAGGTGTGCACAGGCTTGCTACTCAACTCAAGTGCCTGATGTAAATGTGAGTAGTCATTTCAGACTTTTTATTTCAGTACATTTTCCTCATTCAATGCCACACATTTGATGCTGAATTTACAGACGTGCTAAATCTTTGTCGCTAAAAAAGAATTTTTGATTAATTTATTGTATTAAATTTTTTAGGATATTGATTGGAATTCTTCAATTCAAAGAAGCCAAAGTAACCATATTTGTCCCTTGAGTTTGTCAGACACAGAGTAGAAACAAAGACCTTGATCCAGTTTGGCGTTTCAGTGAAACACTCGCTATGTTGCTGGAGAGTTCTGTTTGTGAATTAGTATCTACAGGAGCCACAGAGAGCTGTTTCATATTTCAGTTTTCACACTGAACACACTTTTATGTATTTCAACGACTCTTGTTTTAGTGTATCTATCATAGGCACATTGTATCCCTCGAACATATCTTTAAATTTTCTCTAAACATGACCTCAACAATGCAATCCTAAAGACAAGTTGCCTCAAATTACATATATGTTGAAAACATGACTGATTAATGTCATGCCACAAATATTCAGGGCAATATTTTTGAGGTGAGACAAAAAATTCATAATAAAATATAACAATAAATTTGCATTAGTTGAGATTTAAATGTATGTGGTATGGTATGTGTGGGTATGTGGGTACATAAGTGCATGTAGTTTTATGCTCATAAAATCAGAAGAGTATCAGAGTGGTAAATAACACATGATTAATATTGTGTTATTTTAAATTCTGTTGATGTTTCACTCTTATATCTGTTAATTGCTTATTTTGAAGTATTAAATACTATCTGAATGTTAGCTAAGTCATCTGTATAATTGAAATACCATTTCCTAATAAGACATATTTTACTGATTATATTATTATCCTCCCCTCTCTATCTTTGGGTAATGCTGTTTCCTTGACCTACTACTTTTGAACCCTACTATGTCTGACTGATGTTATGGATGTGGCAAGACAAAACACATTGGGGTTTTAATCATGCTCTGTGTGAATGTGACTATAATTACACATTTGTAAGATTCACTGGAAGAACACATTTCCACTCTCAGCAAGCCCTGGGAAAGTCAAATCATGTCGATCATGTGGAGTGGATCTGAACAAAGTAGATAAGGAAGTTGAAGGAATATTATTTCATGCCCAACTCAAGGATTTGTTCTTGCTTAAACTTGAATAGGTCTCGTGTGTATGAGTCTGTGTATGCTGTCATAACTACTGTGAGTTCATTTATGAAGTTACCCTGAAGTATTCACTGGCACTGTTTCGCTAGAGTCATCTACTACCCTGTCTTTTACACTCTTTCCATCTCCATATTCCATAATGATTGCAGAACCTTGCATGGAAAAGACACAAATATACCTTCCATTTAGGACTGAACATTATACAATCTTTAGTTTGTTTGGCCAGCAATGGGTCTCTGTGCTAATCATCATGTACTGCAAATAGAAGTTTCTCTGATTGTGTAAAGACGCTTTCATCTATGCATATAATTAAGTTGTCAGGAGTTGGTTTAGTGTTATTTATCAGAGTAATAGGTTCTTTTCTAGGACTGCTAACCTGCTTGACCATGGTTCTTAGCCAAATAATGACAGAGGTGCAGTTTCATCTTGTGGAGTGTGGCTTCAATCCGATCAGAAAGTGGTTGTTAACTTTCATGATGTTCATGCTGCTAGTGCAACAGTAGGCATGTGCTGTAGTTCATAGTTGGGCAGCGTTGTACAACACTTTTGTAGAAAGCATAACAGCTACCAGGACCATGTAGGCTAGCTAGTAGCAATGAAGTTTCCAGGTAAATACTAGCTTGATTTCTCTGGATTTGCGACTCAAGATGTACCTTCAGCAATAAGATAAGGTAGTAGAACGTAAACAAGATCTTCGGAAACAGTTCGTATTGTTTGTGTGCTTTTGAAATGCTTCTGGCCAACAACTCCAAAAGAAGCAACTCATTCTTCACACTGGGATTTTTGTTTGTTTCCAAATTCCATTTATGAAGTCAGTATTAACGTAATACCAAAGATCAGAATTATGTCAAAGACAAAAGACAGTTATAGGCCATTATTTTGAATGAACATAGATACAAAAATCCTCAATAAAATTAATTCAAACTTAATTCAAGAACACATCAAAAGAATTATTAACTATTATCAAGTCAGCTTTATTCTAGGATACATGGGCAGTTCAACATATGCAAAGTAATTGTTCTTTTAATTTAATCTAAGAGTAATCAACTCTTTCTCCTGATCACATAGCAAGTTCTCTTTTTCAAATTTTATTTGTTTTCAATTTTTAGTAGCTTTTAAAAAATGATTATCAATTTTATTTTTTCTCTTACTTAAATTCATAGGTGAACATGTTCAATGAAGAACTACTTCTGTGTATCATAAACACTTATCCTTTTCTTCCTGTAACTTGTACTTAAAGAGTAATTAATATGTTGTAACTCTGACACATAAGGATTATTTTGCTTTAAAAAATCAATTAAATCCTTTTATGTAAAAAGTAATCTTTAGATATAGTTATGTGGCCATTGTGGGAAAATATTAACAGGAAGAAAGCTTCAAATTTGCACATGCATAATTGAACAGAAGTCATAATGGAAATAAATTACGTTCTATATATATGGCCTCATCACTAGGTTATTCCATTTAAAGTTGACTCACATTGCTGTATAAATGAACATTTCCCCTTTTGTAGAGTTTTAATTCTATATACCATCTCTTAATAACAAATATAGAAGTGTGAAAATTTAAATATTGACTTTTTGTTTTAGTTTTATGTAGAGAATACAGGATAAAAATCAATTTAAGAATTATTTTTAAATTGTAAATTACTTATAAAAATGTTGATAAATCCAAAATAAGCAATGTGAGAACCTTTCATTATAGTTTGTTGGTATTTGTGATGATTAATTTGCAATATGTCTTTGAGTGGTTAAAGTGGTCCCAGAATAACGAGTATTTCTGGATCTCTATGGAACACCTGAAGCTGATGATGAACTTGTTGAACAGATTTCCTGTCAGTGTGGGTGAGCATCAAACACCAAAATTATTTCGAGGCCTTCAGATAAAAAAAATGTTACAGAAGGTTTGTATGAAAGAGTTGCTCACAATAAATCTATTTCACCATTCAGATTATGGGCCGCATTTCTCTGGAGGACCCTGATGCAATATTTTCACACATTTTACTACCAATAATATCTGCTTTCTGAATTTCAAGAGCAAGAATTATCCACAGACTCCAGTGTCATATATACAGTGAAAGTTTGTTAAGTAGTAAAATAAAAGTATGTCTGTTGTTGCACACACTGACAACCTTCATAAGCATGGTGTGGAATTCAGAGGCAGGTCAGAGAGATGCAAACCTAAAGACATTGTTAACTATTTACATTTACCTTCTTTCGTTGTCTCTTGGGGAACTTTTGAGGCTAATTTATTTTTATATTATAAACTAACTAAAGAAATTAAAATGAACAATAGATATAAAAATGGAAGTAGCATGAAAGTTGGAAATGCATGAATGAACTGACCTGAGTATCTCCTTATTTTGATGAGAATTTGTTCAATTTTTTTTCCAGTTGGCATTGGAAAATTAAGAACTCTGCACCTCATTTTTTATTTGTTTGTTTAGTGATACATAGATAAAATGGGGTGATGAATACAACAAAAGTTCACAAGAACTAACCAATAATTTCGCAGCTACATGAGACTTTATGCTTAGTGGGTAATGAGGTTAGACAGCTGAAAACACAGGGTTTCATTGATCCACATATTAGAGGAGTTTCAGTTCCTTTGTCTTTTATTCCTTCGTACATTATTGATAAAGGTGAAAGGTGTGCATGTTTGCAGGTAATGTCTCAGTTCTCCAGTTCTTTGCATACAAGTGCAAAGTTTACAATCCAGCTAAATTACTGTTGGTGAGTGGGAAAATATCACTATATAGGCACCAAATATCTCTGCCATGTTCATGCACAAGGCTAAAGAGTGAAACAAATCTTATTTTCTCTCCTGTATGTTGAAAGAGGATGACATTTTACCTTTTTGTATTCATTTTTCTTTAGGTAAATATATACCCTGCATGTATTCAATTCCCACAGAAACCAGAAGTGACATAGGATCTCCTATAACTGGTACTATAGATAGTACCCATCCTCTATGTGGGTTCTGGAAGCTGGACCCAGGTCCTCTGCAACAGCATCAACTGCTTTTCACTGTTGAGCCATTTTCCATATTAGGAGAAAAATTCAAATCTAAATAATGCCTTTTAACTTTCTTTTCTCTTAATTATGAAAGAAAAAGACAATCAAGTTAAACATTATTCAGTAGGGTAAATGTTGGGTGTTTGAAGGAATAATTTCTTATTCTTCAGAATAGAGTAAGATCCAGATGGTAGAAGTGAAATGGAATGCATCCTCTGTTAAATTTCTAGTATAATAAATGTCAATTTTCCAAGTAGTCATTTCTCATCCACAAAAACCACCAAAGTTTTAGTTTAGATCTTGCTTTATGCAATGGAAGGTCACTAAGAATTTATATATATATATATATATATATATATATATATATATATATATATATATATATATATATATTTGGGGGCAAAGGAGAAAACAATCTGCATCTGGAAATATGTCAGCAAGACTGAAAGTTACCCATGGGAACCTAGTGGGAGTTCTTCAGTTTTGTAGATGATGAAACTGTGATAAGTAGACTCCGTATCAGCTATCATCGAGACATCTCCCTTTCCTGCACAAATTTTGGGTGATTCTTTTACTCTCTCTCTTTCCTGTATGTCTCTTGCTGGTGAGGCATTGCATTCTTAGCCTAATGAGAATTAAGTAGATTAATAGGATTACCACTGAAATATTGCTTAAAACATAATGGTGAATTATTCTTTGTATTAAAAGTTATCGTTTTTAGATAATTAGAATATTAATTATATTATATTATTAATTATATTATATTAATTAATATAATATAATAAAAAGAATATTAGGTCATGTGGAGATGAAGTCATCAGTTAATCACATACACACAAGCACACACACACACACACATACACACACACACACAAGCACACATATTTGGAATAATATTTATATAGAACTTCTTCACAATAGATTTTATCACAAAGGTGTGGCTCAGTTTCAAACACATAAAGGAATGGAGATTATCAATCTATCTAAAGCAGTCTAAAATATTTGTTAAACCATCAACTTCACAAGGATTTGACACTTTTATTACTTTAGGTAGATTTAGAGGATTCATCAAATATGCATGCTTTGTGAAATAATTTTATGATCCACACAAATAAAAGGAACCATTTAGGAGTGTTAAAATGCCCATAAATATTGCCTTTTATCATGCACATGTGTACAGGATCACTGCCTACGTGGTGGTTACTTTCAAAATGCTGGCCATTTCTTTTAGGAAAGATTGTCTCATTGATCCAAAAATCACCAATTAGATCAGAAGCAACTTATGGGAAAAAAGTTTCTTTGTGCTTCCTTTTCTAGAAGGAGAGTCGATAGTATCAGATAACCAAGCAGGGCAATGCACCCTGATGATTCCAGCATTCAGAAGGCAGAGGCAAGTATAACTCTGTGAGTTGAGGCCAGCCTGGTATGTAGACATTGCTAGTTCAAGGACTGCCAGAGTTACACAACAGAGATCTTGTCTAAAATAAAAAATAAAAAATCAGAAAGTTAACAGAAAGTGTGGTGATGGTATGACGGTGTAAGTTCTCAAAGCAGAGCTTACTGGTTTACCTCCTTCATGCATTCACAACCATAATTCCGTAAGTTCCATAAAGAGCATGCTCAAATACATGACCCCGTGGACATCTCTCATTTAAAACACCTCACCTTCTGCCTCTGCTTCTTCACAGTAACTCAAAAGCTGCAATGCTTAAATCAATGAAACTAAAGCGGGTGACATCAAAGTCCTGGGTTCATCATTGACTACATGTGTTTCTTACTGAAGTATAAAATCTAAAATTGTGCCATAGTTTTAAAAGTGGATTATCTCCACTTTTTTCTCCAGCTATTTCTTATTGATAAAATTTTGAGCATGTTCTTACTCTGATTTGCTTTGCATTCTCTGTTTTTTTTTTTTTTAATCCCACATTAACTTTTTAGAAACACCGGTTTCCTGTTAGAATTCACTGCATTCTCTGTTGGTCGGAGGGTTATTCCTTGAACTTAACTCTTCATTAAGTATGAAGAAAAGTTCTTAAAATTAGGTATATGTATTTATTTTGGGTTTAGTCTATGTGAAATATACATCACATATTAAAAAACAAAGAATATAGCGAATACAAGTGAATACCATGAAAAGGCCAAGCTCTCATAAGCCAAATCAGAGGCAGCTTTTACACCAATGGACGCTTAGCTTATTAAGTCTTTAAGCAGTATGAACAGGCCTGCCTTTTAAAAATGCTCACCTTAAATGAAAGTGCAAACATGTAGATATTTGAAGGCTACATATAGTGACACCACAACTGATAGCCTATAAGAAATACACTGCAATTTTTGTTAGTTCCTTGTTCTTTAAAATACTACTAAGTTGAATGGAACCAATTTCAAGTTCTATACTTTAAATGATAGTATCTGTTGTCTGTACATAAAGTTATTTATAGCTACTACAACACAACAGGCACTTTCACTTGCTTCTAACACAATTCTTAAAACACACAAAAAAGTGGTAAGATCTTTGGAGCAATTTGTAAATTCCCCAGAGCTTATCATTTGAACAGAATAACAGATCATGTCTTCATTTCTGATGCCAGTATTTTGCTGAATTTGGTAAGTCGCATGACAGAGATATGGGATGATAAATTTTGTAATGCTCGAGGGTCAAAAACGTAGGAATGTTATTAACCATTGTCCGTGGTCACCAATATTTCTTTAATGCCAAGACAGTCTATTAGGAAGATAGTATTGTGAATCTTCAAGATTAATCCACTCGAAAAGGTTTTCAGGCAAAAATGAAAGATAGAAGAGAGCATTTGAAATAGTAAATGCTTAAATAAATATTGTGTCCATAATTTGAGGTATCTAAATATCAATTGCCTCAAACACAAGTCAAATAGTAAATGTCAATCCTTAAATTTTTTGCCATTGTTTTCTGAAGATGATTTTTCCAATTGATGAATATTTTTCAAAATAATTAATTTTTACTTTATTTCAGAATAAATTCTTTAAAAGACTCATGTTTCATTTCTTAAAAATACTTGGACCAGCCACACATTTCACTTTGAACTAGAAGGTAAATTAAAGATGTGTAAAAAATATAATTCATTTTATCAAAATACTTATTTTTTTCAAAATACTTATTTTTTCAAAATGGAGTATCAATTTAGTAACATTTATTTTGTTAATATAGGTATTAATGTTTAAGAATGGAATAAAAATGGCACTGTCTTTTAGACTCTCCTTTGAAGATCAACTTTAGCTCATTCCTCTTTATGAAGGTTGAGATATGTTTTTTATATATATTGGAAAGGATATAGACTCAGAACTAGAGATTTCTGTAATGTTTTTACAATGTTGTCACTAAATCAATCCTAGATACAAAAACTGTAAAGCAATTTAAGTGAATTAAAGATATTATTAGCTATGCTTAATGAGAAATGATGTGATGTTTATTGCAGCCTTTTAATTCCTTGGTATCTCTAAACTTTCATTGTCTTTGAGATTTACTACTTCACAACATGAGATAAAGGATAGCAATACAAATCATTCTTGTCCACAGACATGCAAACGAATTTCCCTCATCAAGTACAATTGATTTCCTTTCTTCCCTTTAGGAGACACATGTTTTGCATCCACCAAATGAATTCATTTCATCAGGCTTAATCGCCTTTAAAAATGTCTGACTAATGATTGTCCGTTGAATGGCTTGTTATGTCTTACCAGCATCCTCATTAATTGAGGTACTAAATAGAATCTTTGAAAATATTCATTTGATAATTGAGCACTGTGATTTTTGAAAGTATATCCTTCAACATTTCAGTTTCCATTCATCTTTGTACCTAGTTGTGTATTTGCGATCTTATATAGAAACACTAGCATAATCATTTCATTAAGTGTGTATGCTCAGGAATGTTAAGCCATCTTCACATCCTTCTTCCATATTTCTCTTTGCTCCCTTATCTAGGTCAAATATGTTCCTAAGATTTGCTGTGCAGGTACTACTATTCAAACATATCAGCTTCTAGCAGTAAATTGAAGTTTCTGGCAGATTGTATATATTTGTGCTATGGCATTCTACATTACTCTATGTCATTTATATCTTTGGGGATAATTAAAAATCTTCTGAATGACTAGCAACACTTAATGTAAATATTCTCATATTCAATTCTTTGTACTCTTCTGACATTATTCTTATTGTAGAACAGAGAATAAAAGGTTGGGCAGTTCTGAATGTGTTCTTTGGTAAGAGAAATGAAAATAAAAACATCTTAATTTTAGAGAAATGAGCATGAATAAATATATCTGTATTGTAATAAGACATTTCCTGCTTCTACTAACATTTCATAGGTTTGTACACGAGTACATATAGAAGAATGGCATTGTGAACTTTGGAAGAAGAGCCTAATTATGATGCAGACTAAATCTCAATTGGCAATTTTATCCAAAGCTTCAGATAATTTGTGTACCCTGGAGTTAAGAATAATCACATGAGCCAGGTGGTGGTGGTGCAAGCCTTTAACCCCAGCACTTGGGAGGCGGAGACAGGCAGGCAGATTTCTGAGTTCAAAGCCATCCTGGTCTACAAAGTGAGTTCCAGGAAAGTCAGGCCTATACAGAGAAGCCCACAAACAAAAAACAAACAAACAAATAAGAATAATCACATGAATAAATTGTTCATGTTTTTCATAGAGGCATATAAATAACAACAGCCGAAATAAGCCCACTCTTATCTAATACTCCTGGGACAATCATGAAAACACATTCCAAGAAAATTCTCTATTATGAAAAAAACTAAGGTCACAATACTCTTGTCTTGTATTCTTGAAGTTTTCTCGCACCCAAAAATTTCACACAGCTCCTTTTTTTGGACTATGTTCCAAGAGAACATTAGAAAAGAGAAACAATGTACCTCTTGATATTTGATAGAAGCAAACAATTAACTTCTCTGTCTTCGTGGAGCACATAGGATTTCAGAACAAAAGCCAGGTGGCTTTATTGCTTATTATCACCATATACTAAACAGAAATGTACTTTATCTGATTACTCTGATAATAGCCAGGCCCATTCATATGCAGTACACATGGAACTGATGTCTTAATTTGGCTGTGTTCTTAAGATTTACCAAATACTGCCTGTTCCGAATATACACAAGGAGTTTGAACTTCTCCAAGGCCCCAAACTTTTGTACTCTTTCTTCAGATCATTTTAAAAAATTAAAAGTAAAATTTAAAGCTTTTTAAGCACCAAATATGTTAGAGCTTTAAATTTTATCTATTGGTCTGATATGTAAGAAAAAGCAAAAAGGTTAAAATATGAGGAGTTAATGCCTTTATTCCTGTGTGTGTGTGTGTGTGTGTGTGTGTGTG
>NC_034594.1:30252761-30254852 GCF_900095145.1 Mus pahari | reverse complement strand
AAGCCAGGGCTGTTGCTGTGCTGCTCGGCTCTCTTTCTCTCTCCCTTCCTTTCTCTCTCTCTCTCTCTCTCTCTCTCTCTCTCTCTCTCTCTCTCTCTCTCTCCCATTCTGACATGTTTCTTTTTTTTACCTGTTTGTAAAAATAAAAATGGAGTTGGATAGATGAGGAGCTTGTGTGGACCTTGGAAGAATTGGGAACAATCATCAGGATATAAAATATGAAAAAAGTATTTTCAATACAAATTTAAAAACATATTCTTGAATTTTGTTTGCATTCGGTGTTTTCTTGTTATTTTTATAAAATAAAGAAGTCCAGGATACAGTTTATTTATATGAGTATAGAAAATGCTTGGAACTTTCTAAGCTAATTAAATATATCCATATTGTTGTACATTTTAGTAAATTTAGTTTAATAAGCATAGTAAACAAATTAGTAAATTAGTAACTATTATTTAAATGGAGCTAGTATTTCAGCAGTGTGGAGAATACTTAATGGGTCACGGAAGAAATGAGCGAAGGTTAGTTTTGAAATAGGTATATACTGGAGTTCGTGTTTTCCTGGAAGAGACAATTTATGGTTAATTTGTTAATCTTTTCTAGTCACTCTCCATTTTAAAGTCTCCAGTTTTGTACAGAATGTAGACACGTATTACAAACTCGATAAAGTAACTTATGTAGCTACAGACTTTGGTGGAGAGAGCTTTTCTGACTGGTTGACAGAGAGAGTGATTTTTCAGTTATGGGTGCTCAGGGAAACTCCTGAGAGGTTTTACCCTTCAGTGGTGCGCAGACAGAACAGTGGCGAGCTGTGACAATCCAATCCATATTGTATTTGCAAATCTGCATCCCGGTGAATGAATCATTCTAAAAGAAGTAGTTATTTTAATTTGTTAAATTATATTAGTGATTCCACTTAAGGAGTGATTTTGAGAGCCTAGGAAATAGCACCTTTTTTTTTTTTTTTTTTTTTTTGTTTTTTTTTTTTTTTTTTTTTTACTTTTTTTTTTTTTTTTTTTTTTTTTTGTGGATATATTCCCAGAAGACATGACTCAGAGAAAGGATTCAAATTCTGAGCTGCTGTTCTTTAGCGATGGACTATTAGGTATGTAAAAGTAATCAGGCCTCCTGGAGTTTATCTTTTATCTGGATGTCTGTCTCTTCAAAGCTTTCTGTCTGTTCATTGTAAATTGAGATTTTTGTTAAGGGTGGGATGAGCTGTTAGGTGGATGGATTTTACTGGCCTTCACTGTATATAAAACAGTATACTTGATATCTTTGCTATGCCTTAGTTGGTTATACTTGTGGGGTTCCTGTCACTTGGCCTATTGTGCCAAGAATGATGTGATAATATCTTTTTCTGACTGTTCTGGATTTCAGGGCTCCAAGGTTGATATCAAAATTGTAAAGCTATATTATGAGAGGAATATCATAAATGTATTCAATATTATTTAACACTTTTCCTAAAAACCTTAAATTAGATTAGACAACCTTTTCATAGGAAGAATGAGAGTTAAAGATTCTGTTTTTTAACAATTTTTAATTCTAACAAAATTAAAGAATCTGATGCTTGATTATTTTTGAGGTGATTGATGGGAAGACTCTATGGCAGCTTCGGAACAGGGGCTGTTTTCAGGAGACATTGTTTAATTCCTGGAGCCTGCCTGCAGCAAAGTCTAGGGCACTAAGCAGGACAGGCTTCCAGTTTTGTTTTTGAATGTGCTCTCTTGATTCTAAAATCTCTTGGATCCACAGAAATTAAAAGATGTAATATTCTAAACCTAACAGTATAGGATAGTACTGTGGAAATTATTTGCTGAACTGTAGTGCATGCAGCCTGATTATTCCTGAAAGTACAAATCCAGGAACCACTGCAATTGCTTGGCCTTCTTCCATTTCTTTCTTTCTTCCATTTTTCTTTCTTTCTTTCTTTCTTTCTTTCTTTCTTTCTTTCTTTCTTTCTTTCTTTCTTTCTTTCTTTCTTTCTTTCTTTCTTTCTTTCCTTTTTTATTAGATATTTTCTTTATTTACATTTCAAATGTTGTCCCGAAAGTTCCCTATACCCACGCCCCACCCTGCTCCCCTACCCACCCA
>NC_034594.1:30222835-30251961 GCF_900095145.1 Mus pahari | reverse complement strand
AATCCCACCAGCAATGGAGGAGTGTTCCTCTTTCTTCACATCCTCGCCAGCATCTGCTGTCACCTGAATTTTTGATCTTAGCCATTCTGACTGGTATAAGATGGCAGGTTATTATAATTTGACAATTTATAATATGTGTGAGAAATATTTTAAACTTACAAGATGATGAAATCATGTAGTTTCTTAAGTTTATTATAGAACCAATCCTAGAAGTAGGACTTTTTGAGTTCCATGACATGGTCTCTATATCCTATTTTAGTACTATATACCTATGAGGGGGTGGTAAGACACTGAACCCCACTGACATTCAATCTCCTCACTTCTAAACTATTAAGAAAGTCAGATGATTTTTCCCAAACACATTTATCTGTAGCACGTCCAAATACTTTCTATATAATTCTGTAATTGTTTAATATTACATGGATTCCATAAGAGGGAGACTATATACAGCCTCTCTGGTCATATCTGCTCATTCAGTTCAATTCATGGGTCAGTAAATCACATGTTCAAAATTTATTATTTAGATAAACATCATTTTACAAACTGGATATTTAAGCAAAGCAAAGCTCGGACATAGTAAAAGGTTTCAATCCTTTGGATCTAGCAAATTTTTATTGTTGAATTGAACTTGGATTGTCTGACTCACAATTAAAGCAAGATCCAACTGAAAGCTGATATTCTGGAGCAGAGTTCTGGAGATGATTTCTAAGACTCTACACATCTGAATGCTTAGTAATTTGCCAATACCAACACTTTCAACTATAATGGAGGTTTAGTAGAGCTTTCCAGAGGATAAGCATCTGCTATTGTACTTGAGAAGTACATAATGGTTGTTCTCACCAGCAGGCTCTGGCACCCACAGATTATTTCTCATCATCTCTGAATGCTTGCAATAATTATAAAGAATTTTTGGAGCCTCAGAAAATAATACTTCTCTCATCTTATGCTTTATATAAAATTACTGTAGAGAAATATATAAAGAAGTAAAATAGGGAAGGGCTGGAGGAGTAGTGTTCCCCAGGAAAGTGCATATCAACTCATTAACTAATCCCAAATGGTCAGCCTTCACAACTTATATACATGTAACATTATACAGACTGAATAGTTGGCATTTATGTGTTTAGGAATACATATATGTTGCTAGATAAAGGCATACAAAAATAATTAATATAAAAAGAGCATGAATAAGAGAAGGAACAAGGAGTGTTATATAGAAAGCTTACACTGAAGAAATAGAAGAGGGATAATATGTAATTGTATTATAAACTCAAAAAATTAAAGAACTGATTTTAGAAGATGGTTTTGCCTGAATATTTGGTCTATACATATGTCTGATTTAGTTAAATCTCTCAGATCTAGCAAATACATTTCATTGATCTAATCGGGATACTCTCTTCAGCAATTAATGCTAGTATTGCTTGTGTCTTTAATTACATTCCATATAGTCATTCCTTTCATGTCTCATAAGTAACAGGCTCTTATAGAAATACCATATACTGGTAATTTTTTATGATCTTGAAAACAGTGTACTATTTTGAGTATATAATTATCATTGTTAATGATGTATTATATATCATTTTAACAATTTATATACATTATTTGTTATAAATCTATGATTCTAATGGCAATGTATTTATGTATATATAATTGACCTATTTTACTTCCATGTCTAATATTCCACAAAGTGTCTACTTTCTCCTCCAAAGATGGATCTAGATAGTTTATATTTCTGTACTATCATGAACAAGATTTAAGTGAATATATCCATAAATATTTCCCTTGATATTTCTTTAGGATATGAAGCCATGAATTGTCAGTGTTTGATGTTTCATCCATACTTCACACTTAACTTTTATACCAATAAAAAAGTTTAAAATAGAACAGACATGAGTAAATAAAGAAGATATAAATTTAATTGTAATTTCCAGTTCTAAATCTCTCATTAAATTTATTTTGTGGTCTTTAACTGCATAAACCATTTTCAACACTGAAAGTAAAATTTAATGTGAAGCCCTACAGTTTCCATTCCAAAAACCTATTTCTAATGAATAGAGAGTGGTTTCTTGTTTTGTATAAATTTTGTTGTGGTTAATTTTGGTGTGTGACAATCTTACTTAGTTGAAGGTTTTATAAGATTAGCAAAAAATGGTATTTCTTTTTATTGAACTCCCTTTCACCCTTCTGGTTACTAGCATAGTTCGTTCTTTCTTTCTTTCTTTCTTTCTTTCTTTCTTTCTTTCTTTCTTTCTTTCTTTCTTTCTTTCTTTCTTTCTTTCTTTCTCCTTTAAATTGCATGTTCTAAGATGTCAGTGAGAGTTGAGGCTCATAATGGTGATCTCACAATAGGAGCATAAGCTTGTGGATCAGATTCTCACCATCTTCAGTCTCATAGTGAGCTTGAGGTTAGTCTAGACTACTAGAGATCATGTAGCAATTATTTTACATCGTTGAGTGTCAAATGCACTTATTTTAGACATTAGAGAGATCGTCTTCCAAAATATCTTTCAAATAGGCACATTTTATTTTTATTTTTCTTTACACGTCTATTAACACTAAAGGAGCTTACATGAGAGTCTTTTATAAAGTAGTAATCTGAAATAATTTAGGAATACAGTTAAGTATCTGTAGTTGCTGTTTAGTGTTTCTGAAGTTATTTCACGCTTTTAGTTTGAAAATCTATTTTACCTTTTTGTGTACTGGTTTTCTAGCTTTGCCTGCTCCAATGAAGTATGAAATTCATACAGACGACAATGCTTTATGTAGTATTACATGGACCTCTTCTATTTCTCTAGATAGTGATTCAGTTACCCAAGCACAGTTCAATCAATAAGTCAATGGTTTCCATTGACCTTTTTTGCTCAAAATCCTCTATGTGAACTTCCTGTAGTAACACACAGACTGACTTGGACCTTTGATTCATTGAATCTTTCTTTTTCCCATTGCTATTCCACATATTTGTCCTCTAGTATCTGGAGTATGTGTGTACACACAAAATGTATTTTGCTTACAAAATTCACAATGCCAAATTCTTATAAGAAATCAAACTGTAAGAATTTCTCAGTGCTGCAAACTGAGTATGAGACATATGCAAGTACCTCTTGAAAATGTAAAACCATAGCAATCAAATCAAGTAAATAAAAGATGGTTTATTTTGGAGCTAAATGGAAGTCATTTTGGCCTTGCAACACAGATCCAGTTTACCCAACATGTAATATTCTAACATGCTAATGGTTTCATGATTTTTACAAATATAAACAGAAAAGAAAATCATAAACTGTTCAAATTCATTGATAGTAATATCAGATTTACCTAAATATTTACAAATATAGTAGAGTGGATACATAAATGTAATAAATTACTATTATGGATTCAAGATAACCTAAGAAAATTCATTAATTATAAATTAGCATATCTGCAAGATTCTTGCCTTTATACCATTGTAGAAAGAATGTGTGTCTTTTCTAAATAATTTTTCACCCAGTCTGAAGGTTTCCTTATGGATTCATTGAAATAACTTGTGAATGAATGCCTCTCTCCAACTAGGGGATTTTTTTTTTTAAAGCATTTTGCTACTAGACAGCAACTTTATCTGTAAGGTGGTTCTATAGGCACCTATAAGAAATATTAGCACATCAATTTATTCAGGATAACAGCAAATCAGAAAATGTTTTATCATATATTAGTCTCCTTTATTCCAAAATGTAACGAAGATTGTCTCCATGTCAAGGAGATGGAAAGGACACAACACAGGGGAGGATTGTGCCCTGCTCCCTCCTAACCCAGCCCCATCACCTTATCTGCCAGTATCCTTGGCAGCAGCACTGGTTTTATGAGCTGCCTCTCCTCACTATTTATAGAGGTGTGGTGCCTGGAGCATTTCATGATCATTTTTATTTGTATCAGTCAACCCTCATTAGCCTACTTTCCCAGGACAATAGAATTATAAAATCACTGTGTCAATCTGCCCTATCCTTTTCCACTAATAACTTCTGATCCCAGAGGCGAATTTCAACCAGCTCTGGCAGAATGACAAAGGACTTGCTGTCTCTGTGAGCACAAAGGCACACACAGGAAAGTATGGAAGTCCACACACCCTTACCGACACGTAACCCTCAGAAAGGGACAGGTTTAGGTAAAAGGCCTGCAGTGTGTAAATCAATTAGACATATATTTCCTGGGTGAACTTGAAAGTAATCTAATTTAGTAATATGTATTTAACAGAAAGAGTCTGATAAATATATTTAGTGAAATCCAGATCTTAAACCTTCCTCACATAATAATCTACCAAAATAGTTTTTATTGGTTAATAAATGTAATAATTTTTAGAACATTTTCTGAAGATTCTATCATGGTTTTGTCTTTAACCATAATATTGAGTTTTTATTATTTTCATAGGTAAAAGGAGGATATTTGTACATAGTTCACTCACTGGCATTTTAAGCTATTTTGAAATTACTAACATGAGTCATCACTACTTCTGCATGCCTCCTTCCCTCATACACTGATTGCCCTTACCACTGTCTTTCGTCCATGCAGTGTTTCCTTGTCTCTCTGAGGCTTGGAGTTGTTTGCATCATATTTCCCTGACAATTTCTCATGTTTCTAAAGTGTATTGTGGTGATCCATATTCAATATACTTTATACTTACTTTCTTAAAAACCCTGAAACTTCAGAATATTTATGTCTTTTGTCATTTTTGTTTTTCATTTGTCTACATGAATACTATATTTTCATATTCAGTAATTATCTATAATCAGTTAATAATATTCTGTGGCAGTTGGTAGCATTTAATTAGCCTATTATATTTTATATGGAAAGACTGATTTTAAAATTCTGTAGTTAACAAAAGTGAATTCTGTAGTTTTAATGACAATAAAAATGTCTTACTTGAATTACACTTGCTTTTGAAAGCACACTGCTTCAAATTGCAGTTTCTGTTTGTGAAGAAGATGAATCTCACTGAACCCATCTCTAGGGAATCATCTAATTTCCCCAGCATACATACTGGAACACTCTGGATGTGAATACATTATTAGGAAGAGGTTGAGGTAATGTGCATATGATACATATAAGCAAAGATTGTCCTAGGGGAAAACTGAGGAAAATGCTGACCAGGTTTCAGACTCTCAAAGTTCTTAAAGTATACTGGACAGTTAGGAGAGGTTCCACCAAGGACCAGTGCCAAGATAAGGTCATGAACTGCTGAAATAAAATTCACAAAAGAGCAGGAAAGATGTCTGATCCACTGAGGACTAGAGTCAAAATGGAATTATCATCATGAGACTGTAATAACCCTGTGGCTCAAACTCTTCCTGGCCCGTTTCCTGCCCTTACAAACATGTTTTTGTGGAATGAATGTGTTGTAATACTGAAATCAGTTTTGTAGATAATCATGCTGAGAGAAACACTATTGCATGTTCATGAAGAGCTACCTTGGCATGCACAACAGAATCAGTCTTAAGGGTTCGATAGCATAGAAGAAGAAACAGCTCATGGACCATAGAGGTTTGGTTCTTAGAAATTACAAGGACTTATTGCTTCCATAAAATCACCAGCAGCAAGTGAATGGTGAATCTTTCAGAAAAGAGGACAATTTTTTGTTTTTTACAATTTTTAAAATCTAGGCCTTTTTAAATTTTTATTATTATTATTATTTTCTTTATTTACATTTCAAATGCTATCCCGAAAGTTCCCTACACCCCCCCCCCGCCCCTGCTCCCCTACCCACCCACTCCCACTACGTGGCCTAGGCCTTCCCTTGTGCTTGGTCATATAAAGTTTGCAAGACCAAGGGGCCTTCTTTGAGGACAACAATGGTATAAATCTAACTTTAAGTATACTTGGTAGCTGGAAATAGAGGTGACTTATTCTTCAATGTTAAATAGATCCACAAGAATAGCCTGCAGAGCTTTTCTGAGTTTATGACAATATTCTTTTCTTTTAACTTTAATATAAAACATTTTAGTTGAATATAGTAATAATACACATAGTTGGTTTCACCACATTTTCATAAATATGTATAGTATGGCTTAATTATATTCACCAGAATTATTCTTTCCTAGCCATGCCACTCCAACTTTTACACATACTGGTGGTCTTGATCCCATCTACAGTCTCTTTTACTTTCACGTGTTTCTTCTACAGGGTGGAGAGGTTCAATATGGTTTTCTAAGGAACATAAGGAACATGGGTGAGGGATCACTTAGGTAAGCCTTTGTCACCTTTTCCCTCTTCTTCTTCTTCTCCTCCTCTTCTTCCTCCTCCTCCTCCTTCCTCCTCCTCCTCCTCCTCCTCCTCCTCCTCTTCCTTCTCCTCAAAGATTTTTGTTTATTTGTTTTGTTTCATATTTTTGTCTCTTAATAATAATCCTAATAGAAATAACATGTAGAAATTCTGTTGCTGCCTTTTCATAATTTAACTTTTTTAAATATTCTCAATTGGCTCACAATTTCCTGCTGAATGTTTAATATGCCACTTTGTTAAATAAAATATTTCTTCCAGGTACCAAATGTGATGCTTGGTATATGCTTGGCCCAGAGACTGGCACTACTGGGAGGTGTGGGCTTGTTGGAATAGGTGTGTCAATGTGGGTATGGGCTTATGGCCCTCACTCTATCTCCCTGTAAGTTAGTCTTCCATTAGCAGCATTCAGACAAAGATGTAGAACTCTCAGTTCTTCCTGTACCATGCTTGCCTGCATGCTTCCATGCCCCTGCCTTGATGATAATGGACTGACACTCTGAACCTGTAAGCCAGTCCCAATTATATGTTGTCTTTTATAAGACTTGCCTTGGTCATGGTATCTGTTCACAGCAGTAAAACCCTAACTAAGACACAAAATCTTCTAGAAGTTAAATCTTTGGTAGCATATTTTAATCAACATCTGTTTCTCTGATACCCTTCTGTTTTGCTCCACTATTTCCTTTTGTCCATTTAAATGAAATATTATTTCTTGTGTTTCTTAAATTCTTTTATATAGTCTACCCTCCCATCTTCTCTAACCAATTTTCCACCTACCTATCTTCTCTTCTTCTTTAGAATATTCAAATTATTTTTGGAGTAATAGACATTAGCACCAACACTTTTTTTAAAATTTAATTTTTTTACTTATTCACTTTACATCTTGCTCACTGTCCCCCTCCGAGTCACCACATCCCACAATCCTTCTCCCATTTCCCCTCCTCTTTTCCTCTGAACAGGTGGGTACCTGGGTATCCCCCTTCTATTCTAGCATTTCAAGTCTCAGCTGTACTAAGTGCTTCCTATCCCACTAAGACCAGACTAGGCTGCCCAGATAGTGGAACATATCCTACATACAGGCAACAGCTTTTGGGATAACTCCTATTCCATTTGTTTAGTACCCACATGGAGGCCAAGTTGTGCATCTTCTACATATGTCCATGAAGACCTAGGTCCAGCCCATGCATGTTCTTTGGTTGGTGGTTCAGACTCTGAGATACCTTAGGGTTCAGGTTAGATGACTTTGTTGGTCTTCCTGTGGAGTTCTTATCCACTTTGGGGCCTGCAGTCCTTCCTCTTATTCTTCCATAGGAGTCCACAAGTTCCATCCACTGCTTGGCTGTGGGTGTCTGTACATGTCTGAGTCAGCTACTGGGTGGACCCTCTCAGTTGACTAGGCTCCTGTTTGCAAGCATAACAGAGTATCATTAATAGTGTCACCGATTGGTGCTTGCCCATGCGATGTGTCTCAAGTTAGGCCAGTTGTGGTTAGCCATTCCTTCAGTCTCTGCTCCATTCCCCATACCTGCAATCCTTGTAGACAGGATAAATTTTGGTGTGAAAGTTTTGGTGATTGGTTGGTCTCTCTATTGATCCACTGGGGTTGCTGTCTGGCTATAGTAGGTGGCCTCTTCAGGTTCCATATCCCCAATATAGTGTATTAGCTAAAGTTACTCATACTGATTCTTGGGTGCCTTCCTTATCCCAGGTCTCTATCTCATCCTGGAGATGCCCCACACCTCCTCACTCCCATCAGTTTTAGATTTGCATTATTTTCATGACCATCTAGCTATCTCTCCTGTTCTTCCCCATACCCGTTCCTGAATCCCCCAATACCCCTCTCTCCCAGTTCCCTTCCTCTGTCTGCCCGTTATGAGTATTTAATTCTCCCTTCTAAGTGAGATTCAAACGTCATCACTTGGGCCTTCCTTCTTCAGCTTCTTTGGGTGGGTGGAGTATAACATGGTACCTGCATTTTATGGCTAAAATCTACTTATAAGTGAGAACATACCATGCATTATGGACCAACATATTTGTATTGTGCTATAAGATGTTAAACCCTGTCAGTTCCAGGCATCTGATTGTTTTAACTGATAGGGCTAGTTAGAATTTGGTTCCCCTTCTCATAGTCCATTAAACAGGTTGTGTCCATACTATTTGTGCTTTCATTTTAAGCTTAATTTACTTTTAAAATTTGGTTTTTGATATAGAGTTATTTACATATTTATTATGTTAAGTGATATTGTATTACTACAAAATTTACATAATCTTACATAACTAATGGCAAGCATTACAGGTATATGTGTTAGTGCTATATATGTAAATATTCCTTGAAAAGACCTATCTTTTCCAGTTGTAACCCTCTATGTAGACATCGATGTGTAGGTATTTCCTTCCAGTTGAAATATTCTTTCTTAGAGAGAGGACAGAGGTTCTTTTATAAAAATGTATTTATTCTTTAATCCTTTTTTTACAGTCTCCATGCCATCCTCCTCCCGGTCTACCCCCAAACCATGCCCCATTCCCTTGTTTCCTCGTTTCCAAGATGAAATCCCTCCTCCCCCCGAGCAGTGGTTCTTAAGACTCAGGAAATAAATGAAACTTATAAGACTCTAGAGGTTGAAAAATGTCACAAGATATGTGAGGGATTTCTTCAAAGTTATTCAAGCAACAGACATGCACTTAGGACAGGTGACTCTCTCACTGCTCATGTTACATAAAAGTCTTACAGTGAAGTCCAGTAAAGAAACTTTCATTAGAAGTTCATGGTGGTGTGGGCTTGTGTTGACTCAGTTGCTTTCAAGTTACCCACATTCTTGTAGAGGTACGAACTATCATGTCTTGCTTTTTCTATGGATGCTGGAAATTCAAATTTAGGTCCTCTTGTAATTTAATTTACTGTAAGTCAAGTATTTTACTGACTTAACAGTTTCCCTTACTCCTTGAAGTATATATTAAATTTGTTTTTATTGTATGGGTAAGATATAATTCCATGAAAAAAATTTATACAAAAATGAACATATCACATATATTGGTTTTTGATGTGTCCCTAAGATACAGCAAACCAGTGAATATTCAAAGTACTCAATAGTGTCTTAAAGATGTATTGTCACTAAGGGATTTTAGTTTAATCTTTATAATATTTTCTACAATATAAATTGGTTATACATCATATACATATATATGCATATACAAATATCTACAAATACATACATACATATTGGTGGAAGTATCAATGATATTTATGAAACATTTTTTGAGCTTAAAGTCTTACTGCTGAGATGATTGAAGAAGTCTTTGAGATTTGGGAGACAGATTGATAGCTAAAATACAGGGCATAAAGAGTAAGGAAATTAGTAAGTAAATTTGCCTAAAAATAAGAAGTAAGTGTAACAATGGCAGATAATGATTTTGGGGGGAGGAATCAGGGGAGGTGATAATAAAATTAGTATAGATCCTATAGAGATTGGCTTTTGAATAAAATGCATGTCATTGGTTTTGTCTAAGAGAAGAAAAGCCACATAACCCTAAATAGGCCATTGGCTAAAAAGCCTCTAGAGAGAGTCCAAGTCAAGATCTGAGTGCCAGTCATACAGAGCTAATTAAAAATATATCCTTTAGTAACAAGTGGGCTTGCAAAATGCAGCACAAAAGAAACCCAGTTATACATAATTAATATGTAGTTTTATCTATCGGGATGCATCTTCCTAAAATGATTGATTGAGATACATTCAAAAGACTAGAAAATACTGAATATGAATCAATATTAAAAATTGATGCCATGATATGTCCAGAGGTTAACTTTCCCCCATGTGAGGCGGGAAGATGTCAGTGCATTTGCAGTACCACATGTTTTTCTTAGACAGCTGCATCCTTCAGTTGCCAAGGTGCTTGATATCTCGCTCATCGATCCTAATTATTCCTTTTCCCCACTCAGGATTAAATATACCTTAATGGATCTTAAATCTGCCCAACAAAGGGGCTGACACAGAGACTCGTCTTACTCATGACATACAATTATTAATTAATGAGGGTCAGCTGCATAAGAGGCTTGCCACTGATATGTGTAATAGGGAAAATCATTGCAGACTGAATTATACACAGTGGAACAGGAAAGAGTACATTTTATTAGAACCATCAAAATTTCCTGTTTCCAAACTAATTAAGTTAACTCTTTCTGTAGTTTAAACAAATTGTGTTTATGACTTTTATGTTGCTTCAATTTCCTTCTAGCAAATAAAATGCCTGTGTCTTTTCATTAAAGGCAATAAGCTTCCTTCCTAGAGCAGTTAATTCTTGTTCTGGCATCACATTTCTCCTTTATACTGTTGGGTGGGGGTCAAGTAGAGTGTGCAATATCCATCTTGAGTCAGTGTAGTGAGCCCACAGCGACTGGAAAACGGCTAATTCTCTGTAGTCTCCAATGCTGTTTCTCAACCAAAAGCAAATGCCCCATGACACAGTGACAATTAACTTAAATCTAGCCCTTCCCCTTTGAGACACTCCTTTCACCTGATCATACTCTGGTTATCTGAGACTGGGACTGCTCATCTCACAAGAGAATTCCTTTGAAGTTTGAAATCTTATGAAGATAAAGGATGCCTGATGACCTTAGTATCAACGTACTGAACTGAATCAGAGACCAGATGTGCAGACTCTCTTGGAGACAAGAGCAATTGAGAAAATAAAGCAAAACACAACAGAATTACAGAGCGTTGAATTTAATACACTTGCTTGTTTCCACTGGGGATATCTCAATTGTCACATCAATTTTTAATATTAATATGTAGTATAGTTTTCTTTGTACAACCACTGAGCTAGCAAATGTTAGGGTTTGGCCCCATGAAATGATGTAGAAGCTCACCTCCCAAATCCAACGTTAATACTAGTAAAAGGGTAAGCATTTTGTATGGCTATAGCATCTAAGCTATTGTCTTTGAAAACTGAGTAGCACCACATAAGGCCATTAGGAAGAGATTCTTGGTGTCTTCATGTGCTAAAGGAGAGGAACCATACAGTACATCTAAGTATATTCATTTCTTCTGTCATGTGACACAGTGCTGCTACCTGTCATATTGAGCATATTGAGGCTGTCAGCAAGAAGACTCACAGAATACTAATACAATTGTAGTAGGATATATGTGTGTATATATATATATATATATATATATATATATACACATATATATATAATGTTATTTTATTTAATATATCATAAAAACTACTAGAAATAAAGAAAGTGAAAACTATCATTTGGTTAAGAAATGTGCAGTTAATTACTTAAAACCTATGTCTGCTAAATATCAGATATATTGTTGCTTCAAATAAAGAAATACCCATTTTTCTTGCACCTCCCAAATCATTAAAGATCAAGGAGCAGAGTTAATATGCTCAGTTGAATCAACCTGTAGGTTTCAGAACACTTTACCTTTAACTTTTATAGGTTGTAATCTTATTGCAGATTAGTTGGTTAGGATGAATGTTAAAATCTAAATTAATTTCTTGGTCACCTTAGAAACTAGAATATTATGTGTTTATTTCTTAGTAAAGCAGATTGATCCTTGACTAGTTCTAAGTATTATTGCTGTATGAAATTAAGTGGTTCTAAATCTATATGCTCTTTAATTCTCTATGGTATATTCTCAAAAAAAAAAAAAATCCCTGAGTCTATTTGATGGTGTTTTCTAGTTGTAACCTTGGTGGGAAATCTTTCTGTTGGGAAACAGACTTAACTACCCCAGAGCAAAGCTGTGAAACTGCTTCTAACATGCCCTTATTTACACTTGAAAAAAAAAAATATATATATAGAGAGAGAGACAGAGAGAGACAGAGAGAGAGACAGAGAGAGAGACTAAGACAAATAATGCTTAAATCAAAACATAGAACTCCATTGTCAGGTGTAGTGCAGGACAAGGCATTCTGGAGGGAGGGTTTAAGGAGACTTCTATTTGAAATGTAAATAAAGTAAATATCTAATAAAAATTTCAATTTAGTACTTTAACACTTCTTTCTAAGCATAGTTTCTGAATCTTTTATCTCTGCATTTAAACACTTCAATTTAGTTGTATTTCTCTCCTCAACAACAAAAATAGATATGCTTTAAAAATACAAGGTCTGTTCTGAAATAGTATACAAATCTATCATAATATTTGCAACAGAGGAATTATTTGAAATGTTTATGTTTCGTTTGTCAAATGGAAATAGTGATTACTCACTTTGTTGGAAAACTTATGTGTATTTTATGAGACCTGCCACTGTCTAATCATGAATATAAACCTTGGTCAGTATTCCTCACATTCTGCATATTTCCTGAAAAGATATCACTATATGTTGGAACAATTCTAGAAAACACAAATATCAGCACAGAGAGGTGCCCATTAAATGTACATATAGGACATATTTAATAAATTAAAATCTAAGTCTAGATTACTGGTGACTGATAAAGACTAACATGTATAGTACAAAACTAGTATCAGAATAGAGACATAATTTGAATAATTGGTCTTAGTATGACAAATTATGTTATCTTTATTATTTTCTTAGTTTCACATTTATATGAGTCATTCAACCAGGAAACAGCACCATTTATTAAAATCTTGGATAACTTTCTACATTTATTACTTAATTATTCTTGTCTTGATTAAATATGAGAAACATATATGAAAAAATAGGAAAATTTTCCACCATAATGCAAATGGGCTTTCAAAATACTACTTCTCTTTATGTCAAATAATGTGTGGGTAGAACTAACTGAGACCACAACTAAACATGCTTTTCCTCAAATTTTCAATTTTATTTTTTTCACATTTTTATACATAACAAAAGTCAAATGAGTATATTATGTCAATAATTTTCTGAGAGTGATGAATGATAACAGATATTGTTCTATCAAGAAAAAGCTATAGATTTATTATTTTTATGGGACTAATTTGAACACCGGCAGTAAACTGAGCATTAATTATGTTGTATGTAAACATGTCATGTAATCATATAGCATTGTTGTCTACCATGGATTATTTTGTTTAATGAAGCTTTCTATAATCAGGAACAGTCATCCATTAAATCAAAGAAGTATTGCAGTTCTTATCACATACCTGCAGATCTACTAAGCATGAGAAACAGGTATGGACAAGGCAGAAGAAATCAATCCTTGGTCAACCTAGCATAAATGATGGGACGAAGAGACAACAAGAAAAACAAGGCAGTGGGGAGGAACTCGGGACACTGATACAGCATGGTCACAACATGTTCTCCATCATAACAGATGACTGAAAACATAACAAAGATGAAAGGTAAGACCCTCTTGATTACTCTACATGTAGATTATAAAAGAAAATGAGGACAGGAAATGTATAAGAAACTATTGTCAACACATGCATTTGGTTAAAATGGAACACACACAATTCCTTGTCATCAGGAGAGGTGTGTTCTGAATTATAATTGTAGTAGTAAAGTCAAGATCCTAGTGAAGAATAAATTAAAGAGCACATATTATGCTGTTATAGAAACTCAAAAAGGCTGCTCTTAGCTTCATCAGTTTGTGAACAAAGTTACTGACTAGTAAAAGTTTGCTTAAATCAAAATCATTTTAAATAAACTGAACTTTAGCATGCTTAAATTTAAAATTCAGATATTTTAAAATAAGATAGGAAATAATACATGAATAAGTAACTTCCAGGGACGTATTTCAGGTAAGAATTTTTTATATTATACAAACTGTTTCCTTGAGGGAGAATCCTTTGCAGAATGCTCTCACAACTGAATCTAGACTTGCTTTTTTCATGTAAAACACACTAACTGGATCTGAGAATAACCAGTTACCTATATACTCATTTTTTCCACATTACACACACACACACACACACACACACACACACACACACACACACAATATATATATATATATATATATATATATATATATATATATATATATATAAAACCACATGCATGATTTTCATATGAAAATAGATAGGATTCTGTTTCATACAAAATTTTTAGTTAAAAGCAAGATTACATGTAGTGATTCTTTAATATTTAAGTAATCATTTATATCAGTAAGGTACCCATATCACAACTTAAATTCTATTTTCCATAGGAATATTTATTCAACTTTGGGGATAGCATTTGAAATATAAGTGTAGTAAATACCTAATAAAAAAATGGGAAAAAAACCCAAACAAGTCGAGTAACAAAAATATACACCACACCTTTCTTAATTTCAATGTACAGTACAAAGCTACAGTAACTAAGACATTGACCTAAATAGACTAATAAAATAAATGCATAGATCCATATATATATATGGAGAATTAAAATGTTACTTACTTTCACATGAAGAATTTAAAATGTTACTTACTTCATAATACATCCAAAACTATTAAGTCAAAGTTGATCAAAACATTAAACCTTAAAACACATAAGGAAAAGAAATAAAAAACTTTTAGTGGTATTATGCACAATTGTTTCATGGGCATAAAACCAAAATAAAAAATACACAATTGGGATTAAATTTATTTAGACAGTAAAGTATATAATTATAAAAAAATAATCATACACAAATTAAAATAAAAAACTAAAATAAGCTAATGCTATTTTATATTTCATATCCGATAAGCAATAAGTTTTAAAAAAATATGAAGAATTTGTTTGACTCAATAATAGTAACAGTTACAATATACAGGAAAGGCTCTGCTCTATCACTGACTGACTAGCATGCATTTGACGGTAGTAGCCAAAAGATATAAAAATGATGAATGGGATAATGTTATACTGTGAATAAAGGTCCAAGAATGTACCTCAGTATGTGTAAGTCCTGGAAGCAGTAGAAAAGTTCAAAGTATGTAGCAAGACCCAGTGTCCAAGACCCTTGGAATGGAGGCTGTAGGATCTAATGAGCTTGGAAGATACCAGCAGTATATTTTAGTGTTGAAAAACTGTACAAAAAAAAAATCTTTTATATAGGTATCAGTGTAAGCAGAGATTCAGAAATCAATGAGCAAAATTCAAGCTATACACACACTGGCAAGTCAGAGCAAATGCTGGAGGCTTTTATATCAAAAGGCTGACCTTGAAAGTCACCCTACAGCCTATGGTGGTTTATGACCACACAGAGATAAGACAGTTGTGACAAGATAATAAGATATATATCATCTATGTAAGTCCCAAGTCTCCAAAATGGTGAGAATGTCTTAGAATCCATAAGTTCCTTCTTCAAATAATAATAAATGTAGATGAGGCAGTTACTGTATATCACAAGTCATTTCTGGCTAGTTTTTCAACATAAAATGATTTAAAATATGTTTTCTAAACACAAATGAATAATTATCTCTTGTTTTCAGTGAATCGTGATGAAGTTCTTATGAGTGAAATTCAAAACTATTGTTTATCTTTTAAAAAAATGATATTCTAGATTTCAACTCACACATGGGTAGGAAATGAGCTTCTCTTATAGTCAGAGCAAGCAAATAAAAACCTCAAGTAAAGCATCCAGTAAACCATTTCACACAATGTCTGCTGCATCCTCAGGAGAGAATTCCTGTAAAAGTGTTAGCATCACAAATTGCAAGCAGGCCAAGGGAGAATTGGGTCTATGGCCCAGCTACAATAGCTGTCACAAGGCAGTGAAGAACATCTGGTTACTGTTATGGGTAAATGCACAACCATTTCTCCTACCTGACTCTGTTCTTGAAGGAAAAAGCATCTTCTCACAAGTGGGACTGGAACTATTGCATCGTTACTCAGACAGTTCCGTCAGGGGCCACATCTGGAAAGACACTGATATCAGCAAAAGTTTCTTGTAGTGGCAACTAAATGATGAAGGATTCAAGAGAATCAATGATACAACTTTATCATTTCTATTTATTTGCTTTAACAGATATAGAGACATTTGAAAATTCCCCACTCAACTATAAAGTCTAACTCTGAACATTACATGTAAGAAACTTAACTCTGATGTAAAAAATTTATTCCTTCTCAAAATTAATGTAGAACTTAATTGGAAGGAATTGCTCATTTGAAAGAGATTTCCTTGAACATTATTGTACAGAAAATCCAAATAAAGTCATGAATGCATGTAATTATTCATCATATGCTAAATTAGGTTATTGCAAAGACAGCAATTTTCTATCAAGCTGAAAAGATGTGCTATAAGTACAGAAAACTTATTAATATTGCTAGTACTGTCTATTCCCTCTTTAGTTTTTTGTCAACATGCAAAAACCAATGTTTTCTGTGTTAATAAAGGGTTCGCATATCTTAAATCTGTAATACTCAAAATCTTGAGTCTTGTCCTTCATTCCCATCAATACAAATTAATGGTAAACTGCCACAGGTTTTGCTTTCAATGCCTATACGCAAATTGTACACACATCAATTGGAGCAATATTATCCACAAATAAAAACGTCAGCCAGAACCATCTGGAAACATTTATCAGCTTATGTATTTCTATCTTCAGATGAAGAAGAAATTTTATGGTCGATGTAAGTAAATTATTTTCACTCTTTGAGTTTATTATTCTTTTCTGTTTTTCTCATATAAACTTTATTTTTATTTAGTTTTTGAGGTTCTGTAGGTTGTAAATTTGGTTAGATAACTTTAACTCATATCCTTATCTTTGAATATGCCAATATAACTAAGAAAAAGCCATGTGCTTATGAGATGAGATCTGGGATGCAGTCTCTTTAGGAAACATTGAGATATCAATATTTAACTCGATTTTTAAATTATTTACCTATATAGGGGATATTCATCTATAGCTGTTGTATGAATAACAAAAGATGAACAGATACTCATTAGTAAAGGGACACCAGAAGTATGCCTCTCTCTCTCTCTATATATATATATTTATATATATATATGTATGTATATATGTATGTATGTATGTATGTATGTATGTATATATTATATCCATATATCTATCTAATGCTTATATACATATAAAGATTCTTTACAAGGATGAATTGTGAATTATATAAAGTTAAAAATATTCAGGTGAAATTTTATAAAACATTGGCTCATGTTTGATAAATGTTTGAAAATAAATATATGAGGATGTAGTGATTATTGTTCCTAGACTGAATGATATACTGAGGCAAAGTAAATTCACAGAATGATAACATAAATTTTTGTATTGAAGTTCAGTAGAGAATTAAACTACTTCTGTTCTTTTTAGCATAAAGCCTAAATAGTTGGCAAACATTGTATTGATCATATGCTACCACAACTATATTTTCCTTATATGTCACGTTGTTTCTTCATAGAAATATCATGGCCCATCTTCTGAATCTCATTTGATATTGAAAATAGTTTAGAAAATATGACACGTGGTTTGCCTTCAGTGTAATGCAACTGTGCACAATTTGATTTGATGGAAAATCTACTATAGCACTTAGCTTCCCTACCAGAAATGAATCAGAGTAGAGATGAATATTGTGAGGTCCAAGCTCTGATGCCAAGGAAGGAGCATGGTTACAGGAGGCTATAAGGATTTTGAGGCAGATAACAAAGATGTTTCTGGAACAGGGCCTGCTGTGAAGCCAGTTAGAACCTAGGCACAGGTCAGCACACATCGGACACATGCAAGTGGGTAAATACCCGAAGGACTGACGCATACAGGGGATGCATGGAGGTAGGCACAAAAGCCTACAAAGGAACAAATTCAGGCAGTCTGACCAAAGCAAGGGGCAAGACGAAGGACCTTACCCCTGACCTCAAAGACACACTTAGACACAACTTAGGCATGGTGTCATTCTGCCACAAATTGTTACTTATAGAACAGATTATATGACCACTCACTCTTGGGATGTCCAAACATCTGATGTCAGCCATTTGTGCTGATTTATAACCCCTAGATATCCGGCCTGAGCCATCTTGGCTCATTGAGAAACATTACTATTAATATTCCCCATCTTGGTTCATGGTGGTTATCCATACCAGTATCATGTTGCCAAATGTAAACTGCCTTTTGCTTCTTATATATATTTCATTTTAAACATGAAGTTAAAAACCAGACAAAATGACACTTCCATAAGTTGTCCAATAATATGTTATTCCATTATCATGATTACAGTATCAGTACTGATCACAGATTGTCTTGATGTTTAGTTTATCGGGCTTCTTCATTAACTAAGCTCACTATGAGCTCAACTGTGATCTAATATTTTTCCGTTGCTTTTAATTTAGCTCTTGTAAATAACTTTTCACAAATGTGATCGCTGAATCTAAATGTTAAGTTTGCTAAGGCAGTGAATACACATACACTAAAATCTTGAGAAAAAGAGTACTTTAAGGAAATAGCAGTTTTAAACAGCAAATCCATCTCTCATTCACTTCATAAAATTATCACAAATGTTAGAGGTTGGCCAGAAATAAGGAATTATAGAAAAGAAAACTACAGAAGCTAGAAATAATTGTTATCAAATATTTTTTTAAAAATTCATATTTTGAGATGGGTTTTAGTTTTCCTATATAATATATTTGGTTTGGGATAAGAAAATTTTTCTTTCTTCAGTTTCGTGTAACTAAGAAACAGAGTAAGGTCTAAATGGAAAAACATTTTAAAGAGACACCTTCAATCTTGTGAAAAACATGACTTAAAATATAGATGAATCGTATCTAGACTCAATCTTTTAAGGCACTACTCAGTTCAAATTTCCTTTTCAACACCTAATCTGAAATATGTCTTTGATCTCAGTCATCTCTTTTGCTGTGTCACAGGATAATAAATGTAAATGTAACATTTAAACTATCAGTAATTCATTCTGTAAGAGCAGTTCAAAGGGAGTGTCAGCTAAAGCTATTGATTGAGATGTGAAGTTTCTAAGGCTCTTCATGCATCTTATTTAAATACTAGTAGAATTTATATGGGCAGTCAGCAAGCAGATTAAGCAAAAACAGCCTGCTTAGTTACGTACATTTTAATCTATAATTCACATGCTGGAATCTTATGTTCCAGACATTTATACATTTGTATTCAAACTATGTGAAAGTAAATGTTTCTTCTACTATCTGGTACAAACAAAAGGCATGCAGGTATCAGCACATTGTTACATGTCATGTTTCAGTTTTCTATTAAAGAATCTCAAGCATAAGATTAGCTATCAAAATAATTAGGTTTCATTTAATATATATGACAAAAGAGGTAATAATATATGGTTTTAATTATAATATTATAACAATACTTTTCCTTCACTACATTAACATCTGTTCAAAAAGATAAATAAAACAATGGGGAGTAAGTTTGCCTCATCCATTACTGACAAGGAAAAGGATGTTTATAGAAACATTTTAATCATTTAAATTGTTGATGTAGTTTGATGGGAAACTGTCTCACTAAAACATATGGTTTTCATTGTCTGACTCATATTTTGCCTTCTCACTAGGGAATTAACTTGAACTGATATTACCATAATAATAAAAGAGATTTACTGATGCTCATTTCTCAATAAACAGATGTTGACTTCTACAGAGGTCAAAGTAAAAGGTACCTGTAAAGTAAATTAAAATAAAATCTCTGTTAATGGCTATCAGATATTCAACAATTAACACTATTCTTAATAAACGTTTCACTGGAACAATTCCTAAAATATATAGATATGTGGAGGGAAATCATCCCAATTTCATTTTTGACTATAGTCATCACTATTGTCTAATCTTTAATTTCCTGAGTTGCTTGAAAAATACTATGCGTATGGCATTGTAATGCTTATTCCCAAGGTCTTAGGCATGGCTGGTTTTAAAACTAATGCAAAATGAACACATTCCTTTCCTTTAGCTTCATAGCCCAATTGAAACGCAAAGCTTATTGTGAGGAGGCAAACACACTTGGCTTTGCCTGAACCAACATGTGGATCTTTTCATCCTCTAAAGCATTTTTGAAGTCTTCATGCATACAAATCTTGGCAAGCAACTCAGCAAAGTGATTCAATAGAAAAACTGCTCTCAACTAGAAGTGGTCTACCTGTGATTTTGTGTCATCCCTCAGCTATGCTGGTCATCAAACAGGAAGCAATTATGAAGGCATAGAGAGAAACATTTAAAGTAGTTTTCCTGGGATGATACAAATTCCCACCATACTGTCAGATGGAGGATACATCGCAAACATACCATTGGTATAGAAAGGAGCACCTATTTGAAATATTCGCACAATGGTTGATTATTGTAAAGTAGAAGTAGAGTTGAACTCCAGACCAGCAGTTGCCTTAAAAAAGAAATATCTTAAGTCAGAATGTATTTACATACTCTAATGAATATTAATTTACAAATCTGGATTATGTACAAAAACTGGGTTAACAGAGATGAGGTAAGGTAACTGATGTATGCAGGGAGAGAAGAGAATGTCAATGTTTGGGTTTTAGAGAAATTCATAGATATTTAACTTCAATCTATTTTGAATTGAATTGCTCAGATAAAAATGTTTAAAATCATTCTTGCAAACTATACTACTTTACCTTCATAAAATTTCTGTTGTTTTATTTTGTTAATGTTGTTATTAAATATGGTCTTTAAGAGTTTTATGCAGCCGGTTGTGGTGACACATGCTGGTAGGATTTGCTGAAGGAGGCAGAGGCAGGAGGATCACGAGTTTCAAGCCAGCCTGGGCTACACATTGGCCGGGCAGTTGTGGCGCATGCCTTTAATCCCAGCACTCGGGAGGCAGAGGCAGGTGGATTTCTGAGTTCGAGGCCAGCCTCATCTACAAAGTGAGTTCCAGGACATCCGGGGTAATACAGAGAAACCCTGTCTTGGAACAAAACAAAACAAAACAAAACAAACAAAAAGAGTTTTATGCATGCAAATAATGAATACTGGCTACTCTTATCTCCCACTCTTTTCCCATTTTCTTCCTATACCTTTCAAACAGTTACTACTTTGACTTAAACATTTCTCTTTTTTCCTTTTTTTTTTTTTTTTTACATCTTTCATTGGATATTTTCTTTATTTACATTTCAAATGTTATCCCCTTTCCTGGTTTCTCCCCCTCCCTAGGAACCCCCTATTTCATCCCTCTTCCCCCTATTTCTATAAAGGTGTTTCCTTTTCTAAGAAGGACCAAAGCACCCACATGTTAGTCTTCCTTTTTCTTGAGCTTCATATGGTCTGTGATTTGTATCTTGGGTATCCTGAGCTTAACTAAACAGTACCCCCAGAGCTTGTGTCTCTAGCTGCATATGAAGATGGCCTACTTGGCCATCATTGGGAAGAGAGGTCCCTTGGTCTTGCAAACTTTATATGCCCCAGGACAGGGGAATGCCAGGGCCAAGAAGTGGGAGTGGGTGAGTAGGGGAGCAGGGCAGGGGGAGGGTATAGGGAAATAGCTAATAAAAAAGAAAATGGATAAGAAAGTTCATGGTAGTAAAAGAATTAGATAGACTCAGAAATCCAAGTAAAATATTTTCTCTTCTGTGCAAACTAGATTTATACACACACACACACACACACACACACACACACACACACACACACACGTTTTAAAAATACTAAGCAAACTGAAAGAAGGAAAGAAGAGGAACAAACTAAGGTAATGGAGAAAACAGAGAAGGTATTAGAATCTATTCTGTGAACACAGGAGGGCAATTGAAGAGGAAGACTAAAAAAAAAAAAAAAAAAAAAAAAAGTGAATGAATACCATGTGTGTTTCTTTGTGATATTCCTCGGTTGAAAATTCTTTAAGTCTGTCCTTTATTTTTTTAATAGAGTTATTTGATTCTCTGGAGTCTAACTTCTTGATAAATATTTTTCTATTTCTCACCTTGTACTGCCAAAATTCTAATTCAAGCCAGGATCATTCATTGATTAAGCAATACAGTATTTTCCCAAATGATTTCACTGAGTTTCTAGTGAATTCTTCTACCCACTGACTTTGTAAAGTAAGCTAATACATTAAAATCATATATGCATGTGTGTTTACAGATTGAGACAAGAAATTCCTCATGTGCAAAGATTTGAATGCATTACAGTCTTCTTATAGTAAGTAACATTTTATAGTTAGTAAGCATATGAGACTGTGCCTGTCTACTTTCATCTTACTCCCAGAGTCATTCTCACCTTCTTTCATGTGCTCAGAACACCCAGGTTTGCACTTGTCTCACTATTTTTATTTATGTGTGCTTATGATTGGCACCAGTTATTTTTTTTACTGCCTGGTTGATTTTTTTCTCATTTTTATCTCTTACTTTACTTCTCTCAATTACTTTCTGTTTCAATTGTGATGCTATCCTACAGTCTTTACTTAAATTTGAATTGATTACTCCATTTGTGGGCCTATTAGATTAATATTATTCTTTCCTGCATACATTTTAAGTTAATAAGGTAAAGGGACATGCCTACTTTATTTTCAATATTATAAATCCAAATCACAGGCTATTATCTGAAGACATTAAGATGTTTATTTATGTTTTTTTCAATAAAATGTGGATATTTTGCCAGAGAATAATACATCAATAGTAAATTTTAATAATCAAGAACAATTGTACCCCAAAGTGATGCTGATTTTATTCTCTAGTCATTTATTGTATTTATTGCTTTAATCAAGACTTCCTAGAATGAATAAAATACACACACACACATACACACACACACACACGCACACACACACACACACACACACACACACAGAGAAAGAGAGAGAGAGAGAGAGAGAGAGAGAGAGAGAGAGAGAAACCTTATTTTTGGTTATTATTTCTTCTTTTCCTCCTCCTCCTCCTCCTCCTCCTCCTCCTCCTTCCAGATTTATTTTTTTCCCAGTTCATCTTCTAACTGTTCCACATCCCATACCTCCTCCCTGCTCCTCTGTCTCCACGAGGATGAGTCCCCCACCGCCAGACCCAGTATCATCTTATAGTAAGTATAAGATGTTATTTATAGACTGGGAACTCCAGTCTCTTGAGGGTTCGGTCCATCTTCTCTGATTAAACACAGACCCAGCAGTCCTCTGCTCTGTTGGAGGCCTCATATCAGTTGCTGTCAGCTGCATGGTTGGTGATCTAGTGTTTGAGAGATCTCGGGGGTCCAAGTTCATTGAGACTGATGGTTCACTCTCCTCCTTAGATTTTTCCAACTTTTCTCTAATTCAGTCCTTTCTCTGTCTACTGGTTGGGTGCAAATATCTACATCTGACTCAGCTGCTTGTTGGGTCTTTCGGAGGGCAGTCATGATAGGTCTTATTTTGTGAGTGCTCCATAGTCTCAGTAATAGTGTCAGGCCTTGGGATCTCCCCTTAAGTTGGATCCCACTTTGGGCCTGTCTCTGAACCTTCTTTTCTTCAGGCTCTTCTCCATTTCATTCCCTGCAGAAACAATTGTTGGTCCGAGTTTTGACTGTGGGATAGCAACCCAAGCCCTCACTCGATGCCTGGTTTTTCTGATGGAGGTGGGCTCTACAAGTTCCCTCTCCCCACTATAGGGCATTTCATCTAGGGTCTTTCCCTTTGAGTCATGAGAGTCTCTCACCTCCCGGGCCTCTGGCACATTCTGGAGGGTTACCCCAATCTCCTACCTCCTGAGGTTGCCTGTTTCCATTCTTTCTGCTGGCCCTCAGTGTTTCAGTCCTTTTCCCCCACCCAATACCAAGTCAGGTTCCCCTCTCCCTCTTTACCCCCATTCACTTTCTCTCCCGTGTCCCTCCCTCCCTCCTCCCCCCTCGTGGCTGCTTTCTTCTCCCTTCCAAGTTGGACTGAGGTGACCTTACTTGGGCCCTTCAGCTTGTTGAACCTTTTGAATTCTGTGGACTCTATCTTGGGTATTCTGTACTTTTTTACTTTTTTTTTTTTTTCTAGTATCCACTTATTACTGAAAATAGCATGAATGTCCTTTTGGATCTGAGTTATTCAGAATGATTTCTTTTTCAAGTTCTATCCATTTGCCTGAAAAATTCAGGATGTCCTCGATCTTAATAGTTAAGTAGTGTTCCACTGTGTAAATGAACCACATTTTCTGTATCCATTCTTCTGGCCTGGAACAACTGGTTTATTTCCAGCTTCTGGCTATCACAAATAAGGCCCTTATGAACATACTTGAACACATGGCCCTGTGGGAAGGGGTATCTTTTGGCTATATTCCCAAAAGTGGTATTGCTGGGTTTTCAGGTAGATCTATTTCCAGTTTTCTGAGGAACCTCCAGATTGATGTCCAGAGTGGATAATAAACCAGTTTGCAATTCCCACCAGCAATGGAGGAGTGTTCCTCTTTTTCCACATCCTTGCCAACATGTATTGTCATCTGAGGTTTTGGTCTTATCCATTCTAATTGGTGTAAGGTCTAATCTCAGAGTTGTATTGATTTGCATTTCTCTCATCACTAAAGACTTGGAACATTTCTTTAGGTGCTTCTCAGCCTTTCAAGATTTCTTTGTTGCGAAATCTCCGTTAAGTTCTATACTCCAATTTTTGTTTGGGTTGTTGTTTTTTTGGTGATTAGTTTCTTGAGTTCTTTATATTTTTTGGATATTAGTCCTCAATCAGATGTGGGGTTACTGAAGTTTTTATCCCCAAATTGTAGGTTTCTGATGTGTCTTATTGACAATATCCTTTGAATTACAGAAACTTTCCAGTTTTATGAGGTTCCATTTTTCAACTCTTGATCTTAGAGCATGAGCCATTGGCATTCTGTTTAGGAAATTTCCCCCTGTGGCAATGAGCTCAAGGCTCTTTCCCACTTTCTCTTCTATTAGATTCAGTTTAACTGGTTTGATGTTGAGGTCCTTGATGCACTTGGACTTGGGCATTGTACAAGATGACAAATATGGGTCTATTTTCATTTTCCTACATACAGACAGCCAGTTAGAGCAGCTCTGTTCATTGAAGATGCTTTCTTTTTTCCATTGTATATTTTTGGCTTCTTTGTCAAAGATCAAGTGTCCATTTAGTGTTTGGTTTTATTTCTGTGTCTTCAATTATATTCCATTGATCAACATATCTGACTCTGTACCAATACCATGCAGGGTTTTTTGTTGTTGTTGTTGTTTTTTGTTTGTTTGTTTTGTTTTGTTTTTATCAATATTGCTCTGTAGTAGAGCTTGAGGCCAGAGACGGTGATTCCCCAAGCCATTCTTTAAAGTATATAAACAAGTCCATATTCCACGAGGAAATAGAAAAAGTTATTAAAAATCTCCCAACCAAAGAAAGTCCGGGATCAGATGAATTTAGTGCAGAATTCTACCAGACCTTCAAAGAAGAACTGATACAAATATTTCTCAAACTATTCTATAAAATTAGAAACAGAAGGAACATCACATAATTCATTCTGTGAAGCCACAATTGCAATTACTCTGACACCTAAACCACACAAAGACTCAGCAAAGAAAGAACTTCAGAACAATCTTGCTTATGAATATCGATGCAAAAATACTTAACAAAATTCTTGCAAACTGAATTCAAGAACACATCAAAACCATCATTCAGCATGATCAAGTGGGCTTCATCCCAGCAATGCAAGATTGGTTCAATATCTGAAAATCCATTAATTAACATAATCCACTATATGAACAAACTCAAAGAAAAAAAATCACATGATCATCTCCTTAGAAGCAGAAAAAGGTTTTGACAAAATACAACAACCCTCATGTTAAAAGTATTGGAGAGATCAGGAATTCAAGGCCCATACCTAAACATAATAAAATCAATTTACTGCAAACCAAGAGCCAATATCAAATTTAGTTTAGACTAAAAATGACATTAAACAATGAGATTCAGGAGATTAACCATGAATTTTGTCACTATCAAGCCATTTTTTCATGAGCATTATTACCCAGTAATAAACATTAAGCTATATATTTAAAGTGCTATTTTAAAATCACAGTGAAGTTTTAACTTTTCTCTCAAAGGTTTTGATTTATATTATTGTTATCCATAAGTAATATTAAAACGCTGATAATATAATCAAGTTGGTTTATTTTACAATTGCTGGAAAATGTTTTCTAAATTACAAATTCTGTTTGACCAAAAAGGAAATCACTGAGCAATGTGCTCTGGATGATTCTAGTTAAACCCATGAGAACTGGCCCTTCCACTACAGCAACACACACATATTCATGGATTTGATTTTGCTTTTTCCCATAAAATGATAATAAGTTTACCATTTCATTCTCATATCAATATCATTTACAAGCATGCATACATATAGCATACATATTTCTGTGTATTTTATGAAGTTCTCTTGTGATGTAATGGCATATTTAGCTTATTTCATGTTTAATGATGTTAAAACTACTTGGTAATATTCATAGTTTATTATTATATAAGTTTTGAGAATACTTTCAAATTTAACACTTTTATAAGATATTTTCTTTATTTACATTTAAAATGCTATCCCGAAAGTTCCCTATACATTTCCCCCAACCCTGTTCCCCTACCCACCCACTCCCATTTCTTGGCCCTGGCATTCTCCTGTAGTGGGGAATATAAAGTTTGCAAGACCAAAGGACCTCTCTTCCCAATGAGGGCCCAGTAGGCCATCTTCTGCTACATATGCAGCTAGAGACACAAGCTCGAGGGGTACTGGTTAGTTCATATTGTTGTACCATGTATAGGGATGCAGACCCTTTCAGCTCCTGGGGTAAATTCTCTAGCTCCTCCATTGGGGGGCCCTATGTTCCATCCAATAGCTGACTATGAGCATCCACTTCTATGTTTGTCAGGCACTGGCATNGCCTCAAAAGAGGCCACTATATCAGGGTCCTTTAAGCAAAATCTTGCTGGCATGTGCAATAGAGTCTGGGTTTGGTGGCTGATGATGGGATGGATCCTCAGGTGGGGTAGTCTCTGGATAGTCCATACTTTCGTCTTGGCTCCAAACTTTGTCTCTGTAACTCCTTTCATGGGTATTTTTGTACCCTATTCTAAGGAGGAATGATGTATCCACATGTTGGTCTTCATTTTTCTTTGTTTTCTTGTGTTTTGCAAATTGTATCTTGGGTATTCTAAGTTTCTGGACTAATATCCACTTATCAGTGAATGCATGCCTAGTTACTTCTTTTGTGCTTGGGATACCTCACTAAGGGTGATATCCTCCAGATACACCCATTTGCCCAAGAATTTCACAAATTCATTAATTGTTTTTAATAGCTGAGTAGTACTCCATTGTGTAAATGTACCACATTTTCTGTATCCATTCCTCTATTGAGGGACATCTGGGTTCTTTCCAGCTTCTGGCTATTATAAATAAGGCTGCTATGAATATAGTGGAACATGTGTACTTATTAACAGTTGGAACATATTCTGGGTATATATCCAGGAGAGGTATTCTGGATCTTCCTGTAGCACTATGTCCAATTTTCTTAGGAAACGACATACTGATTTCCAGAGTGGTTGTAGAATCTTGTAACCCCACCAGCAATGGAGGAGTGTTCTGCTTTCTCCACATCCTCGCCAGCATCTGCTGTCACCTGAATTTTTAATCTTAGCCATTCTGACTGTTGTGAGATGGAATCTCAGGGTTGTTTTGATTTGCATTTCCCTGATGATTAAGGATGGTGAACATTTTTTCAGGTGTTTCTCAGACATTCAGTATTCCACGGTTGAGAATTCTTTGTTTAGCTTTGTACCCCATTTTTTAATGGGGTTATTTGAATTTCTGGAGTCCAGCTTCTTGAGCTCTTTGTATATATTTGTATATATTGGATAATATATCAATATTATTTCTCTGTGCCCATATCTTCAAGGCTTTCCCCCACTTCCTCCTCTATAAATTTCAGTNTCTCTGGTTTAATGTGGAGGTCTTTGATCCACTTAGACTTGAGCTTTGTACAAGGAGATAAGAATGGATCAATTCGCATTCTTCAACATGATAACCACCAGTTGTGCCAGCACCATTTGTTGAAAATGCTGTCATTTTTCCACTGGATGGTTTTAGCTCCCTTGTCAAATATCAAGTGACCATAGGTGAGTGGATTCATTTCTGGGTCTTCAATTCTATTCCATTTTATCTACCTGTCTGTTGCTGTACCAGTAGCATGTAGTTTTTATCACAGTTGCTCTGTAGTACAGTTTAAGATCAGGCATGGTGATTCCACCAGAGGTTCTTTTATTGTTGAGAATGGTTTTTGCTATCCTAGGTTTTTAATTATTCCAGATAAATTTGCAAATTGCCCTTTCTAACTCAGTGAAGAACTGAGTTTAAATTTTGATGGGGATTGCATTGAATCTGTAGATTGCTTTCAGCAGGATGGCCATTTTGACTATGTTAATCCTGCCAATCCAAGAGCATGGGAGATCTTTCCATCTTCTGAGATCTTCTTTAATTTCTTTCTTCAGAGAATTGAAGCTCTTATCAAACGATCTTTCACTTCCTTAGTTAGAGTCACACCAAGGTACTTAATATTATTTGTGACTTTCTGAAGGGTGTTGTTTTCCTAATTTCATTCTCAACCCATTTATCCTTCGTGTAGAGGATGGCTACTGATATGTTTGAGTTAATCTTATATCCAGCTGCTGCACTGAAGCTGTTTATCAGATTTAGGCGTTCTCTGGTGGACTTTTTAGGGTCACATATATATTCCATCATATCATCTACAAATGATGATATTTTGACTTTTTCCTTTCCAATTTGTATCTCCTTTATTTTCTTTTGTTGTTGAATTGCTCTTGCTAGGACTTCAAGTACTATAGTGAATGGGTAGGGAGAAAGTGGGCAGCCTTGTCTAGTCCCTGATTTTAGTGGGATTGCTTCGAGTTTCTCTCCATATACTTTGAGGTTGGCTACTGGTTTGCTGTAGATTGCTTTTACTTTGCTTAGGTAGGGGCCTTGAATTCCTGATCTTTGCAAGACTTTTATCATGAAGGGGTGTTGGATTTTGTCAAATGCTTTCTCACCATCTAGCAAGATGATCATGTGGTTTTTGTCTTTGAGTTTGTTTATATAGTGGATTATGTTGATGGATTTCTGTATAT
>NC_034594.1:30162880-30222824 GCF_900095145.1 Mus pahari | reverse complement strand
TCTTTAAGGACTTCTACCTCATTAGCAGCGTTCTCCTGTATTTCTTTAAGTGAGTTATTAATGCCCTTCTTAAAGTCCTCTCCAGGATCATGAGATATGACTTTAAATCAGAGTATTACTTTTTGGGTGTGTTGGGGTCTCCTGGACTGGCTGAGGTGGGAGTGCTGGGTTCTGATAATGGTGAGCAGTAATCTCGGGAATTAGTTGTTCTAGCTGTCTCTGGCTGGAGCTTGTTCCTCCTGATTTTTTAAAATTAATTTCTTAGATATTTTCTTCATTTACATTTCAAATGCTATCCCAAATGTTCCCTATACACTCCCCCCACCCTGCTCCCCTACCCACTCACTCCCACTTCTTGGCCCTGGTGTTCCCCTCTATGGGGCATATAAAGTTTGCAAGACCAAGGGGCCTCTCTTCCCAATGATGGCTGAATATGCCATCTTCTGCTACATATGCAGCTAGAGACATGAGCTCTGGGGGTACTGGTTAGTTCATATTGCTGTTCCACCTATAGGGTTTCAGACCCCTTCAGCTCCTTGGGTACTTTCTCTAGCTCCTCCATTGTGGGTCCTGTGTTCCATCCAATAGCTGACTGTGCGCATCAAATTCGGTGTTTGTCAGGCGCTGGCATAGCCTCACAAGAGGCCGCTATATCAGGGTCCCTTCAGCAGAATCTCTCTAGCATGTGCAATAGTGTCTGGATTTGGTGGCTGATGATGGGATGAATCCCTGGGTGCGGTAGTCTCTGGATAGACCTGCCTCCTGGCTGAAGATGTAGGCCTGAAATGGGGCCTGTCCCAGAAGATGTGTCGCCTCTGCAGTTTGCACACTCACCTGCACAGACTAGTGTCCAAGGGACCCTGGACACAATATGGCTCTCACCTGCTCTGGCAGACAGAGCCTTCCTTTGTGGCCACCTTTCCTCTAGCAGGGAAGGTGCTGGGTTGGCTGGAGCCCAAAACAGGGTCTGTTCCCGAAGTTGTATCTCTTCTGCCTCAAATTTAAATTTTAAATGTGAGCTTTAATTTTTAATTTTAATTTTTAATTTTTAATTGTGAAAACCATTATGATCCATATTTAAAGGTAAACTGACTAAATATGGATGTTGTCTAAAATAATATAAGAATTTAGATTATGGATTATTAAAGATCAAATACAATCAGTTCAAAGTACTGGGGCTTAGATTTTCCTTCAACATATACATACAAGAAGAAAATTCTAACTCTCAATACCTTGGCAAAATGTACATATTCTATAAAATCCCTAAGAATTAATATAACTTCACTGGCAGTTTTTGATATGGATAAAATATTTTGAAAGTAATAATAAATAAAAAAAAAGTCCCTGAACAGGTTAGGTTTGAAAAACAGAATAAAATTCTAGAAGTTACTATTACTGACTTCGGCAGATACTATAACCTTACAGCATATAGCTGTGACATAAAGTATATAATCTAATGAATCATAATAGAAAGCCATGCATGTATAGTTAACTAAGTCATTCCCAAGCATACTACAGATACTTTAAATAGTATTATGTGGTAAGAAACTGCCATGATAAAATTGGATCTTTCAAGAAATAGGTATTGGCTACTTTTATCAACACCAATAGGTAATAGAAAAAGATTATAGATTTATCAAGAAAACTGAGATTAGGTAATGAGATAATGCTTTTGTAATATGTATACTAATAACACCTTAATATTGACAACTATATCAAAACACAGGCAATTAAAAAAGAAATAATAGTAAAACATTTCCTTAAAGAACACTTAGAGGCACAGCAAAAAGAAGAGTGAAGCAAAGCATATTATATATATATATATATATATATATATATATATATATATATATATGCATCCCACTGCATTCCAAATCCAAAGTACCAAAATCTACATCCTTTCAAATAAAAGCATGGTCAGGCTTATCACAGCAATAGCCCCATCCCTGCTACCAACTTCTGTCTTAGTCAGGGTTTTACTGCTGTAAACAGACACCATGACCAAGGCAAAGCTTATAAAAAAAAAAAAAAACAACATTTAATTGGGGCTGCTTACAGGTTCAGAGGTTCAGTCCATTATCATCAAGGTGGGAGCATGGCAGCATCCAGGCAGGCATGGTACAGGCAGAGCTGAGAGTTGAGAGTTCTATGTCTTCATCCAAAGGCTGCTAGTGGAAGACTGACTTTCAGGCAACTAGGGTGAGAATCTTAAACCCACACCCACAGTGACACACCTACTCCAACCAGGTCACACCTATTTCAACAAGGCCACACCTCCAAATGGTGCCACTCCCTGATCCAAGAATATACAAACCATCACACAGGTGCTTACACCCAACCAATGGATTGAAGTTGAGGACCCATGTGGTTGAATTTAGGAAAGGCTGGAGGAAGCTGTGGAGGAAGGATAACCCATAGGAAGACCAACAGTCTCAATCTGTACCCATGAAATATTTCTGGCAGACATTGAGCCAGCATACAGGAGGTTGTCTGAGGTCACTAAAACATATATAGCAAAGGACTGTCTGTTCTGTCCTCAGTGAGAGAAGATGTGCCTAGCCCATGCACTTGAGGTCCCTGGAAGTTGCAGGGGTGGGGGCCAGGAGAGGGAGACATCCTCTTGGAGAAGAAGAATGCGATGAGGAACTGTGGGAAGGCAGACCAGGAGTGAGCACATCTTCACTGTAGTAGAGAATGTCCTTGTCTGACATCAATGGGAGGGGAGGCCCTTGGTCCTGTAGAGGTTTGATGCCCCAGTGAAGGGGGATGGTACAGCAGTAACTTACTCATGGAGACTTGTTCCGGCCCATGGGACACTTTATTCCATGGTCCTTGAGGGGGATCACAAACCTAGAGGAAAATGGGAATAAAGAAAGAGATGGAGACCATGCATGTTTGTCATAGTCTCTTTTACTAAGGGGAAATGCTCAGGTTATATACAATACAGCAAGGAAGTTTAGTGGGGGGGCTAATTGGGAGTGTGAAACCTTTGTGATTTATCTCAGTTCCTTGGCGTCACTGCTCCAGAACATCAGCTAGTTTCAAAGTCCAGTTTCTTCTAACAGCCCAAGGTGATATGAGAAGACTCCCTCAGTCCTTGATGTCTGTTTAGGTCTTGCTGGTTCCCAGGAGTGGCCTTGAAGAGAGAGAGGGGGAAGGGCTCTTGACAAAGAACTATGTGGCTCCAAGCTGCATCCTGTGAAAACACCTGGGCTGTGGGATGCCCTGGGTGTAAAATGCCTGGGCTTTCTCAACCTGGTCTCTGACAGAGACTGAAGCAGTATACCCAGGGCCTGCACCACAGTTCTGCATCTGTTCCTCTGCCTAATGCATTATGTCTTCCAGTTTAGTGTTTTTATATGATTTCTTTTTTTTAAATTGTAGATTTCTTTATTATTATTATTATTATTATTATTATTATTATTAATTCCTCCCTCCCTCCCCCTCTCTCTTTTTTCTGTCCTTCTCTTCCAGATTTTATTCCCTCCTCCCAGTCTACCCCCTGACTGTTCTACATTCTACACTTCCTCCCCACTCCTCTGTCTCCAGAAGGATGTCCCTACTATGCACCACCCACCGAACGGTACCTCTAAACTCCCTAGGGACTCCAGTCTCTTGAGGGTTAGGTGTATCTTCTCTGGCTGAACCCAGACACTGCATTCCTCTGCTGTATATGTGTTGGGGGCTGCATATCACTGGTGTATGCTGTCTGGTTGGTGGTCCAGTGTTTGAGAGATCACAGGAGTCCAGGTTAATTGAGAATGCTGGTCCTCCTACAGGGTCGCTCTCCTCCTGAGCTTCTTCCAGCTTTTCCCTAATTCAACCACAGGGGTGCAGCAGCTTCTGTCCATTGGTTGGATGCAAATATCTGTATGTGACTCTTTCAGCTGCTTGTTGGGTCTTTCAGACTGCAAATGTGTTAGGTCCTTTATTTTTGTGAGTGATTCATAGCCTCAGTAACAGTGTCAGGTCTTGGCACCTCCCCTGGAGCTAGATCCCACTTTGGGCCTGCCACTGGACCTTCTTTTCCTCAGACCCCTCTCCATTCACAATCCTGCAGTTTTTTTCAGACTGGAGCAATTATGGGTCAGAGTTTTGACTGTGGGATGGCAAAGTCCTCCCTTACTTCATGCCCTGTCTTCCTGCTGGAGGTGGGCTCTATAAATTTTCTCTTCCTACTTTCAGGCATTTCATCTAAAGTCTCTCCCTCGAGTCCTGAGAGCCTTTCACCTCTCATGTCTCTGGTGCATTCTGGAGAGTTCCCCAAACCTCCTACCTCCTGAGGTTGCCTGTTCCACTCTCTCCACTGCCCCTCAGTCTTTTCCCTTACCCAATACCAGATCAGGTTCCTCTCTTCTCTCCACTCCCCATCCAGTTTCCATCCCAGGTCCCTCCCTCTCTCCCTCTCTCCCTCCCTCCCTCCGTCCCTCCCTCCCTCCCTCCCTCCTTGCCCACTTGTGATTGCTTTCCCTACCAAGTGGGACTGAAGAGGCCCAACTTGGGCCCTTCAGCTTGTTGACCTATTTGAATTCTGTGGAGTGTATCTTGGGTATTCTGTATTTTTCTTTTTCTTTTTCTTTCTTTTTTTTTTGTTTTTTGTTTTTGTTTTTTATTTGTTTGTTTGTTTTTTGCTAATATCCACTTATTAGTGAGTACATACTATGCATGTACTTTTGGGTCTGAGTTACCTCACTGAGGATGATATTTTCTAGTTCCATCCATTTGCCTGCAAAACTCAGGATGTCCTTGTTTTTAATAACTGAGTAGTATTCTATTGTGTAACTGATCCAGAGTGTACGAACAAGTGGGACTCCGATTCATGTGCCTGCTTTGGGGCCCATTTCCTTCTGTTAGCTTGTTTTATCCAATTCTGATGTGTTAGTATTTGTTTTGTTTATTAAAATAGTAAAATAAAATTAGGAGCCTGGTTGCTTTCTCATGAGAGGCAGAAAGGGAGTAGATCTAGATGGGAAGGAATGCATGGAGGAAGTCTGAGGCAGAGGAAGAGAAAAACATAGATAATCAGGACATATTATGTGAGGAGAAAAAATCTATTTTCAATAAATAAAAATAAAACATATAGCAATTCAAGAATAAATATGATCTTCATTCTTGCTTAATCATATTGGAAATAAATTACAATTACGAAAAATGCACTAAAATACCTTTTCAAAAATGTTGAACTGTGAAGTCCAGAACATATTAAATTTCTGTTCATCAGTTTTGATTTTTGATCCTACAATGTGTTTCACAAGGTACAAGGAAATAAACTCCTAGAGACAACCATGTCTTCATGGTCAATATTGAAGGGAAAAGCATGGCAGACCAGTCTGATGGAGGTTATTTCTCATGGAGTTTTCTTTTTCTAGGTGACTCTAGTGTGTGTCATATTGTCAACTGATGCTAAGTATGATCATTTGTAAATAAACTGAGCCCAGAGATGGTTTCCAGTGTGCCAAAGACCACTGGTCTGGAGAGTGGTGCAGCCTGTTTTTCCCTGGCCAAACGCACATCCTTGCACAAGTAGGCAGGTAACATATCCTCACTGTCTCAGTAAATGTTGGTTTGTGAATACAAATTATTAATTGGAAGTCTTTATTTGCATATTTTATCTTATTCTTTTCTCTTTCTTTTTTTTTCTCCCTACCTTTGAATATTTATTAAATTAAAATTAACTTTAGTATAGCATGTACTTTTAATACATGGTACAAAGAAAAAATTAAATTAAGCTCTGTGATAGAAATTTGAAATATTTGATATTTCCATTGCTCTTTTCTTACCTAAAAATGATTTTCCTCTCAGTAATCAAGATCACCATAAACCCACATTCACAGAGTTCCATTTAAAGTAGGTTTGAAATCATGTTATAGGAATATTTAAATATACTGCAAAGTAATCTGCAAAAAAAGTGTGTTTGGAGGGGTTTCTTATTTTGTAATTTTATGTTCATAAAGAAGTATCACTTGAGACATAAGTAAAATTGTGCTATGTACTGAAGACATAATCTACAATCTGAGCACTATTTTTGTTGGGCTCTGTACTGCATCTTTGTATGTCATGATACATAATATTAAGTCATTTCTTTTTTGAAATTTCTGCTGAGAATCTTTTGCTAATCAAATGGAATTCAAATTATATTTTATTCAATTACATTTTTTCTGCACATATGCTTATATAAAGTATTAATACTTAAATTACTATCCAAATTTAATAATAAGCATTAATTATACTTTAATATACTTTTCATAATTCTTTTATGCATAGTAGATTATAGAGAGATACACCAAAAAGTGACAGCCTATGCTTAAACCTTCAACAAAAATAATAGAATGTATGTAACAAATAATCTTTAATACATGCATATGTATTTTAACTCAATGTAATATTCATGAACTAAGTTGAAATATAGAAATATTGTTGGGGAAAACTGTGAACAGAATAAATTGTATGCAAAAAATCTGTTTTCAGTGTACTATGTAGAAGTACTGCTTATAGGAAAAGCACAGGATTAACTTGTACTGGAAAGGAAATAAGTAAGCACACCTTATTGCTGTTCTTATTGAGAGTAAGGTAATACTGAGCAAAGAGAACATGGTGAGAACACGGAAAGAGTAATTTCTCCGATGAGAAAACCAAAAAGCCTACCCTATTAAAGCATGTACTTAGTTTTCAATTCCTCCTAATCTGAACTTCAGATTTAAATAACCCACAAGTTTGCCCTTAACAGAAGATAACTCTGGGCAAAATAGAAACTCAAGACTCTTGTACAAGGTAATACTTTTGAGAGGTGACATGTACCAATATTGGATTAACATTCCTAATAACTCTAAAACAGAGAATCATTACCATGCAGATTTTGTCAGTCTTGGCTCTGATGAGAATAAAAAAACAATAAATATATCTCTACAGAGCTTTGCCCTCTATTGGTGCCTGCTTACAAATGACAGGAGATGGATGGATTCTAAACCCATTCAAAAAGCTAAGAGGGCTCTGTGTAACTAAACTCTCAAGCCTTTTTTGGTGAATAAGCAACTCCTAATGACATTCTTCAAAATGAGTTCTCAAAACATTTTTTCTAGACAAATTTGCCAGGTACATGAAATTAAACCTTTTAAAATTGTGGAGCCTATGATGGATGAAAATTAGCTGAAATTACTAACCAAAGAGTGAGATCCACAAAATAGCAGATATTGAATTTATCAGGTCTGATTTATAATAGGAGCATCTTCAATATCTTTGAAAAATGAAATTAGGATGTAATAGCACAAGGAATAAATGATAGTATATCAAAATTTTCACAGGAAGATTTGAAAGAATAAAAAAGAAATTATTAAGAATGAAATATTACAATGTTCATACTGTATCTTATCTTTAGGCTCATAACATATCTAGTTGTTGGCCTTTGGCCATTTTACTAGTGTCAGGTGTGGGTTCTATATCATGGACTGAGGTGGTCGGTTAGTCCCATATCATTTTTTGTCACTATTGCACCAGTATCTATCTTGCAAGTAGGTGAGTATTTTTCATCATAGAAATCATAACTGGGAGATATTAATTATTCTCTTTCTCTTCAGGGACCTTTCAGAATAACTTCCAGTACCAAGAATGCTAGTAACTATAAGTAAAGTTTCTAATTAGGAACCAGCTTAGTTTCTCTTAGTTCAGTGGCATATATAAGCATTGTCTTCAGTGATAGGGTCTTACCATAGGTTGTGGAATGTAACCAGTATCCTTGACAAAGTCTGTAATGATTGTGGTTAAGCCTTCATTATTTACTCAAAAAGAAGTCTGCCTCTGACCTTCATCTTTTTGTAACACACTAATAAGATGTGAAAATATTAGATTTCATATGTTAGAACCACATGGTAAGTCTGTTACATTATTAAATATTTTAAATTTCATATAAAAACCATACATTTATTTAAAATTCTATTTTTACATTAGTTTTGCATAATTACATAATATAAACAATAGTAATTAATGACACATTTCTTGAATGGATGTGTGAATTTTCCTGTGGAATTAGTTTTATTGACAATGTATGAGGGCCCCAAGGTTCTATTAGCTCGTACTATATACAAAACACAAAATAAACCAGTTTACCCTTCCCAGTACAATGGTAATAGAAGCCCTTAAGGGTCTCTGAGGGGCTTCTAAATTTGCCAGTTTGATGTGATACACTGATTTTGAAACAAGCACTTAACTGTGCAAAATTATAGCTAAATATGTTTGATCCTTATGCTGAGAAGTATGATTTAAATTGAGAGACCATCGTTTTCCCCCCAATGGAGTGATGCTAGGTATATCAACCACATTCCAGGGCAAGCTTTTCTTAAGGGAAGTGGGCCAATATAAAATAGTTTCCACAGATTTTCTATGCTTTTATTGGTTTGTTGTGTTATTTTTTTCTTTCCTTTAAAAAATTTTAAGAGAGAAATAAAGAACATAAAATTGGGTGGATAGAAAAGGGGAATATATGGGAGTGGATGGGGATATACTATATGAACATATATTACATGAAAAATTCTAAAACAAAATTTAAAAATAAAGAATAAACATTACTTCCCTGAGATGAAGCCTACTTGATCAAGATGGGTGTTTGTTTTGATGTGTACTTGGATTCAGTTTACAATAATTTTATTGAGTATCTTTGGATTGATATTCATAAGAGAAATTGGTCTGAAAATCTCTTTCTTCATTGGGTCATTGTGTGGTTTAGGTATAAGCATAATTTTGGCTGCATAGAACAAAATGGATAGTGTTCCTACTGTTTCTATTTTGTGGAATAGTTTGAAGAGTATTTGTATTAGGTCTTTACAGAAATCCATCAATGTAATCCACTATATGAACAAACTCAATGGAAAAAAAAACAAAAAAAAAACAAACCATGATCATCTCTTTAGAGTCTGAGAAACCACTTGACAAAATTCAACACCCCATTCATGATAAAAGTCTTGGAAAGATCAGGAATTCAAGTTAATACCTAAACATAGTAAAAGGAATATACAGCAAACCAGTGGCCGACATTAAACTGAATGGAAAGAAACTTGAAGCAATCCCACTAAAATCATGTACTGGACAAGGCTGTCCACTCTATTACTACCTATTCAATACAGTACTCAAAATCCTAGCCAGACCAATTAGACATCAAAAGGAGGTCAAAGTGATACAAATTGGAAAGGAAGAAGTCAAACATCACTATTTAAAGATGATATAGTATACTTCAGTGACCCAAAAATTCCACCAGAGAACTCCTAAAGGTGATAAGCAGCTTCAGCAAAGTGGCTGGATTTAAAATTAAATCAAACAATTCAGTTGCCTTGCTATACTCAAAGGATGAGCAGGCTGAGAAAGAAATTAGGGAAATGACACCCTTCACAACAGTCACATACAATATAAGATATCTTAGTGTGACTCTAACCAAGCAAATTAAAGATCTACATGACAAGAATTTCAAGTGTCTGAAGAAAGAAATTTTAAAAAACAAAAGCTTAGAAGACAGAAAGATCTCCCATACTCATGGGTTGGCAGGATTAATACAGTAAAATTGGTCATCTTGCCGAAAACAATCTACAGATTCAATGCAATCCCCATCAAAATTCCAACTCAATTCTTCATAGAGTTAGAAAGAGTAATTCTCAAATTCTTTTGGAATAACAAAAAACCAAGAAGAGGGAAAACTATTCTCAACAATAGAAGAACTTCTGGGGGAGCTAATACACTCCAGTGGAAAAAAGACTGCATTTTTAGCAAATGATGCTTGTTCAACTGGAGGTCAGCGTGTAGAAGAATGCAAATCTATCCATTCTTATCTCTTTGTAAAAAGCTCAAGTCCAAGTGTACCAAGAACCTCCACATACACTGAAACTAACAGAAAAGAAAGTAGGGAAGAGCTTTGAACACATGGGCACAGGGGGAAAGTTCCTGAACAGGTCACCAATGGCTTATGCTGTAAGATTAAGAATGGACAAATGGGACCTCATAAAATTGCAAAGCTTCTGTAATGCAAAGGACACTGTCAATAGTTCAAAATGGCAACCAACAGATTGGTAGAGGATCTTTTCCAATTCTCCATCTGATAGAGGACTAATATCCAATATACACAAAGAACTCAAGATGGCAGAGTCCAGAGAATCAAATAACCCTATTAAAAATGGGGTATAGAGCTAAACAAAGACTTTTCAACTGAGGAATATCAAATGGTTGCAAAGCACCTAAAAATATCAAAGTTCCTTTGTTATCAGGGAAATTCAAATAAAAAAATCCTGAGATTCCACCTCACACCAGGCAGAATGAGTAAAATCAAAAATGCAGGTGATAGCAAATGCTCTTGAGGATGTGGAGAATGAGGACTACTCCTCCATTGTTGGTGGGATTGCAAGGTGGTACATTGTCTTGGAAATCAGTCTGACAATTTCCAAGAAAAATGAACATAGTATTATCTAAGGACCCAGCTATACCACTCCGGGGCATATACCCAAAAGATGAATTAACATAGAGCAAGGACATATGCTCTAGTATGTTGATAACAGCCTTATTTATAATATCCAGAAGCTGGGGAGAACCCAGATGTCCTTCAAAAAAGGAATGGATACTGAAAATGTGGTACAGTTACACATTCGTGTACTACTCAGCTATTTAAAAGAATGGCTTCATGAAATTCTTAGCAAATGCATGCAACTAGAAAATGTCATTCTGAGTGAGTAACCCATTCACAAAAGAGCACACATGGTGTGTACTCATTGATGAGTGGATATTAGCTCGAATGCTCAGAATACCCAAGATACAATTCACAGACCACATGAAGCTCAAGAAGAAGGAAGCCCAAAGTGTTAATGCTTCAGTTCTCCTTAGAAGTGGGTACAAAATACTCCCAGGAGCAAATACAGAGACAAGTGTGGAGCAGAGACTGAAGGAAAGGCCATCCAGAGACTGCTTCACCTGGGGATCCATCCCATATACAGTCACCAAACACAAACACTATTGTGTTTGCCAATGTGTGCATACTGACAGGATTCTGATAGAGCTATCTCTGACAAATACAGAGGTATATACTTAGAGCCAACTATTGAACTGAGCACGGGCACCCCAATGGAGGAAGTAGAGAAAGGACTGTATGAGCTGAAGAGGTTTGCAACCTCATAGGAAGAACAACATTAACCAACCAGACCCTCCAGAGCTCCCAGGGACTAGACCCCCAACCAATGAGTACACATGGAGGGAATCATGGCTCCAGCTGCATATGTAGCAGAGGATGGCCCTGTATGGCATCAATGTGAGGAGAAACCCTTGGTCCGGGGAAGGCTCAGTGACCCAGTGTAGTGGAATGTGAGGGTCGGGAGGTAGGGGTGGGGGAACACCCTCATAGAAGTAGGGGAAGGGGATAGGATAGTGAATTCCAGGGGGAGGGAACTACTGGAAAAGGGGTGATATTTCAAATGTAAATAAAGATATTTATTCAATAAAGCAAGTTAAAAATTACTCATAGCTATATTCTCTCAAATCTGCACTCTCAATTTTGATAGTCTTTGCTGTACTTTATTCTGCCTCTCAGAGGAGGTAGAACTAAAGTTCAAAACAGTGGTTCACAATTTGTGTCTTCTTTTGCCAGACAAGAAGAGGAAACTTTATTTTTTTGAAGAATGCAATGGTTCCTGGTCTCCTCTCTTGGTACCCAGATGCTAATAGTGTACTGTTGGGATTCTGGAATGGGCTCTGCAGTCTGTGATTCACCTCAGGCTGTTTACATGCTGGACGGGAAAGGGAAGCCATATATGTTTACACACACACACACACACACACACACACACACACACACACCTACATACATCATCATCATCATTAGCACTACCATCACCATCATCATTACCATTTCTTTCTGTGGTAGAAATACTAAAACAATTCTTAAAGATAGGGAATCAGGAAAATAGTCTACTCCTACAAAAGTACGATAACTATCAAGAATTCCAGTTCATCACTGTAAAAAGATGAGAGAATTTTATGTAGCATTTGTCAAACTAAATTTGGAATTCTATAAACTGGTCTAATTCAGACATACAATTTTATCTCATGTTTTAGTGTATGATGCAGACTGATCTTATTCAATTTATAAAGCACTGCCTCTGTGTTTTTTGTCAACATATGTCTGCTTCTACATCTTTTCAAATTGCTTTTGTTACATATAGTTCCTGTGAAGTAAATGATTGAAAGTGGGAGTGTTAATTTATTATAGCAATCATTAGATGCTGTCAATATCAAACCAAATTATTATTGCACCTGCATAGACCCCTGTAGCTCTAACATAAGATCTAACATGCTTGTCAGAACAAAAAAGAAAAGAATAAAAATTAATGATTTATTGTAATATTATATAGTTTTTAGAAATTCTATATTTTAGTTATTAAGAATATAATGAATGTGGAATAACTGTTAGTTTTTAACATATTCAAAGATATAAATCATCATTTTTTTATTCCTCCTGTCTGTTAAGTCAGCCTTCCTTATGTATGCACTGAGGATCTACTCATCCAAAGCTCATTCAGATAATAATAGTATTGAGCATGTCATCTTTCATTTTTCATCTGTTCTTTCATATTTAATAGCATCAGTATCTTTCTAAATTACAGATTTAATTCTCTCTCTAGACTTTAATGGTGGTATTGTTTGTTCTTTTGCTCTGTAACTTTGAACTTTCTACAAAGATGCATCTTAGGTCATCATTCTGACTTGGTTTCAAAGAGTTTGGAGGTGGTGTCAATCAACTTTTCCTGTGACAGATGCCTTAGTCCTTGTGGTACCATTCAGTGGATCACAGCTGTTGTACTCTGTGGCTGTAAGGTGAATCATCCATTTACAATCTGGAAACCAAATTGTGTTACTCTTTTTCACTATATCTTCATTTACAAAACAGAGACTTGCTAGGTCTGACCCATGAGCCACATTTTGCTGACTCCAGTTATACTTAGCTATTTGCTTCATCATTTTAACTCCTGATAGTTGAGGAAGTAATTTCTCTTTTATATAAAATCTAAAATGTTAGGAAACCAGTGATGTAAATACACATCTATGTGAGTATATTATGAGCCCTACCTAAGAAACAGACATGAACTTTGTAGGTCAGAAAGTGAGTACTAAGATATCCACTAATTCTCTTATTGTACATGTTTCAATTGTTAGTTCACAGACCTGAGGCACAACCAGAATATATTTGGTTGTTTACCTCAAATTTAAGTAGTAAAATTGACAGTCTATTATTTTTTTCTCATATCACAGTTCATGCTGTCTAAGACAATGTGATTATAGGAAAGAAGGCTAATGGGAAGACTCACTGAAAGATTACCAGCCATCAGAACTGTGCACAGGAAAGAGATCTAAAGGGAACAGCAGAATGTATTCATAGATAATTCAGAGCCCATGTGTCAAAATTTCATTGGTCAGGAATGTTACTATCATTCTACACAGCTCTGGAGAGCCAATAATGAAATCTTTCAAGTGTTTGGGAAAAGTAGCTACCAACTACTTTTCAATTACTATTATTGATTATCATTTGATTTGCCTCATTTTATTTTTTCTCTTGGTAATTCTCTCTTTTCCTGATAATGGCATTTTAAATCCTACTCGAAGCATAATTCTATTGAATTTTTAAAATATTCTCAATATCTCAGAATACCCAGGTCACATATGTAGACTGAATAATTATGTTGTGCTCTCCGGGATGATTGATTAGACTAAATTATTTTTAAGACATAGCCTTTTCCCTTCTATTTTAATGCACACTTCTGTTTTAATATCACCTGTATCACTAAGGTATATGGGTATTAGGAATAGGTTCTCACCATCAAGTTTCATTTCATTACCTTCTTGAAAGCTCAGGATTCACTGCATAGGTGAGACAAAAGAGACTTTAGGAGCTAGAGTTCATAGATGTCTACAGGAAAACATTATTTTCTGGACATGATGGGGCCATTACAAAGATGAACTCACAATAGTTGTGCCTTCATGCACAGTATGAATACAACATGAAACCAGACACAATGCTAACATAAACCAAGGAAGAGAACCTGAACTCTAACCATTTGCTGAGAAGCTCTTGGAATCTGATGGCCATGGGAGAAAGTGTCAGGTTTTGTTTTATGTTTGTTTTTCTAGGGATTTAACTGGTGAGAGGGTACATATGCTTCAGTAGATGGACCTGTACTCATGCACTTACAAGGAGCACTAAACTGACTCAATGAATTTGAACAAAAGAATATACATGAAGTTGTGAAGAGAAAGTGTTGGAAGTGATGGAGAGGAACTGAATGGCATGGAATAAATGGTAGATTTGACTAAAATATGTAATACATATATTAAGTTCTCAATAAAAAATAAAATTACATATATTGCTGGAGATTTTTGTTAGAAAACCCTTTACCATAAATGGTAGTACAAACACATTTAAAATTTGAAATTCTAAAGTGTAGCAGAAGTTTTCCCTGTCCAGTCAATTTAACTATTAATACATCAAGAAGCCTGTGATTGGACAGGGAAAAGGGAGGGGGAACAAAGAATTTCAGAGACAGGGACAGAGGAGAAGGACGGGGAGAAGGAAGGAAGATGGAGGAGGAACAGGATGATTCAGATTCCCAGTGACTTTAAATAGCCACAGGTAGTTATGAATCATATAAGGGATAGATAATTACAGGACAATTTGTCTTATCTAGGTGGGCAATTTATCATTATCAATTGTCTCGGAAATTATTTTGGGGTTATCTTGTGAATTGGGTATTTATTGATATATAAATCTGACTGATTAATTATAAACATTTAGAGTTTTGATTTACTAGGTTAAGAGGAATTGTGACTGGTGACCATAGGGCATGGATGGCTGAGAAGGTACGGTTGGCTGTGGGGCAGGTGAACCAGAGAAGGGAAGACTGCCTACGGGGGCTAGAGGCAGAGGCTGTGAGGCTGATGGGCAGAGAGTAGCTGGGTGAAGTGTGGAAACTTGAAGTTCTTTTTAATATTTCCTGCAACACTAAAGTCCCACTTTTTAGCAATAGCACATGTCCCCAAGTTCACCTCATGCATTTTACCAGTTTACCAATAAATATGTGGCAATATTTATTGGCCAGAGAAATTAGAGAGGAAAGACTTTTTATGTTTCCTTATCAAATTCTAGAGTACAGGAATTTATAAAATCACAGTTAATTTTGCTCTATACTTTGATAATACACTATTAGCATACAGAAAGTAAGTTAGCACATTTTAAATATTTGGACCATAAAGGATTACATTCAAATTTTTAAATTCAAACTTTTATATTTGTCAAATTACAGCAAGATTATTTTGGCAAGTATTTTGGCACTATATTTTAATTTAGATAACATTTTTTCCTTCATCACCTTATCTTTTATTCACAGTTCTTATAATAATGCACTTGTCACTAACTGTTCATCCTGAAACCAGTCCCACTTCTTACAATTTGTCAGGAATAGGGACCTCTATAATATTTTTAACTTAATATCAAACTTACACATGATATGAAGAGCATGAAATGCTGGTCTTGACTTTATATCATAGTGCCAATGGATTGATGTTTCCAATTATGATGTTAAGTTGCAGGTTGCTTATGATGTATATAGCATGTGCCAACATATTCTCATTCCAAGTCATAACTAATGTACCAGCCAATCCTCATCAGACTCTTGCACTGCATTATATAAACATTTCAACAGTATTTTGGTTATATATCATCCCAAAAACTATTATCCTAACAAATCACACTGTTGAACAAAAGTTAAGAATGTGTGGACAATAATCTTTCCCTAGGAATTGAAAGAAGACTGAGAACATTTTTGAGGAAAAATTTAATTCCCAACATGTATTATTTTTCTTCATGTTTAACCTTAAAAATGGTCAGTATGAGTTGAATTAAGGATTTATAATGCCAAACTAAAATATATACCTATTTATGCTACTAAATTTCAGGGCATGTGCATATTGCCAGAAGTATATATATTCTTTTAGCCAAGATAGTTCACATTAGTCCTGAGAGAAGTGTCACCATTCATTTGATTGTGTTAAAATTGTTCATTCTGAAGAATACACAGTGAAAATAAGTTTAATGGGGAGAATTTTTACAAGTTTGTCCATGGTTGGAGAAATCTATGTGAGGTGGTTTGTGAAGTTATTAATGATACGACTGGTACAATCAATCTAAAAATGAGTTCTGTGCGTCTAAATGAGATCACAGTGATTGCCTCCACCCTTTTCTTTTGAAAACTATTTCATATCATTCTGGCTTCGCTATCTTTCTACTGAGAAATTCCATTAATATAGTCATAGAGTGAAATTAAAACTTGACTCTTAGAAACATAAAACATGAAAAACTAGAGAAATTGCAGTTATCTCTTTGAAAAATTCATCACTTGCTTGGTAACTATTATACATCATCTATGCAAAAACTGAAATTGTATGCACTGTTAAAGTTTAGTTAAACAGAATTCATTAGACATATGAAGAAAATGGGCTATATAAAAATTGTATTCTCTAATTTTATTTTAAATTTCGACTAAAAGTCAAACAACATAGCTTTCAATGCATTTTAATTTATTCTTTAAGAATTTCACATTGCATATTTATATTTTATATGGCAATGTGTTTTGATCAATTCACCCTCAGTCCCTCCTCTCCATCCCCCTTGAGATCCCTACCCCTATATATCCATCTCCTTCCTTCTCCTGGTCAGTCATACTTTATTTTAGCAACTGAGTCTAAAAGGCACTGTGCCTATCTATGTTCATGAAAATATCATGAAGAATTTCACACACTGCGGCATGCGTATGAGGGGCTAATGGACGGGTGAAGAGATCACCTGACTTAGTTGACAAAATTAATACTTGATCCATGGAAAGGGCAGCCAAGGAAAAGACAACAGACTAATGATGCAGAACCTCTCAAACTCTGATCAAAAAGAAAGTTTTTAAAGTGGGATTTTAGACTAGGGCCAGTATCATAAATGTTGGATTAAAATTTTATTGAAGACTGCTTGATTCCTGGGTTCCCTAGAATGTAAATCTTATTCTAGAAGGTATTGTGACTTTTTTTTAAGGTTTATATCAGTTATACATGATAATATTTGACACATAATAGTCACAACTAAATCACTGAGGTCATTTATAGAAGATACTATTTTAATAATGCAAATATCTAGTCTATACTTCAACAATATAAGGAATGAATTTAAAATATCCCCAAAAGACTGTCATGAAATTTTAGATAGCAATGTAAAGATAAAAAGGTATTCCAATACAAAAGTTTATACTCAACTAAATTGGAAAAATCTGGATGAAATGGACAATTTTCTAGACACATATAAGGTGCCAAAGTTAAAACAGAATCATAAATGATCTAAACAGTCCCATAACCCCCAAAGAAATAGAAGCAGTCATTAATTGTCTCCCAGCCAAAAAAAAAAAAAAAAAGCCCAGGACAAGATGGGTTTAATGGAAAATTCTGTCAGCCATTTAAAGAGACCTAATACAAATACTCTTCAAACTATTCCACAAACTAGAAACAGAAGATACACTACCCAATTCATTCTATGAAGCCACACTTATACTTATACCTAAACCACACAGAAACCAAATGAAGAAAGAGAACTTCAGACCAATCTCCCTTGTGAACATTGATGCAAAAATACTCAATAAAATTCTTGCCAACTGAATACAAGAACACATCAAAACCATCATTCACCATGATCAGGTAGGCTTCACCTAGGGATGTAGGGGTGGTTCAATATGCGAAAATCCATCAACGTATCTACTACATAAACTCAAACTAAAAACCATATGATCATTTCATCAGATGCTGAGAAAGCATTTGACAAAATTCAGCATCTCTTCATGTTAAAAGTCTTGGAAAGATCAGGAATTCAATGCCCATATCTAAACATAGTAAAAGCAATATACAGCAAACCTGTAGCCAACATCAAAGTGAATATAGAGAAACTTGAAGCAATCCCACTAAAATCTGGCTGTGGGAAGACATGGACCTTAGCCTGTGAGGAATGGACAAGGGGCAGTCCGAGGTCTTTGGGCCTCATAGAAGCCAGAGATAACAGGTTCTCAGTCTTACACATCTCAGATGCCTATAAACACTGTGGAAGAGCTGGGAACAAAGTGGGGGGGGGGGGCTTGTGGCTAGTTCAGCCACCTGGGGCAGAAGAGAAGAGAGGACAAGGAGAGAGCAAATGTTGAGTGGTTCCCATGCTGGCAAGAGTCCTTGGTCCAGTCCATAACTGGATCACAGTAAGGCCTTCCAGCTGGAGGTTAGATGCAGCTATTTAGGGGAAAACCTAACCCATCTTTCAAGTATGGCAGGCCTTGAGCAGAGATGGTCTATGGTTTTAGAGCTTTATTGTAGAAAGATATGGGGCAATGGTCAGACAGCCTTGTTTCCAGTTAAGGCTAGATCTTGAACCCTGGGACCTCGTAGTGGGATGGAAGGAGTGCTCTCATATCTCCTGAACCCTGGCTCCTATCAGAGTTACTGCCTCCACAAAGCCCACAGGAAAGGAGTGACTATCAGCCACTTAGGAATAGCATCAAGTCCTCCTACATGTAAATAAGGTTTTCCCCAAACTCTCAGTCCAAGCCAGTGAGAGGGGCTTGCTGTCAAACCCTAAATCATTGCCAGAACCAGAAGGAATCTTATATAGAGAGAGCCATGCAGGGAATTAAAGGTATGTGAGAACTATTCCTTTGTCTGAGCCTTTTGTTCCTTTTGTTCCAAGAGCTGTAACATTTGGGAAGAGATCTTCTCTCCCAAAGGTGGTCCCTTCACATTCCTCACTTGATTGTGGGCTTTTTCCTGACCTGGCCTGACCTGACTCAGTTCAGAGAGGCTAGGACTTACCAAGCCACCTGGAAGGCTTGGCAGAGGCTTTGTCTCCCTGCCTGCACTCACTTCCCCTCACTGGGGTCTTCCCACCCAGCCTGGATAGAGATTTCCATGGAAAACCTCTGGTATCCAGGCCCACAGAAAGACAGAGAGAAAGAGAGAAGGTAAAAGGAAGAGAGAGGCCAGCCATGGCCAGAAGGAGGGGGGGAAAGGGAGGAAAGGAGGGGGAAAGGAGAGCTAGAGATGAGAGCAAGAAAGGTGAGAGCTTAAGAGAGCGGAGGGGCCAAGCAGCTCCTTTTATAATGGGCTGGGCTATCTTGTAGTTGCAGGGTGGCTGTGGGGAGGAGCATAGCTGGTTGTTGTCAGGTAACTGTGAGGGTGGAGTCTAGCTAGAATAGAATGCCAGGAGCTTGGGGTTTTGTCTGCATGGCTGATAGTCACAGAATTATGAAGTTGGGGGCTCTGTGGTGTCAGGCACCTGTCCCTGGGAATGTGGCTCACTGTTCCATCCCTTGTAGAGTTTTCTACTGGGTCTCTAGACAGACAGGAAGATCAATGGAATAGAACTGAAGACCCAGAAATGAACTCACACACATATGGTCACTTGATCTTTGACAAAGGAGCTAAAACCATCCAGTAGGAAAAAAAGACAGCATTTTTAACAAATAGTGTTGGTTCAACTGTCAGTCAGCAAGTTGAAGAATGCAAATCAATCCATTCTTATCTCCTTGTACAAAGCTCAAGTCCAAGTGAATCAAGAACTGCCATATAAAACCAGATACACTGAAACTTATAGAAGAGAAAGTGGGGAAGAGCCTTGAACATATGGACACAGTGGAAAATTTTTCTGAACGGAACAACAAAGGCTTGTGCTGTAAGGTCAAGAATCAACAAATGGGACCTCATAAAATTGCAAAGCTTCTGTAAGACAAAGGACACTGTCAATAAGACAAAAAGACAACCAACAGATTGGGAAACATCTTTAGCAGTCCTCCATCTGATAGAGGGCTAATATCCAATATATCCAATATATATAAAGAACTAAAAAAACTTAGACTCCAGAGAACCAAATAACCCTATTAAAAATGGGGTACAGATCTAAACAAAGAATTCTCAGCTAAAGAATACCGAATGGCCAAGAAGCACATAAAGAAATGATCAACATCCTTAGCTATCAGGAAAATGCAAATCAAAACAACTCTGAGATGCTACTGAATATCAGTCAGAATGGCTAAGATCAAAAACTTAGTTGACAGCAGATACTGGTAAGGATGTGGAGAAAGAGGGACACTCCTCCATTGCTGGTGGAAATGCATGCTGGTGCATCCACTCTGGAAATCAGTTTGGTGGTTCCTCAGAAAATTGGACACAGTATTACCTGAGGACACAGTTATACCACACCTGGGCATATACCCAGAAGATGCTCAAACATGTAAAAAGGACACATGCTCCACTATGTTCATAGCAGGAGCTAGAAAGAACTCAGATGTCATTCAACAGAGATGGATACAGAAAATGTGTTACATTTACACATGTTGTACTACTCAGTTATTAAAAACAATGAATTCACAAAATTTTTAGACAAGGGATAGAACTAGAAAATATCATCCTGAGTGAGGTAACCCAATCACAAAAGAACACACATGGTATGCACTCAGTGATGAATGGATACTAGCCCAAAATCTCCAAATAACCAGGATACAATTCACAGACCACATGAAACTCAATAAGAAGGAAGACCAAAGTGTGGATGCTTTGGTCCTTCTTAGAAGGAGAACAAAACACTCACAGGAGCAAATATGGAGATAAAGTGTATAGCAGAGACTAAAGGAAAGGCCACTCTGAGAATGTCCCATCTGGGGATTCATCCCACATAGAGTTACCAAACCCAGACACTGTTGTGGATGCCAAGAAGTGCATGACGATAGGAGCCTGATATGGCTGTCTCCTGAGAGCTCCTGCCAGAGCCTGACAAATACAGAGGCAGACGTTAGCAGCCAACTCTTAGACTGAGTGTGGGGTCTCTAATAGAGGAGTTAGAGAAAGGACTGAAAGAGTTGAAAGAGTTTGCATCCCTATAGGAAGAACAACAATATCAACCAAACAGACCCTACAGAGCTCCTAGGGACTAAGTCATCAACCAAGGAGTACACATGGCTCCAGCTGCATGTGTAGCATAGGATGGCCTTGTCATGCATCAAAGAAAGGAGAGGGCCTTGGTCCTATGAAGGCTTGATAGATGCCCCAGTATAGGGAATCAAGGGCAGGGAGGTGGGAGTAGGTGGGTGGGTAGAGGAGTGTGTGGTTCTGCCTGCAGAAACACTGTGGATCCGAACTGGAGAACGGCGGTTCTCGCAATGATGGGCAGTTCTTGCAATGGTGGGCAGGTCTCGCGATGGCGGGCAGGTCTCATGACGGTGGGCGGTCCAGGCGACGGTGGGCGGTCCGGGCGAACTGGGTAGCACTCTGGTATTCCTGCTGGAGGGGGAGTGGTTAGTGGGGGTGGGAGGCACCAACAGAGGAGCACCCTCCTAGGAGCATGGGGAGGGAGGATGTGATAGGGTGTTTCCGGTAGGAAGAGAGACTGGGAAAGGGGATAACATTTGAAATGTAAATAAAGAAAATATCCAATAAAAAATTCTCCTTAAAAGAAAATAAAATAGAGATATCCTTAAACTTTATTTTCTACATAGTTTTAATTTTTCAACTGCACTAAAAAAGTAAATATCCTACAAATTCTGAAATAAGCTCGGTTCAACCTAATATTCTGTACTGTTAAGATAAAACTGAACATTTATGGAAAAAAACCCATACTTTTATTATCTGATATTGAATGGACTGGATTATTACTTAGTATCTAGACCTTTATTCACTAGAAATGCCAGAAAACAGTGTAATTAAAACTACATAATAGTTTATATGTTGCCATGAATAGTCTGTGTGTCTAAGTGTATTAGTTAATATAATGCATATTAAAGATTAAGATTAATCTAAAAGATTAAGAAAAATATTACCTAAAGATTAAGAAAAATACTACTTTACGTCATTCATGTGTGCATTTTCATAATCAATATTATATAAGCAAATATTGAAATATAATTTGGTATTTAAAATATTAATAAATTAAGAAAAGGTAGATTTGATAAGATCTAAAATTATTGTCAGAGATGGAGTAGTTTTTAAATAGAAATCATGGGTTTGTTTTGGGAGTAGGATATAAAAAGAATAAAAAATAAAAATGCATTTTAACCAGAAGAGGGAGAAGTTGAGTCCTCAAATGTCATCCTCCTGAGCCTTATTAAACAGAGTGGGAATAGCTAAAGTTTCTGCCCTAAACTATATACATCCACTCCTTTGTCCTTCAAGCCACTGGGCTTGGTAAGAAGGTGGTGGTGTCAATAAGGAAACTCTCTTCAGCTGCTTCACATCTTGGGGCAATTGGCAGCTGAGACTCTGTTGACAAAACTACTACAGATGGACTACATTTGACAACTTCCAAGGATGAAAATAGGTTTAGTCTGATTGGTGAGAACATATCCCATCTCTTGATTCATAAAATTAAAACAGATACCATCCAAGTTAGAAAAAAATTCCCCAACCTTTTTTACATTAATAAGTTAACATGAATAACAATATATGATAATTTTGTATAAAAGGGAAATATAATATTTCATTATACAATTAAACGTCTTTGACAAAAACTGAAAAATGGCACTGGAAAAACTCCATCTTGTTCCCACTCTCTCAAATGGCATGTTCAACCCAAGCAGCAATTAAGCTAAACTGCTCTAACGAGAACATCTTCAGTGACCTATTCAGGTTACAGATGACAAAAGACCTTCTTGATCATAACAAGCAGGAGCAAATGTCAGAGAACTCATATCTGTAAACTTTAAATTTTCTGTGGGGAAGGATTATCCTTCACAGACATTTATGTCGTGACTGAACACTGAAGGCTTTGCTCCCACCTGTGGGATTAGGTGCTGTTGTAAGAACACTTACAGAATGCTGGTAAGCTCTTTACAGTTGATCTATTCCATTCAAGCCAAATATATGTAGGTTCATCTGGAAACTCTCTAGGGTTGGTTCACTGGCCCCAAGGACCTGAGGGAGCCCTGAGAAGTTGACATAGGGAGGGAGAAAGAAGGGAGTGGGAAGAGAGAAAGTAAGAATGGCCATGTACAGAGGGAGAGGAGAGAAGGGGAGAGAGAGAGAGCATGGGCTGTGAGGGAAAAAAAAAATGTCTGGATTACAGAGGGAAAAGCTTCTTGGGGAAGAGCAGAGAAGCTTCTGGGCTGAAAAATTATAGTTGGTGACAGGGTATGGCAGTTAGGGACTGAGGGATGGTGGGAGAACCTGGCGGTCAAGTCTGCTTTGGTGTGTAAAATGTGCACCTCAGCCCACTTCCTGCATTCTGAAACCAAACACTAAGATGCATTAACAATACGTCAGTTTTGCTTTTAACTTTGGATTGGACTTCGGGATCTATAAGCAAATGCCTGTCCCTGTGTCTCTGAGTGCTTCTTTAAAAGCAAAGCCAAAACAAAACAAAACAAAACAAAACCCTTCAAATATAATAATATATATATTCAAATATATATATCTTCCTACCTCTCTTACCTTTCCTATACTGCAACCCCTCAGTTCCTTATGAATCCCTGTCCTTTTCACACTTAATCAAGTCGTTATAGATATAAATAAACAATTAACATAAAATACAACCTAGGTCTTTTCTGTACTGCCTGCCAGAATGTTTCTAGGTCTGACTACTTGAACATCAGTGGGGTCATGTCTGGGAAGAATGAATCATTCCTCTTTCAGCTGTAGTTAATTGCTTGTAGCTCTTCATCTGCACTCTCATCTATAATGGAAAATCCACTGGACTTGGGCATATACATGTCTCATTTAGGCAGAATGTTGAGATTTTATGTGTAGAGCTTCCCTGATATAGCAGATGACAAACCATACAGTAGATTTTGTGGGTTTCTGGCTCTTACAGTGCATATGTTCTGCTCTACCTAGCTGCTCTGGAGCCTTGGGTATAGGAGTGGTGCTGTAGATGTATACATAAGTCCCTACACGCCCCCCTTGGTCACTTCTGCTTTGCACTTTGACTCATTGCAACTTTCCATAGTGATCTCTTTCTTCTTCAGAAATAATTAATTTTGATGAGGGGGTTAGATCTATACTTTTCTATGGCATAAGAGTATGTATTTAAAGTGTATTAAGAAATTATTCTAATTTAATGTCATTAGTAGAATATCTGCCAAGATCTATGACCTCACTAGTGAGTTGGGCTAGAGTTATAGTACTAGGTATAAGTTCAATCCTATTAACTAGGTCTTGAGTCTATTAGGCAACTGTAGGTTACTATCAGGATATCAGTGCCACCTAGTATTGTACCTCTAGATATCATGGTACCTCTATTGTAACATGATATCTTTCATGCTAATCATAATGATATTTCTTATATAAACTAAATTTTATAAAATATCTGCTACATGTCAGAGGCAAGTCAGGATAAAATACATTAAAAAATAAAAATTATGATTGTAGAATTTATGATTACATCTCAATCTAACTAGGAAATAATAGTAAGTATGTGAATATTATAAACACAGAAACTGAGACTGATGAAAATCTAAATAATATATTGATTAAAAAATATATTTTCAGATAGTTTAGTACAAGGCCACACAGAATTATATTTTTAACTTTTACTAAGTTTATTCCTATGATAAAAATCACACAAAATCATGGCACTATCCCAAACAAAGTAATTGGCACCATTAGAATGCCATTAAATGTAGGTTGTGCATTGGGAATGAATGTATGAGTAGCTCCTAAAAATAGAGTTAAAATTCAGTCCTTGATGTGGCATGCAAGTGAGTTCAGAGTACATTGTCTCCAACAATGGCATTAAGTGCTCTTTTTAAAGTGGTTTACCTAGCATGCTAATTCTGCAAAGAGCCTCCTCTATCCTTGTTACTTCCTATTAGAGGAGGCTATGCTTTACAGGATGCAGCAAGAGGAGACTATCTCCCAGGACCAATAAGCAGTTTCCTTCATGCACTAACCCTGATAGTACTTTCATACAGTATTTTTGGATACTAGAAATATATTTGTATTTTATTGGAATTATGATTTCATATGAATCACCTTGTTGTGAAAACACAATGAGAACAAGAGAGATACAATTCAGATTTCAGTAGTTTCTACTTTTGCTCTGGGTGGATATGTATTTCCAGATAATGTATCAAATATTTAGTTCTATATGAATGTCTATATTTTTTCTTAATAATTTGTTTTTCCTCTAACCATAACAGAAATGGTTCAATGGGAAAGATCTTCCTATTCCCTGATCTCCATCATTTTTGGGATGGTGCCTTTCCCGGTCCTTCTCCAGCTTGGCATTCTTCCAAATCATGACATTAGTAGTTGTGTTTACAAGATTTATTTATTTATTTATTTATTTATTTATTTATTTATTTTTCATTTATCTTTGTGTGTGTATGTGTGTTTTTGCTCCCCCAATTCTTATTTTTCATTAAACAAATTCAAAAGCATTAAAAGACACAATAGCTTGGCCCCCACTATTCAATGTGGAAAGGGTACTTCAGTAATAAGTCTTAAACTCTTTATGATCTCTAAAGTGTGTATTTCTTTGGCTAGAACTCCCAGTGCTTTGAATCCAGACCCTTTTGCTTCTTTAATGAATTGTACATGCCTTTCCTAGGAAACAAACTTCAAGACTGACAGTGTAAGATTTATCACCTACACTTCCCTTTCTAACTTTCTAGTCAGCCATCTCCTTGGTTACTCAAACCATTTCAGTAGATCAGGGCTCAAACAGTACCTTCCACACAGAACATCCTTGATAAACAGGGAGTGTACTATTTTTTTATTGCTAAATTATATTCTTTTTTATTAGATATTTTCTTCATTTACATTTCAAATGCTATCCCCAAAGTGCCCTATACCCTCCCCACCCTGCTCCCCAACCTACCCACTCCCACTTCCTGGCCCTGGGATTCCCGTATACTGGGGCACATGATCTTTGTAAGACCAAGGGCCTCTCCTCCCATTGATGGACGTCTAGACCATCCTCTGTTACATATGCAACTAGAGACACAGATCTGGGGACAGGGAGCCGGGATACTGGTTAGTTCATATTGTTGTATAGTATTTATATCTTAAATGTACCACAGCTGAAAGAAATTTGTGATGTGTTCAATTTTCAGGCTTTATAGATAAAATTTCTGAGAACATTTGTGTAGAAGATATTGTGACAAAACTGGGTTCACAGTTACCCCAACACATGAAGAGCCCATCTGCCAAAAAATTGTGGTCTTTTCCAAAGTACCTCCTGTCTTGCTGTTAAAGGCCTGGGAGTTTCACTGATGTTCTACTGCCTGTCAGCACCACGTCTCAACTGTTTCCTCTTTCTGAATCTACCACCTTGGGGTCTTGTTTTCATTTTGATATCTGAGTTATGTTATTTATTCCTATTTCTTTGTAGCCAGGGTTGGATCAGGTTATTTACTTATAATGATTCTGATATGTTTTAATATGTTTTATTCTTCAGTATTGTCCTCAAGTGAGAATACCCTATTGATTTAAGTCTTTGTATAGCCAGGCAATCAGGTATCACAGCTTGCTTTTTCCACAGGGTTGGCAGCTTTATAATGTAAAAATAAAGCTCAGCTAGGCTTTGACTAATGTCGCTGGTCTTTAAAGGCTGGAGATGGTTTTCCTAAATCACAGCATCTTTGTTTGTTTCAGAGGCTTGTTGTGGGTGGTCATAAGTTGAGAGACAAAGGAAAAGTTTGAGAAGTTTCTCATTCAAGTTCTGTCCACAGGAACTGACTGCTGCAGATTTGGAGTTTAGATCCCTTTACCATTTGCTATAGATTGTGGGTAGAGTCCTATTTTATACGTGATTTGGCTGTTTATTGTATTTAACCTCACAAGTGCATGCCAAGAACTGGAGGTGGTGGAGGATTTATTGGCTATCAAGGAGGCAGAAGGAATTTCCCATTTTTCCATTGTAGTGGTAGTTATTATATACATGTATTCATTAAAATTGTACATTGTTGTCTATAAACATTGACCAAATTTATATGATAAAATTTATAGCTCACAAATCTAATTAAAAATAAAGATGGATATGTACATTCTATGACTTCTTTTCAGAAAATTTCAACTCTTTGTATTTAATATTAAACTACTTAATAATTTCCATTTACAGTAAATACAATTGAAGGATAGAGAATTGAAGAAAAACAGAGGTTGTAAAGAGGAGATGTGATAAATCTCAGAACAAAGCCTGAACAAAGATAAAATGAATCTGGGAAGAGATTAATGGAAGTTTATAAAGGGCAGGGTCAAATTTTCTCTTTAAATAAAATCCTTACTCAGGCAGGAAATTGAGGAACTGAGGGGACAAGGAGACCAATGTTAATGAGATGGATATTTGAAATTGTGTCACAGAAGATGAACTTATTCTATCAATAAATGCTAGGTTTGGCTACAGTTTCATTTTAGAAAAATGATAAAAGAGAAGTATAATCAATAGATCAGTCACAGAAAAGTATATATTGGTGTGAAATGCTTGGGTCTGTATCTGTTGGCATGTACATTTCATCAGAATGGAAGAAGGAACTGTACTTATCGAAGCTATTGATAAAAGAGGAATTAATTCATGTTGTTCATAATGAAGAGGTACAGGAGCTAAAGAGACAAATGTACATTAGTAGCAAATGTATCAATATAGAGTAGTTTCCATCCAATATTTAAAATTAAGAGCAAAAAAACAGTGAAGACATGTTTCAAGTGAGCAGACAGTCAACTTTCAGGCATGTCATGATGCCGTATTTGGAAGAGGGTGAAGGTACACTGCCTTGACTGGAAAGAACATATTATCTACTGCCCCTACTTCCTCAGATCTCTGAGGTCTGGTTTTCTGGTTCTTGTTTTTGTCCTTTCTCTCTGTGTGGAATATAGACTACACCTCAGGTATCTCTAGCCATATTTGTCTTTTTCAACATATCTTAACCTGCTAAACCCAACTCAGTCTCCTTCTATTATATGATGCACAAGTTTATGAGGAAGATATGTCCAGACAGAGAAAACCAGTAATGTGGAGGAAAGCATAAAAGAGTGCTCCCTCTCCCCGGGAGTTCCTTCCTCCTTCTCTACTTGGTTCTATTTCTACATTTTGAGCAGGCAGTGAAACTACTGGTGTACTGGCTGGTTTTGTGTATTAACTGGATACAAGTTGGAGTTATCACAGAGAAACGAGCCTCCTTTGAGAAAATGCCTCCATGAGGGTCAGCTTAAGGGCCCATTTTTGGGTGGTACCATCCCTGGGCTGGTAGTCCTGGATTCTATAAGGAAGCAAGCTGAGTAAACCAGAGGAAGCAAGCCAGTAACATACCTTCATGGCCTCTGCATCAACTCCTGCTTCCTAACCTGCTTGAGTTCCAGTAGTAACTTCTTTTGGTGATGAAAAGCCATGTGGCAGTGTAATCTGAATAAATCCTTTCCTCCACAACTTGCTTCTTGGTCATGATGTTTGTGCAGGAATAGAAACCCTGACTAAGACAATTAGTAAGTTCTCTCCTTTTGGCATTTTGTAAATCTTTGATATACTGTTGTTAGGTAGCAGAACCCAAATCCACCTATATAAATCATAAAATTTTCAAATATGCTGCCAAGGCATTTATCACCATTCTAAAATGTAGATGAGGACATTGGCACAAGTGCTGCATTTTTTTCTTAATTTAATCAAAAACTGCATGCAAAGCAACAATATTTTTACTTCCAGATATAAATTGAAGTTTTAGGCTTCTCTGTTAAGTAACTGAGATGTTTCTAATACATCATTTGTACCTTCTTCCTTCTTTCCCTTACTCTCTGAATACTAATGTGAAAGTGAATTTTGCATAGGTAAAACAAGCATTTGCAAATAAGTATGGAAGTTAGATCTAGCTGTGTAGATGATTCCGGATATCGTAGCAATTTGAGGGCATGCTCATTCTATGTGTGTGACCTTTACAATGCTACAGCAAATGTTTTAATATCATGGAAGCTTCTTAGTGCCTAATAAGCAGAACGAGAAAGATCTGATGGGGTAAGTATGCATATGTTTAATATTTGGGGCATTAGGAGAGTTTTGTGTTAGTCTCTGGAAGTACAGCTTTCTGTATCTTATTAATTATATTTCTAACTCTACTCAGAGCAATCATCATTTTTAAAAAAGAAAGGTGTTTCACCTACCACCAAGAAAGCTGGAAAATAATTCACAAACTAAGATGCTTTCCATAGATATGATACAATAATCAGTTTTCAAAAATATGCTTATAATTTTTGTTAAATATTTCATAGCTTTGTACTTATTGCACTAAAGAGAAGGGTATAAAAGAGAGAGAGATGGAGATGGAGAGGGAGAGGGGAAGAAAGAGGGAGAGAAAAAAATTGAGATTGAGACAAGGTAAAAAAAAAAAAAAAAAGGAAACAGGAAACTTTGAAAGGCAATAGGAAGTAGCATGTGGTAGTCTTCATTCCTCATCCCATCCATCACTGGAGATCATGGAAGATTTTGAAACTGAACTACAGAGTGGGGATTCATGACAGCCTAGGCACTTATTGAGTTCATTTCAAACCTCAAGTGAAAAGAAGGCTGAGGGCATTAGCTTAGTAATAGAGCACTTGCAGAGCTGGGTAAGGCTCCATATTGAATCTGCAATATTGTTTTACAACTATTTTTTAGCAAACTTCAAATCTCTAAAATTAAAATCAGAACTTTCTTATTAAAGGTAACATGTAAGCAGAGTCCAGTAAAGTGTCTCAGTGTAAGACAGATTCCTTTAAGATGTTTACTCAGTCAGTCTCTTGTCCCAATAGTCTGTTAACATGTGATTGATTCTCTGTATTGATGTTCACAGTACCAATGCACTTTTCAGGGAACAAACTCAGAGAGGTGCAGTTCGAAATTAAATCTGGTTTCTCCATTTTTTTTTTCCATTTAGAGAACTATCAGTTTTCTACAGAAATCTAATAGGGCATACTTTCTATCATGTTGTGTGTGTCAACAACTCAAGCTTCATAAATGTAAGTGGCTTTAATGTGAACAGATTCTCTGGAGAGCTTTGGCAGTCAATATATTATTTCAGACAGTGTTTTTTTGTTTGTTTGTTTGTTTGTTTTTCTTGGTTTTTCTCTCTATCTCCTCTGCTGCTCGGCTGATTCTTTGTTCCACACATCATTCTCAGGCAACTTAGTTTCCCACTTAAAATACTTGCCTTACTTTTACAAGTTTGGCCTCTGTTTTAACCAGGGAGATCTTCTTCATGACTCTGATAATCTCTATTCTAAACTCACTCCACTGTGTTTCTAGTACCCAGTAAAGTTTTTAGGGATTCTTCTACTCTCCTGTTCAACTCTTAAAAGTGTTCCAAAAGGAATTGGTCCTTAGATCTCACTTACCCCTAAGTGATGAGCCTGACTTTGCAGCCTGCTCCCTGCCCCACATTCTACTTCGTCATGTCATGTTCAGCTGTACTGAAATTAGTCAGTACAGTGTGCTTTCTCACCTCTGTCTGTGGCTGATATTCACACATCTCCACTCCCTTTAGCTTCACTATATTCCTTCCCCATATTATTCTCACATGTACATTCAAATCACTGATTTCAGAGTTACATCATTTAACGAGCTAACACAGAAAGAGCCTCGATCCTTTGTTCTAAAGCAAAATTAGGCAACTCATAAGTATTTAGGACAGTGGGTTTCTGTAAAATTGTCTGCACTGCCCTGAAGTCTTCCTTATTGATGATTTTACTATGCCATGGAACCTCACATCTGTGGGTCTTTTAATATGCTAGTCTTACAATTTGAAACATACTTCTTGTAATATATTCAGCTATCTAATTTGAATGTCATTTTTATTTTTTATCTTACCTTGTCATTATTGCAATAATGTTCCTTTAATACTAAAGGGAATATTATCTTTTTGACATTAAATAGCAAATTAGCACTTAGAAATTAGTAATCCCTCAATGATATTTACGAAATTAAACAAATAGTAACAACTTTGAGTGTAAATATGTAAAGTTAATTATAAATTCATAGATCAGAGTTTGAAACTTCTATTTTAGTTTATCTCAACTTCCTTTCATTGCTATACCTTCTTCTATCAATAAGGGGTATTAAATACAATTTTATCAGATGTCTTACACAAGTTACAAAATATTAATCATGCAATTCTGGGTAACTAATTAAACAATTTTATATTGTCCTCACTAGTTCCTATTTTAAAAGTTAACACAAAGGCTGTCTGTGAGAATTGAACAAAATTTACTAGACAATGATAGGCATGATTTTATTTTTCTGTTGCTTTGTCTGTGGTGGAGAGTGAACCCAGGGCCCTCTGCATACTGTGATGCCAGTAGACCCTACTTCAGTTTCTCATCCATTGCTTTAAGAAAAGTAGAAGTGATGGTTTTGTGCCTTGCCTTCCTTTCTAAACTAGCAAATATAAATAGGTGAAGACTACATTTATTTTTTTGTGTCAAAATTTATATGCCTATTCAAATAAAAAAAAAAACCTTCTTTTCTTTAAATTCTACATACTTTAAATTCAATACGTAAGTATTTAATTTTTCCACCATCTTTATCAGAGAAATTCACATGCTGAGAAACGTAGGTTGAGAAACACTGTGAAGCAACAGAAATTAAATCTCTGGACTTTGACCATCTTTGAGAATGTTTTTAGAGAAAGTTTCCAAATAAGAGAAAATAATACTTATGTCAACCTGCATTGGTTTATTTCATTAAATAAAACAAATATAAAATGCATGTGGGGAAGAGAGCGATCACCCACTGAAGAATGATCTATCACTAGGTGTTTTAGTTAGAATGCTGCTATAGTATAGGAAAATAAATATAATCCAAGATACAAATGAGTTTCTCATGCACGGTGTGCTCACACTCCCTCTGACCTATTTTCTATAATGTTGATGAATACAATATTGATGAATATAACATTGATTCTTAGATACATCCTTTCTTGTTTTTGTTTTCCTTGTAATCAGACAAAGTAAGACTACTCGCCATTCTTAATATATGGTGCCCTAAGCAACATAATAGCTCAAACCCAACTGACAAAAATTCTAAGTATTTTAAATAATATTTTCTGTGAAAATTAAATGAAAACACACAGATATTTAACATTAGATTTAGAGATAGTATTTATGTTTTAATATTATTTTCCATATCATTATATTTATCAGTTATAATAAAAATATCAAGTAAATTACCATAATATTTTAAACTCTCCAAGACTTTTTAATCAATTTTTCATTATGTTAAGATGGTTAGATTTGTTATGAAACTTAACTATGTAGTGAAAAAGTATTCTACAGTAATTTATTTTTGTCAATTATAGGTAAATTATTTTTCCATTTTCCCTTCCTGTATTTTTATCTTAACTAAATTTCATTTCTTTTAGTTATATCTAAACAAAGTGAAATAAAGGTTTGGTCTGCTTGCAAATGTCAGTTGACAAGCCACCAAGTATCAATCTTCTAAAAGTGGCATTAAATGGATTACAATTACGGAAACTGAATTTTGCTTGTTATATCTAAATGTCAGGGAAAAAGATTTTTACTATCTCATTTGTCCAATGTCTTTTATGAGTGATTATTTAACCTTTGAATTTACCAGATTGTAATATCAACAAAAACATAATACTGTTTAGATTGAAAACTGTATTTACTACAGAAAGACCCCAAATTAAAAGCCTGTTGTAGGTTAAATGTTCAGCTGTAGATAGCATTATTGAAATGTTAATATATAGGCTCTTAGAAACAATGTTATAAATGGCAGTTCATGCAGCTCTCCAAAATTTATATTTAATCCCTATGAAAAATGAGAAATTCACTGCAGGAATTGTATGCATTTAAGAGGAAGAGAATTATTAATGCTAATTTTTCTCATTCTTTGCCTGAGGGAAAGGAGGCTTTGACTCAGGAAAATGGAGATTTCCCTGTGCACCTTCAGGAGTTTCTTAATATGGATATTTTCTAGAGTCCCATGGGTTCTGTTGACAGTTGTTAACTGTCAAATACCTTTTCATTGCTTATCAGAGGTGTTTGACCTTTTATTTGCAAAATAGTCATTATGTAAAACCATAAATAAGATATGGGGAAAAATAAAACAACGAAGTAATGACAGCCTGAAATTAAAAAGATAGGTGTGGACAAGATGACAGTTATGCATTTAATTTTACCTACAGCCTTATCTATAGGTAAGCGATCAAGGAGGGGGAAATTTTTTAGACTTGATATAGAGGTGACTAAGGATGGCATAACCAAAATTAATATGTAAAGCAGACGCTTGGGTGATATAGTAGAGAGCTTTTAATGTTTTGCTTGTGATTAATACCTCATATTTTTATGGAAAAGCAATAACACACAATGTAAATGTTTCTTTCCTCTCCAAAAGTAAGATAGATTAACTGCCATATTTTACTGTTATCCTTAAGAAGAACTGTACCTAGTATGTTTTAGAGAAAATTTTATAAGTGACAGTTTATACAGCTTTGCAAGATTCATATTTAAAACTTAACAAAATAGGAAATAAAACTCTATACATTCAAAATAAAGTTAATTACCAATGCTAATGATAATTAACATTAAAAATAACTGATCATAGTAACTTTTTGAAAGAGAATATTAAAATTGTACTTGCTCTTAACAGGAACATTTAGGTAGATACAAATGTGGGTCATTATGTTCATAGAATAGCAAAAATGTCACTCTGTGTTCACGTCTGCCGCTATGGCCCTCTCCTTTCCCCCTTTCAAGAGGCCATATCTTTTTGCATGCCCCTGTAAATGTGGCTGAGTTTGTGAAGATAAAAGCTGTTATTTGAAATCTCGCTAATGTTCATAAAAAAAATCATAAAACTCAGGTGAAACTGTTGTAGGCTGGGATGCTGGAGAAATGTAAGGTCAGTACCTATTTTCAAGTAAAAGCTCAGAAACAAAACTCTAGCCAACCTCAGAAATCCTTATTCACAATTGAAACATTAATAAGAACAGCTGAGATCAGTAGAGCTTGGGCCAGAAACAAACTACTCAGTTGATCCACAGTCTCATGCATTCATTTATTAATGCACCGATAAATTTCACTGAAATTCGATTTTAGGTCTTTTGCTTTCTTTTTGCTTTTTTTTTTTAATTAGGTATTTTCTTTATTTACATTTCAAATGTTATTCCCTTTCCTTGTTTGCCCTCCCTATCCTCTCCCCGCTCCCCAACCCACTCACTCCTGCTTTATGACCCTGATATTGCCCTATACTGGGGCATAGAGCCTTCACGGGACCAAGGACCTCTCCTTTCATTGATGACCTAAAAGGCCATCCTCTGCTACATATGCAGCTAGAGCCAAGAGCCTCCCTGTATGTTTTCTTTGATTGGTGGTTTAGTCCCAGGGATCTCTGGGGTTACTGGTTAGTTCATATTGCTGTTCCTCCTAGGAGGCTGCAAACCCTTCAGCTTTTTAGGCACTTTCTCTAACTCCTTCAGTGGTGACCCTGTGCTCCATCCAATGGATGATTGTGAGCATCCACTTCTGTATTAGTCAGGCACTGGCAGANCCTCTCAGGAGACAGTCATATCAGGCTCCTGTCAGCAAGCTCTTGTTGGCATCTGCAATAGTATCTAGGTCTGGTGGTTGTTTATGGGATGGATCCCCAGGTGGGGCAGTTTCTGGATGGTCATTCCTTCAGTCTCTGCTCAGAACTTTGTCTCTGTAACTCCTTCCATGGGTATTTTGTTCCCCCTTCTAAGAAGCATCAAGACACTTTGGTCTTTCTTCTTCTTGAATTTCATGTGTTTTGAAAACTTTATCTTAGGTGTTCTGAAATTCTGGGCTAATATCCACTTAAGAGTGAGTGCGTATCATCTGTGTTCTTTTGTGATTGTGTTACCTCACTTAGGATGATATCCACAAGATCCTGGTGGAATCACCATCCCTGACCTCAAGTTGTACTACAGAGCAATTGTGATAAAAACTGCATGGTACTGGTACAGTGTCAGACAGGTAGATCAATGCAATAGAATTAAAGACACACACACATATGGTCACTTGATCTTTGACAAAGGAGCTAAAGCCATCCAGTGGAAAGAAGACAGCATTTTCAACAAATGGTGCTGACTCAACTGGCAGTTAGCATGTAGAAGAATGTGAATTGATCCATTCTTATCTCCTTGTATAAAGTTCAAGTCTAAGTGGATCAAGGAACTCCACATAAAACCAGAAACACTGAAATTTATAGAGGAGAAAGTGGGGGAAAGCCTTGAAGATATGGGCACAGGAGTAAAATTCCTAAACAGAACAGCAATGGCTTGTGCACTAAGTTCAAGAATCAACAAATGGGACCTCATAAAATTGCAAAGCTTCTGTAAGGCAAAGGACACTGTTTAAAAGGTAAAACGGCAACCAACAAATTGAGAAAAGATCTTTACCAATCCTAATTCCAATAGGGAGTTATTATCCAATATACATAAAGAATTCAAGTAGTTGGACTCCAGAAAACCAAATAACCCTATTAAAAATGGGGTAGAGTGCTAAACAAAGAATTCTTAAAGGAGGATTACTGAATGGCTGAGAAGCATCTCAAAAAATGTTCAACATCTTTAATCACCAGGAAAATGCAAATCAAAACAACCCTGAGATTCCACCTCTCACCAGTCAGGATGGCTAAGATCAAAAACTCAGTTGAGAGCAGATGCGGGCAAGGATGTGGAGAAAGGGGAACACTCCTCAATTGCTAGTGGGATTGCAAGCCGGTACAACCACTCTGGAAATCAGTTTGGCGGTTACTCAGAAAATTGGACATAGTTCTACCAGAAGATCCAGCAATACCACTCCTGCCCATATACCCAGAAGATGCTCCAATTGTAATAAGGACACATGCTCCACTATGTTCATAGCATCCTTATTTATAATAGCCCGAAGCTGGATAGAACCCAGATGTCCCTCAACAGAGGGACAGAATATGTGATACATTTACACAACGGAGTACTACTCAGCTATTAAAAATATTGAATTCATGAAATTCTCATTCTTTTGCTTTTTGAGTGATAAAGCATTAAAAAATGATTAGTACCTACTGTGTTTTGTTTCCTTGGAGAAAGTTTTGCTTCTCTGGCCACATCATTAAATTGACCTTTATGTGTTACAAGTTGCATTTTTAGGAAAAAATATAATTGAGGATATGACTGAATCAGTAAGTGTTTGCTACAAAAGAATGAGAATCTAAATTTGCATATTCAGTGCAGACATAAAAACCAGGTGCATTGGCATGTTATTGACTCTGAGCTCTGCCTAGACTAAACCATAATGCGGAAATCAACTGAATAGGGTACCTGATACTGATTTCTGGCCTCCACATACAAATAAATGTACACATACTTGTACATACACATTAACACACACATGCAATGATAGAAGAAACAAATGGTGCATTTATATTTATTTTGCCTTACTCATTTTAGCCTTGTCTAAATATAAAAAGACAGTTTCTTCTCCTCCTAAGAATCCAGGCGACTACAAAATATAACACAGGAGAATCAAAACAATGAGACAAAATTAATAAGGAAACTTTCAGTACAGTATATGCAGAACTCTTTCCTTATTATAATTAGCACATCTGAATAATAAGTCACTTTAAAAACATCTTATTACTCTATTTTGAACATATTCAGATTCTTCCCAAACTCTTTCCTACTCTAAGCACCAGTCTTTAATGCTTTCTTTCTTTGTTTTTACCTCCATGAAATATGTGCTGCTAGTATACTAGCATATGCTTGGATGTGTCGTCTTTCCCTGGAGCACAGATGATTTACCAGTGGCTATATTCTTTAAAAAACAAACAAACAACAAAACGAACAAAATAAACAACTACAAACAAATGAACCACAACAGGAAAAAAAAAAAAAAAAGCCCTGACTTTCCAACTCCTGCTCCCTGTAATTGCCAGTACGTTATAGGTTAGGAGTGGAACGTTGTTACAAACGCTAATGCTCATGTTGAGATGGAATATCTTCAGGTTATTCAGGTCATGTGTACACTTTTACATCCTTTATGAATTCATATGGACAGCTTATCTGTTATACCCAGAAGATACTGTTTCAGTGTAGTCAATATACCATGCCTCTGGTCCTTACATTCTTTCCACTCCTTCTTCTGTAATGATCTGTGAGACATTGTATTGTTTTATTTTACGTGTATATTACTGGGCAAAACATCATGACCAGAATCAGCTTGTGGAGGAAAGGGGTTATTTTCGCTTATAGTTTCACATCACAGTCCATTACTGAGTATGTCAAGGCAGGAGCTCAAGGCAGATACCAAATGCCCTCCCTCAATTATTTTCCTTTGCCCTTCATATTCCTTACACTCTGCTATTCCATCTCACTCAATTATCTTTACCAACTACCCCTCTAGAGTCCTATATTATGTATCATGAAATTCAAACAAATTATATACTGCAAATATGATCAGTGCAATTCTTAAAATTTATTTTATAGATGCCAAAAAAATGGCAGGTTAAGGTGATCAATATGATAACTATATTGATTCAACCTTCTTACAAAACACAAAGATTAAAGCATCATATTCCAGTCTATTCATGTGAATTTATTATTTTCAAATAAAAATAAAGGAACATAGCAGATGCTTATTAAAATATGAATACATGCTCTATAAGAAATGTATTTACTAAAGGTTTTTTAAAAAGTAATTCTTACAATTTTAATATAAATGAATCATGCATGGGTGTTTTTCTGGTGGCATATATGTCTGTGTACCACATGTATGCTCAGTTCCAGAAGTGGCCTGAAGAAGATATTCTAGTCGGAGTTACAGAAAGATGTGACGTAAGTTTTGAGACTCCATGTATGAACCTGTGTCCTCTGAAAGATAACCACTGAGTCAACACATCAGCCCTACATCTCATATTTTTATTTCTTTTTTTTACAATTCTTAAATTAAAAAAGTCAACCTAAGATGTTTTTTTTTCATTCTCTGTAAATCTCAAATTATGCACCTCAGCACATTCACATCATAGCCCTTCCATGTCTGCTGCCCCATCTATGATATTCGTCCTCCAAGTTAAAAATAATTTAAAAATTAATTTAAATAATAATTAAATTTAATAAATTAAATTTAATAATAAAAATACTGGACCATGGTCAAACTCTCAATAGCCTGTCCTTTAAATAGAACTGAGTCCTTCCCCTCACACATCTACGCCAGAAGCTATCAGTCGGGGAGAGCTACACTTTAGCATCTTCACCACAGTACTGAAAAGTTCTCTTTGATGGCTTCCTGTCTAGGCTGTTACTTTTGAAGTGGAGATGTGGGTTAGGGTTTGTCATAAAAGCCTTCCTTTTCCCTCCCTCTTAATTGTGCATACACAGTCCTTGATATCACGGCAAAAAAATAGCCTTTTTTCTTTTCCTAGTCAGTGGGAACATAGGTCCTGGGCCTTCACACGGATTCTGACAACAGCACAGACCATGAACACAGCCTCTGGCTGCAGTAGGACCAGAGACTCAGACCAGACTTTAAAGGCAGCTAGAACCATGGATAGCAACATGGCCTCAGGTGGCATGTTGATGACTCTGGGCCTCTTGTGCTGTCACCCAAGGTCATGGTGATACCTGGTTCTGTCTTACTACTGAGGACCATGTTTGGATCCATGGTTTTACTTCGGCCAGGGTCTGTGTTACCACTGAAGGTCATGTCGATGTTTATAGTGTGTACTGCAGCCTGAGGCAATCTGGAGATTTTTACTCTTCGCCCACAGAGTGCTTTTTATATACATATTTTTCCTGGCGCTTATAGAAAACTAGTATAACATCTTAAATGACTTATTTCTGGTTTGAAAAACCTAGATGTCACTTATTAGAAATAAAACATGGTGCGTTGCTTATTTGGAATCTAGAAATTGCAAAGTAAAAAATATGAAGACAAAAACAAGTAAAATCCTTTGTGGTATTATCTGAATATAGCCGTATTTTATTTCTAATATGTCTAAATTTCTACAATGTATTTTGTTAAGTTGTATATTGTCATACAATATACTTTTGTACACACAGAGAAAAGTCCTAGATGGTTTGTGTCCTTAACTTGAATTAAATAACTGATTTTAATAAGGGACTACTATTACCATCTCAAGATATTGGTGAATAGCATCAGCTTAGCAGTCACATCTTACTGTCTCATAATAGCCACAGATTTAACCAATGTTACCATGGAACATTAGAGTAATTTCAATCCTCACATTATGAACAATTCAATATGTTGAATCTGGCAGCTTGCGAGGTCACTAAGCCTATGAGACCTATATTCAAATTTATTTTAAATTCTTTGCATTTTTAATCAGTAACCATATGTTAAAGAAATTCAGGGTTGATATAGTGGTCTCGTGTGAGACTATGCCAGTGCCTGATAAATACAGAAGTGGATGCTCACAGTCATCTATAGGATGGAACACAGGGCCCCAATGGAGGAGTTACAGTAGGTACCCAAAGAGCTGAGGGGTCTGCAACCCTATAGGTGGAACAGCAATATGAACTAACCAGTACCCCCCAGAGCTCGTGTCTCTAGCTGCATATGTAGCAGAAGATGGCCCAGTTGGCCATCATTGGGAAGAGAGGCCCCTAGGTCTTGCAAACTTTATATGCCCCAATACAAAGGAACACCAGGGCCAAGAAGTGGGAGTGGGTGGGTAGGGGAGCAGGGCGGGGGGGAGGGTATAGGGAACTTTCGGGATAGCATTTGAAATGTAAATAAAGAAAATATATCATAAACATATTTTAATATTAAGAAAAAGAAATTCAGGGTTGATTTGAAATTCATCTTCCATATTCCCTAGGCCCTTGGTAGGTCATGTGTCTGAGTAGTTGGCTAAGTTGTGGAATGTTATAGAATCTTCAGGAGGGTGCTGGAAGATCACTGAAGATTCATGTAGTCTATTACAATTCCAGTGTACTCTCTCCTTACTTTAAACAGAATGCCCCACTGATGATATTTGTCCCCCCAAATTAAAAATAATTAAAATCTTAATTTATTGACTGCCTCACTACCCTGCCACCACTGCTGCCTGACACACCGTCCTCTCTCAAACTATGCCTACGTACATTGTTCTTCTTAGTTGCTTCTTCCAGGTGCTCAGTCTCAGAAACAAGACAAGCATTTGTAGTAGACAACTTCAGGGAACATGCATGCTATCTATGATGTCAAAGGTATTTCAAATGAGCTAAATGACTGATGGCACAGGGGAATACACTAATAATGACAACACATAATCAACTGTAGACAGACAGGCTAACATCTAACAAGAGATCAGCATTCCAATGAAAATGACTCTATTTGCCTCAGCAAATGATTATGATTTCTATTTCAGTGACTTATACTTCAATCCTTGCCACTGGGCTTTTATCTTAATACTCTATCAAAATACCTCTTCCAGCTTTTCTCCATGTATTTAAACATTCAAAACATGTGTAAGTTTAACATTACCAATCAACTAAAGAATCTTATTCAAAGGCAAATCCTAACTGATTTATTTCCATACTTGCCTATGACATGGTTTGGTGAGCAAATTGGAAGACAAAGATGCCATCAATCTGCTAAGCCACCAGCACTGACAGAACAAGTCCACAGGTCATACAGGGAATACTCTTGATTCAGTAGATATTCTTGATAGTGGCTTGCGATTATTGTTTTCAGATTCTCTCCAAAAATTATGCCTGTTCCTTGCAAATAATAAGTAGAACCTCAAGTTTCATCTAGAAGCTACAATTTGGTATTACAACATAAGTGTGCAATCTCTAGTTACCAAATTGTCAAACTGTATGCTGTTTAACAAACCACAGTAAATGAACATGAAATGTACATCAGGTCTATACCATAACTTTTTGGACACTTTTCACCTAAGTATTAAGATAGTTGTTTTTCATTTTTTTTTAAATATGTAGTGGAAGACACTTTGGTTCACTTAAAGCACAGATTTCCTATTCTGGTTCTGCTAATATGTCAAGAAGCATTTCTCTCTAATACGAATTTCATATTGCTTCTTGTGTAGCATCATTTCCTGCACATCACCATTCTAATCAAACCAACTGTAGAAACTAGGAGAAGCTTTAACTCCATGAACTCCTGAGATAAAATTAATAAGTAAAAGGGATTTTTGATAAAACTTTTTTATTATGAATTCTTCATTTTTAATATTGAGTCAGCATTCTGGAATATAACTCACACTGATGCTCTAACTAAATGCATATCCGGGACAACAAAAGAGGGAAGAACACTGTTGGACAGAAAGAAGCCTTTTATTATATAAAATATTAAATTGAAATTTCAGAAGTAAACATTTTAAAATGTGCCTCACATCCTAGTGATTACAACATATTAGTAAGCAAACTTCGTATCTTAAAAAAAATAAAAAAATGTTTCAAAATTATTCGTGGTAGTTTGAGCTATAGAATGTAATGTAAGGGTCACATATGCTACAGCTGATGAACTCGAAGATCAGATAATTTAACATTTTCTTAAAAGTCAAAATGCTGTATGGTTAGAATCAAGCAACTGTTCCAGTCTGTGTAGTGCTGCCAGCATAAACTATTTGATTTGGAATGTGTTGCTCATGCTTTTGTGTCTTTCCGTTTTTACAGTTAAATAATCAGAATTTGTCTAGGCTCACTGAGGCTTAAATTACAGGGTGGGAGGACACCCAGGGGGCGCCTCACTCACACAGAAGAGAAGAGAGGATGGGGTAGGTGGTGACCAGGAAGGGTGCAGTGAATAAGAATGTAAAGTGACTAAATAAAAAAAATTAAATTATAAAAGAGAGAGAAACTAGCTTTTTTTTTTTTGACAGGCTTACCTTTATATGTGACATTTTTGCTGTTGTTTTGTTTTACTTTCATCTTTTAGTACACTTTATTTTGTTTTTTAGAGTCAATGGTTTCACTATGATATGCAATATTTTGCTTTCTTTTTGTTTGTTTGTTTGTTTGTTTGTTTGTTTGTTTTCTCCTGATCTTTTCTACTTTGTGTTCTGTGTGGTGGTTCTTGTACGTGTATCAGTGTGACATTATTGAGTTTAAGAAAGTCTTTTCTTGCCGGGCGTGGTGGTGCACACCTTTAATCCTTAAATCCTTAATGCTTTTTTCAGCACTCGGGAGGCAGAGGCAGGTGAAATTCTGAGTTCGAGGTCTGCCCAGTCTACAAAGTGAGTTCCAGGACAGCCAGGGCTACACACAGAAACCCTGTTTCAAAAAAAAAAAAAAAAATTAAAAAAAATTTTTTTAATCATTATATTCCTTTACATTTCAATTGATATCCCCCTTTCCAGTTTCTTCTCTGCAAATCCCCCATCCGATTTCCCCTCCCCTTTTCCTCTATGAGGGTGTCACTTCACCTATTCCTGCATACCTGCTCCAGCATCCCATTACAATGGGGCATTAAGCCTCTGCATGACGAAGGGGCTCCCCTCCCATAGATGCCAGATAAAGCTATTATCTGCTATATATATATATATATAGCTAGAGCCATGGAACCCTCCATGTATATATGCTCTTTGGTTGATGGTTTAGTCCCTGGAAGTTCTGGATGGTTCGCTTACAAATCCCCTTCTGCTCCTTCAGTCCTTCCCTTAACTCATCCATTGGGGTCCCTGGGCTCAGTTTGGTGGTTGGCTGTTAAGTATCATTATCTGTATTGGTCAGGTGATGGTAGAATCTCTCAGAGAACAACCATACCAGGGTCCTGTAAGCAAGAGCTTCATGGCATCATCAATTGTATGAGGGTTTGGTGTTTTCAGATAGGATGGGTCCCTAGGTCGGGGCGGTCTCTGGATGGTATTTCCTTCAGTTTCTGCTCCATTTTTTTCTCCCTGTCTTTCCATTGGACAAGAACATTTCTGGGTTAAAATTTTTGAGATGGAGAGTTTATTTGGAGGTTCTAGTAGGGGAGCACAGCTACTCATACACCCTTGACAGAAGATGGGTCCTCCTCTATTCAGGGTAAGTAGAGCACACAGCTTCGGGAGGGACATACACGGAACAGTAAGGGAGGAAGGGGACACCCTCCTAGCCAGTCAGATCAGCTGAATCAACTCTGGCTATCAATGGCGTAAGAGATGTCACAGCCAGATTGCCCTCTGGACCCCTGAGATGTCTCAGACACTGAACCACCAACCTGACAACTCACATCAGTTAATATGAGTCCCCTGACACATATATAGCAGAGGACTGCCCTGGTCTGGCCACAGTGAGAGAAGAAGCACCTAACCCTCAAAAGACTTGAGGCCCCATGGAGTGAGAAGGTATGGTGGGATGAGGTTGGGGATGGGTTTGGACATCCTCTTAGAAACAAGGGGGAGGTATAGATGAGGAATAGTCATAAGGCAAACTGGGAAGAGGATAATGGCTAGACTGTAAAAAAGATTAAAGAAAAAAATTTTGAGTTGGGTGGGTGGCCCCATCCCTCAAGTGGGGGTTGCGTCTATTAAATGGAGGTGGTCTCCACAGGTTCTCTCTCCCCTTTGTTAGGTATTTTGGTTAAAGTCATACCTGTTCTCTCCTGGGAGGTTTTCAATTCCTTGGACTTTCTGGCAACTATCCCCAGTTTCCTATGCCCCACTTTTGCATATTTCTATTCAACTTCCTGACCCTCTGTACTTTTCTCATGTCCCTTCCAACACTCCGGATCCCCTCTTTTCCCTTCCTGTCCTCTCTTTCTCCCAGGTCCCAACCTTCTACCTCCTGTGATGACTTTTGCTATGTTAATCCTGCCAATCCATGAGATCTTTCCATCTTCTGAGGTCTTCTTCGATTTCTTTCTTCAGATACTTGGTGTTCTTGTCATACAGTTCATTTATTTGCTTGGTTAAAGTTACACCAAGATATTTTATATTATTTGTGACTATTGTGAAGGGTGTTATTTCCCTAATTTCTTTCTCAACCTGTTTAGCCTCTGTGTTGAGGCTACTGATTTTGTTTAACAAATAGGGAGAGAGTAGGCATCCTTGTCTGGGATTTTAGTGGAATTGCTTCAAGCTTCTCTCCATTTAGTTTGATGTTGGTGGTTGGTTTGCTGTATATTGCTTTTATTATGTATAGGTATGTACCTGGAATTCCTGATCTTGCCAAGACTTTTAACATGAAAGGGTGTCCTATTTTGTCAAAGGATTTTTCAGCATCTAATGAGATGGTCATTGTTTTTTGTTTTGTTTTGTTTTTAGTTTATTTATATAGTGGTTTACATTGATAAATTCTGTATTTTGAACCATCCCTACATCCCTGGTATGAAGACTGTTTGATCATGGTGAATGATCTTCTTAATGCGTTCTTGGGTTTGGTTTACAAGAATTTTATTGAATACTTTGGCATTGATTTTCATAAGGAAAAAATGGTCTGAAGTTCTCTTTCTTTGTTGGGTCTTTGTGTGGATTAGGAATCAATATAACTGTGGCTTAATAGAATGATTAGGTAATGTTCCTTCTGCTTCTGTTTTGTGAAATGAAGGTCTCATAGAATTCTGAACTAAAATGATCCATCCCTGCTTGTTTGTTTGTTTGTTTGTTTGTTTTTGTTTTTGCTTGGGAGACTTTTAATGAATGCATGCATAAGCTTAGGGATTATGGGACTATTTAGACAGTTTATCTGATTCTGATTTAACTTAGCTACTTCTTACCTGCCTAGAAAATCATCCATTTCTTCTAGGTTTTCTAGTTTTGTTAAGTAAAGGCTTTTGTAGTAGGATATGATGATATTTTTGAATTTCCTCAGTTTCTGTTGATAATGCCTCTCTTTTCATCTCTGATTTTTATTAATTTGGATACTGTCTCTGTACCCTCTAGTTAGTTCAGCTAAGGGCTTATCTATCATATTGATTTACTCAAAGAAACAGCTTCAAGTTTTGTTGATTCTTTGTATAGTTCTCCTTGTTTATACTTGGATAATTTCATCCCTGAATTTGATTATTTCATGCAGCCTACTCCTCTTTGGTATATTTGCTTCCTTTTGTTCTAATGCTTTCAGACGTGCCATTAAGCTGCTAATGTATGATTTCTCCTTTGTTTTTTTTTTTTTTTTTTTTTTTTTTTTTTAATTTTTATGGAAGCACTCAGAGCTCTGAATTTTCACCTTAGCACTGCTTTCAAGTTTGGGTATCCTGTGCCTTCATTTCATTAAATTATAAAAAGTCCTTAATTTCATTCTTTATTTCTTCCCTGACCAAGTTATCTTTGAGTAGAGAGTTGCTCAGCTTACATGTGTACATGTGTACGTGGGCTTTGGTTGTTATTGAAGAACAGCCTCAGTTTGTGGTGGTTCAGTAGAATGCATGGGATTAATTCAGTTTTCTTGTATCAGCTGAGGTTTGTTTTGTGTCTGATTATATGATCTATTTTGAAGAAGATAATATGAGATGCTGAAAAGAAGGTATATTCTTTTGTTTTAGGGTGAAATCTTCTGTAGTTATTTGTTAAATTCATTTACTTCATAACTTCAGCTAGCTTTACTAGGTCTCTGTTTAGTTTCTGTTTTCATAATCTGTCCATTGCTGAGAGTGGGGTATTGTTGTATGAGGTTCAATGTATGCTTTGACTTTTAGTAACGTTTCTTTTACAAATGTAGTACCCTTGCATTGTTCAGATGTTCAGAATTGAGAGTCCATCTTGGTGGATTTTTTCTGTTAATGTGTTTGATGTGTCCTTTTCCATTTTTTAAAATAACTTTTGGCTGAAAGTCTATTTTAATGGATTTAGAATGACTACTCCAGGTAGTTTTTTGGAACTATTTGCTTGGGAATATTTTTCCCTGTCTTTTACTCGAACATAGTATCTGTCAGTGAGGTGTGTTTCCTATATGCAGCAAACTGCTGAGTCCTGTTTACATATCCTGTCTGTAAGCCTATGTCTTTTTTATTGGGGAATTGAGTCCACTGATATTGAGAAATATTATGGCCCAATGATTGTTGCTTCTTGTTATGTGGAATTATGTTTGCGTGGTTCTCTTCTTTTGATTTTGTTTTGAGAAGATTAATTTCGTGTTTTTTCTTAGGTGTTGTTTCCCTCCTTGTATTGGAGTTTCCTTTCTATTATCCTGTAGGGCTAGATTAGTGGAAGGATATTGTTTAAATTTGATTTTGACACAGAATATCCTCATTTTTCCATCTACTGCAATTGAGAGTTTTGTTGGATATAGTAGGCTAGGTTGGCATTTGTGCTCTCTTAGGGTCTATATTACATCTGTCCAAGATCTTCTGGCTTTATAGTCTCTGTTAAAACATTTGGTGTCATTCTGGTAAGTCTGCCTTCACAGGTTACTTCATATTTTTCTGTTATAGCATTTAATCTTCTTTAATTGTTTTATGCATTTTGGTGTTTTGATTATTATATGACAGAAAGAATTTCTTTTCTGGTCTAGTCTATTTGGAGTTCTATAGGCTGCTTGTATGTTCATGGGCATCTCTTTCCTTAGTTTAGGGAAGTTTATCCTATAATTTATTTTGAGGATAATACTGACCCTTTGAGTTAGGAATCTTCACTCTCTTCTATACCTATTATCCTTAGTTTTAGTGTTTTTATTGTATCCTGAATTTCCTGAGTGTTTTGGGCTAGGAAATTTTTGCATTTTGCACTTTACCTGTGTCCTCCTGCATTTATTTATTTATTTATTTATTTATTTATTTATTTATTTATTTATTTGGTTGTTTCAAGACAGAGACAGGGTTTCTCTGTATAGCCCTGGCTGTCCTGGAACTCACTCTGTAGACCAGGCTGTTCTTGAACTCAGAAATCTCCCCGCCTCTGCCTCCCCAGTGCTGGATCTTCTATACCTATTTTTCTTAGGTTTGCTTTTTTTAAATTATTTTTTAGATTTCTTGGATGTTTAGGGTTAGGAGTGTTCGCAGTTTGTAGTTTCTTTGACTGTTGTTTTCTATGGTATCTTCTACCCCTGAGATTCTCTCTTCTATATCCTGTATTCTGTTGGTGATGCCTGTATTTGTGACTCCTGCTCTTTCTTAGAGTTTCCATCTCCAAGGTTGCCTCCCTTTGTGATTTCTGTATTGTACTGATTATTGTACTGATTGCCATTTTTAGATCCTGGTTTGTTTTGTTCAATTTCTTTACCTGTTTCATTGTGTTTTCCATTATTTCTTTAAGATGTATTTATGTGTTTCCTCTTTAAGGGCTTCTCCCTGTTTACTTGTGTTCTTCTGTATTCCTTTAAGGGAGTCATTTATGTCCTTCTTAAAGTCCTCTATCATCTTCATGTGATGGAATCTTTAGATCAGAATTTTGCTTTTCAAGTATGTTTGGGTATCCAGTGCTTGCTTTGGTGGGAGAACTGGGCTCTGATGTTGCCAAATTGTATTGGTTTTTGTTGCTTATGTTTTTCCTCTTGCCTCTTACCAGCTGGTTATCTCTGCTGTTAAGTGGCTGTGCTGTCTATGACTGGAGTCTGTCCCTCCTCTAAGCCTGGTTATTTTGAGCCTCCTTGGGTCAGGCTGTCTCTGGGTATGGGAAGGGGTCTGGTGAAGGTAATCTCTTATCCTGGATGTGTCAGAATTCCTTGGGGTTAAGCTGTTTCTGGATATGGGCAGGGTGGAGGGACTGAAGCACAGGATCCTTTTCCAGGCAAAGATGAACGTTGGAAAGCATGTGTGTCTCTGGCTGGTCCCCAGTGACTCAAGGGGACCGAAGGTGTTCAGCCATGCCTCCTGGGCCCCTGACTCCTGTTGAAGCTACAACCTTCCACAGTCCCCAGTGGAGATGTGTTTGGCCATCAGTCACTTAGGCAATGCCCCATGTTCCTGGTATTCTGTCTGGACTCCACCCCTACAGTTACCTGGCATCAGCCAGATATGCTCCTTCCCACAGTTATCAGGCAACAGCCAAGTAGCCCAGGCCCACTATAAGGGGGCTGTTTGTCCCCCCACCCCTTACTCTCTTACTCTCTTGCTCTTATGCTTGCCTCTTGCCTCCCTGCCCCCCCCCCCAATGTGGCCATGGCTGACCTCTACTTCCCTACTCTCTCCCTCTCTCTGCCTTTCTACAATGAACACCTTAAAACCATGGACTGCCTCTTTTCACTGGATCAGCTGTGCTTGAGCAATAGAGTAGGTCTTCCCCTGATGAACCTTGAATTTAATCTCTTGCCAGGAGGCATCCCTGCACTCCAGCCATAGTCTCCAGAAAACTAACCTCTCCCCCCCCCGCCCCTTTCCCTTTGTCCCCAGGCCCAGAGTCCACCTGCGGGTACTCACTCTCTTCTCAGCTCTTCCAGGACATCCAGGAGTGTCTGAGGTGTACAAGACTGAGAACCTGACATCTCTGGCCTCTGTGCAGCCCAGTGACCCCAGAATCGGCTCTTCCAAGGCACTCAGCGGCATCTATGGTGCCCAAGAGTCTGAGCTCAAGTCTGGCAGGTTCAGAGGGGACCCCAGACTCTGCCTTTCCCACCCACTGAGCTAGGTCCAGTGGGTCACCACAACCTGATGCCCACCCGGCATGCTGTGGGGGTTCATGTAGTCAAACTTCCCACATCCTGCTTTTCCCAGCATGCCTAGCCCCAAGGAAACACTGGACCCCATTTTTGACCCACAGCTTCCTTGGGTCCCGGGAGGTCCAGGTTAGCATGGGTAATGGGGCAAGGGTAGATGCCTCACCTGTGATTCTGAGTATGTCAGAATTCCTGGGGGTCAGGCTTTCTCTTGATGAGAGTGGTGTGGGATGAATTTAGGGAGGTTTGTGTTTATCGCCTTGTTGAAGATCTGGTCTACAGTATTGCCTTCCAATTTTTCTTTGCCATTTATGCTTCTAATCCAAAGTTTCTGTTTTGGTTTGGTTTTCATGGTCTCTTAAATTTCTTGTAAGTGTTTCACTGCTTTTAATTTTTATTTGTATTTTTTGATTACTGGGTCTATATCATCTACTTTATCATTGAGTATTCACTTTCTATCTTCTGCTTGATTCATTCTATTGTAAAGATTTCCTTTGAATTTTCTTGTTAGTTACTGGGATTATAAATTTCATTTTCATTTCAGCTTGAGTCATCTATATATCTCTCTCCTTATTGAATTCTGTTCTCAAGTCTTGGATTGTGTTTTTAATTTCCATAAATCTTGTATTTATGTTTCTTGAGCATCATTCATGCATTTATTCTCCTTAAATTCTTTGTTCTTAATTTATTTGGCTTAAATTTCCACATCCCAGTCTATCATGAAGGCAGGGCAGGAACTCAAGCATAGCAAGAGATGACTTAGCAGCCATGTAGGAATGCTGCTTACTGGCTTATTCTTCCTGTATTGCTCATCCTGCTTTCTTAGAGAATTTAGAGCTACCATCTCAGAACTAGTATCACCCACTGTGAGGTAGCTCCTCACCCATCAGTCAAATGTATGAAATTTTCCTACAAGCTTATATGTCTATAGCCTGATCTTATGGAGGCATTTTCTTACTGAGGTTCTCTCATGTCAGATGAGTGTATCATCTTATGAGTTGACCCCATCTAGCCATCAAATAGGCATCTGCATCTAAGCAATTTTCAGATTATTAGTTTTTAAATTTCCATTTAGATGGTCAATGGTAGATGTTAGAAAACATTCTGAGTGAGTAATTCATATGTGCATTTCGTTTGATTTATGTCATATTTTTGGATTGCAAGTTTAAGACAAATAGTTTGAAATGTAGTTATTATAGTTTTGTACTGTGATATGAATATAATTACGTATGAATTAAGGAAAATATTTAAGTTTGCGTATAAATATTATCTTTAGCATTTTGATTTGCAATTCAAAGAACTGTGGCAAAAATTTGCCTTGTATAATTCACTAATCAGTTGAGTTACAAGAATTTATACAGGCAAGATGAATTTTTTTCATGTAACATTATACAATTTGCTTACATATTAAAATAATTTTTTGAAGTTCTATGGTTCCTCATACTAACTCTTAACTCTATGAACTTGGGTTTAATACTTTTAAAATCAGAATTGTATTATAAATCCTCAGAAAGAGATTCAGTGTTCTTTTGATAGCAAGAATACGCTTGTTGACTTTTTGTTAACAGCAATCTAGTGTTTCCTCAGGATAGTACAACTTGACTCTGTTCTACTTGTCATGAATCTTTATAGAAATATTGATTTTTAAGTAAAAAGTAGCTATTATTCTACTTCAATAGGGATAAAGTCATAGCTTTCTATGTTGAGATCTCATTTGTAGTCTCTGCGATTATGTGAGTCTGTGGTAATTATATGGGCATGTCATCAAAAGCAATTTCTTCTGGTGATATTTATTGGTAAACTAAAATACTAATGATAGATCAATAAATAATATCAAATGGAAAAAGTCATTTCTATTTCCTGAACATTTTGAAATAGACTATAGCCATTACTATTTTGTCTGACATAATTATCACATTGTCTGGCAAGGCTTAGGTATGGAAGTCTATCCAGCCCAGCATTTATTTATTTTTTATTTCTTTTTTTTCTTTTAGTAGAAAAAAAAAGAATTGACATTTATTGAATGTCTACCATGTGCTTTGCAGAGTTTTTAGGAAAGAGGCTTATCATTTTTTTTCCTTTTCTCTTAGTGGATATTTTCTTTATTTGCATTTCAAATATTATCCCTTTTCCTGGTTTCCCATCCAGAATCCCCTATTTCATTTTCCCTTCTTCTGCTTCTATGAGAGTGCTCCCCCTGCGACTCCTGCCTCCTCACCTTGACATTTCCCTACACTGGGGTATCCAGCCTTTGCAGGACCAAGGGACTCTCCTCCCATTGATGCCCAACAAGACCAGCCTCTGCTACATATGGGGCTGGAGCCATGGGTCCCTCCATGTGTACTCTTTGGTTGCTGGTTTAGTCCCTGGGAACTCTGGGATAGAGGGGAGGCATCTGTTTGGTTGATATTGTTGTACTTCTTATGGGGTTGCAAATCCCTTCAGGTCCTTCAGTCCTTTCTCTAATTCCTCTATTGAGGACACCAGGCTCAGTCTAATGGTTGACTGTGAGTATCTGCCTCTGTATTTGTCAGGCTGGCAAAGCCTTTCATTAGAAAGCTATATCAGCCCCCTGTCAGCAAGTACTTCTTGGCATCCACAATAGTGTCTGTGATTGGTGTTTTCATATAGGACCAATCCCCAGGAGGGACAGCCTCTGTATGGCCTTTCTTTCAGTCTCTGCTCCACACTTTGTCTCCGTATTTCTCCCAGTGAATATTTTGTTCCCCCTTCTAAGAAGAAGTGAAGCACCCCCACTTTGGTCTTCCTTCTTGAGCTCTATGTGGTCTTTGAATTGTATCTTGGGTATTTCAAGCTTTTTGTCTAATATTCACTTATCAGTTGGTATGCAGACCAGAATTTATGTGGAAGAGAAAGGAAAACAATATAAAATATCTCATTTTGAGAAATTAGTAATATCCTTCTTAAGGATGCAGTATATAGATCAAAGTTATGTGAGGAGCCCAGCCCTAATGGATACATCTAAAGTACAACTCTTTCATTAGTAGCTAGGAAACATCCCTGAAGAGGAACAAAGAAAGATTGTAAAATCCAGAATATAAGAAAGTATGCTGTGAAACAACTTCTCTTAGAAATAAATGGCTGCATAAACAAAATTGGGACAATTGCAATATATCTGTGTTGGTGAAAGGGATCTTGGGAGGCTAGGAGAAAGGGATGGGGAAAGTGGTATGATTAATTAAAATTGTTAAATATAAATTAAAAATATGAAGTTTTGTACATACTAACAATAAATCTATTTTTAAACAAAACAATAATGACAAATCTTTCAATAATGAAGAAAACAAGTTGCTTAAATTAGCTTTTTAACATTTGTATTCATGACTTAAGTTATTGGAGTCAATTGACTTATGGTCTCTCAGTGCTGGATCTCTTACCATTCCAGACAATGGGACAGAGTATTGTAAAAAAAAAATTCAATGATATATTGCTTAAATTTTTGCCTCTGTAATTTGTCTTTCTTAATAACAAATACAATTTTATTTTCAAATATTTCTATTGGAAATTAATAATATTTATATTCCTCTCCTCTAACTTATGTTAGAAAACAATTTGTCACTTTACCAAGTCTACAATTTGACCCATTACCCTTCATCATTGTAGTGTCTATGAAATATCTTCCTTGTTATTGGTGTCAATTTTTTCATGTGTAGGTGTAGTATGATAAGCTCCCTCAAAACAGGCCTATTAACTGTGTGTCAGTGGCCTAGTGGTTTCAATATATTGCTCATAGTTAACCTGTCACAGAGCCTGTAACCAACATCCAATATATAAACATTTCTATAATATGGAAAGACAGAAATAAAACAAGGTATTCAAGAACTACATAAGTTTGTATGAAGTATAAAATCTAGAGTATATTCTGAATACTTTGTGCATTATAATTTTTATACAACCTTTCTCTTAAGGTCTATAAGCAGCATGGGGCCCCTCAGATGGTGGATCACCTAGGTTATTTTTGGACAAGGAGCACTCACATACCTAGTATTACTCTTTCATTGAGTTTCATTCTTTTGTTTCATGTATACATATTTGACTACACGTAACCTTTTAACCATCATGCGGGATAGGAAAAGTAGAAATAAATTATACACCTTGCATACACTCCATGCTGTAGGCAAGACATCCCCATCTTCTGTCATGAGAATTAAAGACACTGTAAATGATTTCCTGTTAAATAAACTACCATCGACCTTGTCAGTGACATTTTAGGCCATTAAATTACACTCAGTTTCAGCTTATTTCCCTTAGTCATATAACAGAGAATACTAAATTTTGTGAAGAATGAGGTTGGTGATGCTGGGACTAAAAATAGGAGTCCTTTGATGGAGCTTCAAGTTTGGTATCTATCTATTTTCTAAAATACAGCCCCATCTCTTAAAAAGTAGCTTTCTTTGAGTACTGACTTAGCAAGAAAGAAACACGTGAGCCGGGTGTGGTAGTGCATGCATTTAATCCCAGCACTCAGGAGGCAGAGGCAGGCAGATTTCTGAGTTCAAGGCCAGCCAGGTCTACAAAGTGAGTTCCAGGACAGCCAGGGATATACAGAGAAACCCTATCTCAAAAAATAAAAATAAAAAAGAAAGAAAGAAAGAAAGAAAGAAAGAAAGAAAGAAAGAAAGAAAGAAAGAAAGGAAAAGAAAAGAAAAAAGAAACATCTAAATAATTCTTAGTGCATTTTTGTAAGGATATTTTTTTATTTTTAAAAAATAGAATAAACTATTTTACAGGTTAAAAAGGAGTCATACACTTGTTCCCTAATCTGCTGGCTTGAGTTCAATATTGTCTAGATAGTACTGTTTTACCAATAGACATGTCCCAGGAATTATTCATTTTTTCTACTATTGCCCATCTCATAGGAAACATTACAATCTCATTTATGTTACTAAAATTCCCAAAATAATATTTCCTAGAATTACTCATAATATTTTAAAATTGAATTTCTACAATGAACACATACACACACACACACACACACACACGCACACACACACACATACACACACACATATACACTAGACGTTGAACCTCAATGACTGACTGTACTTTCATTGAAGCAATACAATGTCCTCTCATTATCAAAAAAAAAAAATCATAAAATATTCTCTACATAGCCTTCAGAATATGTCCCTGACTCATTGTAAAGAACAAAATTCTTCTCAACCTACTTTTAAGTCTTGAACCAGAAATTAAGCATCATTCATCTTAAGATGACCATTACAGTTCTACTATAAGGGGTTCCTCTACATGAAAAGTAAAGGTATTAAATACATGTGTCTAGATTTCAAAATAGTTTTTGCAAATCAGAAGATGTGGCTACAATTTTATAATGCTACATTTCAAAGTGACCTCCTATTAGAACTAGAATTATATTTTATAGGCATGTTCACCTGAGACCAAATAGACTGCATCTATATTTCTGACTTAGATAATGGGTTTCTCAAGGATCTTTCTCTGGGCTTTCAAGTATCTGAGGTATAGCTATCATCTAGGAATGCACAGAGTGTTTCTTCAGGCGTTATATAATAAATTACATCATATGCAAACATTTTTCTGTTCATCCATTTTTATGTTTTTTTTCTGGAGAATTTCTGCTTACTAATATTTTTAACTTTTAAAATTACATTTTAATTCTGAAGACTAGAATTGAACAATTATCGCATCTATTCTAAGTCTCATGTTTTCACTTTTTGTAGCTCTAACAATATTGGAAACAGATACAAAATCATGCCCTTTCAGTAACAAGAGTTCCATATTTCAAATATATTACTAATTATCATTCTTGAGTCCATAAGTATGATGGCTAGTAAATCATACTGGAGTTATTGTGATTTAGTTGCGATTTGTCAGGGGTTTTCATAATAACAAGGTTTATTTAAGTTGCATGATAATGTAGAAGCTAGTAGAAAAGAAACTTTGCTAAATAAAGATTCTAACTTTGTTTTGCCCCTGGGATTTTTTTTTTTTTTGCACAGCATATAATATGCTGGTACATTATCTGATGAAACTGCTGCTTGCAATGATACAAATTAATAGAAGGAATTTATCATTTTTATCAAGTAATAGAAACAAGTACCCTCCTGGGAAATAGAACTTATCTCTGAATTAAAGCAATTAAATTCATGCCACTGAACCACACAACCTTAGTCTTGTGAGGTTATTTAAAATTGCTTCTGGTCATATGAAATACATTTTTAATGAGTAGCATAGAGCGATGTAAGTACTTAAGGATATAAAGACTCCACAGTACACATCATTTTGAATCCTTATTAAAGTACACAGCACATCCGAAGTAATCTTATTATTCAGCTCTGTCAGGAAAGTATTCCTCCCATTATTATCTAGGGCTTTCTGGAGTGTAGACATACAGTAGACTAAGAAAAAGTTAAAGGGACACATTGCTTTTCTCTCTTTTCTGTTAACACATGCTAATTAAGCTTGGATACATTTTAACTTATGAATTATATATATGCACAGAACATCTTTACTTAATAAAGAATATGCATGTATATATATATTCAGAACTGCATCTACTGATGTACTACAGAAAAATTAGTTTACAATTTGATTAGTGATTAGGGATAATACATTATTACATCAATTATGTTGTTTAAATTTTTAGATTAGAAGACCAATGTTGTTTAACACTCCATAAAAATGATAGGGCTTGTTTATAATTTCCAAAAGGATAATGGAATTATATATCCAATAAATTATATAGTAACAGTATCTTTAAATCACTCCATAAAATATAAGTCAAAGATTTTGCAAGCCTTGGTAATGTATTTTTTTATGTAATAGCATTAATATGGATATATTTTGTCACTATGTTTCCATGTCGTAAACTAGATCATTAAGTAAATAATGAAAAATATTTTCTTTACTGGTTTAATCAGAAACATTTAAAAAGATACCATGTACAGCTGTAAGAATACATATAAAATCTATTAGGACATAGTTTTATATTCAATAAGAATCTCCAATATCATGACTGATGAAATAGCCCAGCCTGATTTTCTACTAAGCCTGAGAACCTCAGGGTAGCTCTGGAACAAATCTCTACAGTGCTAGCAACTTTCTCATTGTCTTCTAACATCAGACATTCTCAATGGCATGTAAGGTGAGGCACAAATGTTCATGTGTGTATATCCAAACAAATACACCATCAATTAAAAAAAAATCTTCTCTGTTTTAAAGCTTATAGAAATTAATGAAGCAAAATTGAATGAGAAATACAAAGCATGGTCTTAAGCATAATATAGCAAAGCTTTGAGTTCATTTGGCAATTGCAATGTGATTCAATAAATGAAATATTTGGGTTCCAGTCACTATCCGCACCTAGGAGTTAAGGCTGTTCTACAACCCTCTGTACACATGTCCTGCCAGGAGAGAGCTGCTGTCCCAGGAAGGCTCTCACCCCCGGGCTCTGAAGTGAAACAACCACTTTCTCTCCAATAACTGTCCAAAGCAGGACTGGCCAGGCACACACAGGGCACAGGAACAGAGGAGCAGCTGGGACAGAATCCTTTCTGTCAACTTCTGCACCTGGGAGCTAAGGCTATTCCACAGCCTTCTCTACACAGGACCTGCCCAGAGACAGCTCGTCTACCAGTAGTGCTGACACAGGTTTACAGGCCCACAGTAGGAACAAGCTCCAGTCAGAAACAGCAAGACCAGCTAACACCAGAGACAGCCAGGTGGTGAAAGGCAAACACAAGGACCTTACGTACAGAAACCAAGGAGACATGGTATCATCAGAACCCTGTTATCCTACACAGCAAGTTCTGGATATGCAGAAACACAGGAAAAGCAGGATTTGGATTAAAATCACATCTCATGATGATGATACAGGGCTTTATAAAGGACATAAACCACTCCCTTTAAGAAATACAAGAGCAAACAGGTAAACAGGTAGAAGCACTTAAAGAGGAAACACAAAAATCACATAAAGAATTACAGGAATACATAAACAAACAGGTGAAGGAAATGAGCAAAACTATCCAGGATCTAAAAATGGAGGTAGACACAATAAAGAAATCAGAAAGGGAGACAACTTTTGAAATAGAAAACCTAGGAAAGAGATCAGGAGTCATAGATGCAAGCATCAGCAACAGAATACAAGAGATAGAAGATACCATAGAAAACATAGACACAACAGTCCAAGAAAAAATGCAAAATAGAAAAAGCTCCTAATTCAAAACATACAGGAAATCTAGAACACAATGAGAAGACCAAACCTAAGGACAATAGGTATAGAAGAGAGTGAAAATTCCCAATTTAAAGGACTAGTAAATGTCTTCAACAAAATTATAGAAAAAAAGTTCCTAAACCAAAGAAAGAGATGGCCATGAACGTACAAGAAACCTACAGAACTCCAAATAGAGTGGACCAGAAAAGAAATTCCTCATGTCATATAATAATCAAAACACCAAATGCACAAAAACAAACAAACAAAAAGAATATTAAAAGCAGTAAGGGAAAAAGGTCAAGTAACTTATAAAGGCAGACCTTTGAGAATTTTACCAGACTTCTCACCAGAGATCATCCATCACAATCAAGTAGACTTCATCCCAGGGATGCAGGGATGTTCCAATGTATGGAAATCCATCAAAGTAACCCAGTATATAAACAACCTCAGTGAAAAAAAAAAAAAACCCACATGATCATTTCATTAGATGCCGAGAAAGCATTTGCAGATGATATGATAGTATATTTAAGTGACCCCAAAAATTCCATCAGGGAACTACTACATCTGATAAAGAACTTTAGTAAATTTGTTGGTTATGAAACTAACTCCAACAAATCAGTGGCCTTCTTCGACTCAAAAGATAAACAGGCTGAGAAAGAAACTAGGGAAACAACACCCTTCATAATAGTCACAGATAATATAAAATACCTTAGTGCGGCTCTAAGTAAGCAAGTGAAAGATCTATATGACAAGAACCTCAAGATTCTGAAGATATAAATTGAAGAGCTCAGAAGAAGAAAAGATCTCTCATGTTCATTGATTGGCCAGATTAATATAGTAAAAATGGCCTTCTTGCTGAAAGCAATCTACAGATTCAATGCAATCCCCATCAAAATTCCAACTGAATTCTTCATAGAGTTAGAAAGAGTAATTTGCAAATTCATTTGGAATAAGAAAAACCCAGGATAGTGAAAAGTATTCTCAACAATAAAAGAGCTTCTGGGGGAAGTTGCCATCCCCGACCTCAAGGTACATTACAGAGCAAAAGTGATAAAAACTGCATGGTATTGGCACAGTGATAGGCAGGTAAATCAATGAAATAGAATTGAAGACCCAGAAATGAAACCTCTCACTTGATCTTTGACAAAGGAGCTAAAAACCATCCAGTGGAGAAAAAAGACAGCATTTTCAACAAATGGTGCTGTTTCAACTGGTGGTTAGCGTGTAGATGAATGCAAATTCATCAATTCTTATCTCTTGTCTCACATCTAAGTGGCTCAAAAACCTCTACATAAAACCAGATACACTGAAACTGACAGAAAGAAAGTGGAGAAGAGACTCAGGCACATGGGTACAGGGAAAATTTCTTGAACAGAACACCAACAGATTATGCTCTAAGATTAAGAAATGACAAATGTGACCCCATAACATTGCAAAGCTTCTGTAAGGCAAGAGAAACTGTCAATAGGACAAAACAGCAACCAACAGATCTGTAAAAGATATTTACCAATTCTACATCCAATAGAAGGCTACTATCTAATTTATACAAAGAACTCAAGAAGTTAGACCCCAGAGAAACAAACCCTCCTAGTATAAATGGGGAACATAGATAAGCAGAGAATTCTCATCTGAGGGTACTTAAAGGGCTGAGGAGCACCTAAAGAAATGTTTAACATCCTTAGTCATCAGCGAAATGCAAATCAAAACAACCCTGTGATTTTAACTCATACCAGTCAGAATGAATAAGATCAAAAACTCAGGTAACAGTAGATGCTGTTGAGGATGTGGGGAAAGAGAAGCTCTCTTCCCTCCTTGGTGGGATTGCAAGCCTGGACAACCACTCTGGAAATCAGTTTGGCAGTTCCTCAGAAAATTTTGCATAGTACTAATTTAAGACCCAGCTATACCATTCCTGGGCATATACATAGAAGATGCTCCAACATGTAATAAGGATATATGTTCCACTATGTTCATAGTGGCCTTATTTATAAGATTCAGAATCTGAAAACAACCTAAATGTCCCTCAACAGAGGAATGGATACAGAAAATGTGGTACATTTATTCAATGGAATACTATTCCAACATTAAAAACAATGAATTCATGAAATTCTCAGGCAAATGGATGGAACTAGAAAATACCATCCCGAGTGAGGTAACCTGATCACAAAAGAACACACATGGTATGCACTCACTGATAAGTGGATATTAGCTCAGAAGCTTGGAATACCCAATATATAATTCGCAGACCACATGAAGCTCAAGAAGAAGGAAGATCAAAGTATGGATACTTAGGTCCTTCTTAGAAGGGGGAAAATACCCAAGGGAAGAGGAAAAGAGACAAAGTGTGGAGCAGAGACTGAAGGAAAGGCCAGCCAGAGACTGTCCCACCTGGGGATCCATCCTGTATACACACCATACCCAGGCACAATTGTGGATACCAATATGTACTTGCTGACAGGAATCTATTATAGCTGTTTCCTGAGAGGCTCTGCCAGTGCCTGACAAATACAGAGGCAGAAGCTCTCAGCCAACCATTGGTCTGAGCTCAGGGTCCCCAGTGGTGGAGCTAGAGAAAGGCCTGAAGGAGCTGAAGGGGTCTACAGCCTCATAGGAGGAACAACAATATGATCAAACCAGTACTGCCAGAGCTCCCAGAGACTAATCCACCAACCAAAGAGTTCACATGGAGGGACCTATGACTCCAGCTGCATATGTAGCAGAGGATGGCCTTGTTGGTCATCAATGGGAGGAGAGGCCTATGGTCCTGTGAAGGCTAGATGCCCCAGTGTAGGGGAAAGCCAAGGCAGGGAAGTAGAAGTGGGTGAGTTGGTGAGCAGAGGGTGGGTAGATGGGATAGGGGGTTTTGGAGGGGAAAGCAGAAAAGGGGATAACATTTGAAATGTAAATAAAGAAAATATCTAATAAAAAAGAAATATTTGTAAAACTATCAGGGCAACAGCTTCAAACTGTCTTTGTGTTCAGACTATTTTTATGTATGCTAAGTTTTAATCAATTTATATACTTCCAAGTAATAAAATGTTTAACTCATAAATGTGAGTTATGATAATAGTATATAGTGAAAGAAAAGTCTTAGAAGAAATTCTACTTAATAAATCACTAAACAGAATTATCTTTAAGTTTTTATTAACTAATAAATATAAATTGAGGGTCCTGCGCCTCTCCTGCCCAGGAGGGGTGTTCGCCTGGCGGCTGTCCGCAGGCTGATCCAGCGCCCAACACCTTGCCTCCCCGACCGAGGAGGGGT
>NC_034594.1:30152595-30162869 GCF_900095145.1 Mus pahari | reverse complement strand
GGTGGGTAGGGGAACAGAGGTGGGGGGAGGGGTATGGGAATCTTTCGGGATAGCATTTGAAATGTAAATAAAGAAAATAATAAAAAATAAAAAAAAATATAAATTGAGAAATGATTATTAAGGCCAAATATAGGTTTTAATTGACTTGTATTATTTATTACTTTGAACCCCCTGGCAATATGTCTTTATCATTCTTCCTACAAAGGGACTGACTATCTAGCATCTGGTGATATTTCTGTTACTGAACCACAGCTGCCCTATGAAAAAGTCTGCATTCCCTCCTCAGATACTGGATACATGGAGTCCACTATTCACTCAAAGTGCCTCCCAGTTTACCAAAGAATTGTGTGATTGCTAAAGTCCTCTCTGGAGATCAGTTAACTGTGACCCACTTAAGTCGAGGGCAAATTCCAAAACCCACATGATTGAGGCCTAGTAAATGCTTGTTTTAAATTGACAGTTAGAGATTGCTACACAACCAATACTGAGTATTAGGATTAGTTAAGATCACAATACCTGCCCCAAGTCTTTATTCACCTGTGATATAAATATAGGCAGTATCAGAATGTAGCAATGAAATCAGATATTTACTAAGTATTTTCATCTGTCTTCAGAAGTTTCTTCACTCACAACTAAACCTGGGCATGACTGAATTATATTTCTCAAAAATCCTAGGGGAAATACCAACATGAGATAGAAATAACTGAAAAAAAAAAACTAGGCTTTCAGATTTATTAAAAAGTAATGTGCATAGGATTTTGAAAGTTTCTTTCCATTTCAAAAGTAGAAATATGGTAAGATAATCAGCATTAAAAATCTGCAAAACTACTAACATAAGAAATTGAAGAGCAATGTAAAGTACAGTTAAATTATAAACCTGGACTATGATAACCATCACCTATGCTGGAAGCCCATGCAGAGAGTAAGTGCAAATACTTGATAAGTAAAAGTGCTGAAAAAGACTGAGCTAACCACAGTAGACAGTGTATTCAAGGAGGTTTTAAAGGAATTGAAAAACTCAAATCCATTAAATGGAAAAATTGTCCTGGATATGTGCAATATAAGACATGTTTCTATTTGATTTTGGTGTTTGATTTCAAATACAGATTCGGGGACAGGGAAATGATTGGAAGTTGTGAAAAGATTCACAAACATGATAGGGGAACTGAGTTCCTGATTTATGAGGCAGGAATAAAAGATAAAACTGTAGAGAGCTGGGCTGAGAGCAATGGCTGAAAGTAGGCCATAGGGTCTTGGAGTTCATGGAAGGCCTGAGACACATTTGATTTTGGTTTGCATATTTATTTAGACAGTAAGAAGCTTTAAAACAGTTCCATATTTCAATATATTTTTAAAAGCAGACAATTACATCCACATTGAAGTAGACTATGATAAATAGTGAGGAATATAGCCATTGTTGCTTTAAAATAGATAAAAGAATGTATATTTAGAATTCTGACCTCAGAGGATTTAGCAGAGTATCTTATGGTTCATGATTGTGATAGCCCACACTATGTAAATACCTTCATTGGTGTCACGCATTTCCAGTGTTTTCCTATTCCATTGCACATGTGTAAATTAAGTCAATTCAGATTAGACAATCAGAATATGATGTGCCAGTAATGCTGCTTAAGTAAATATTATTATTAAGTATTACATTTATCTCTAAGATTTCTGTATTCTAAATTTCACAAAAGTTGTTTTATTCAATTTTATTATTGAATGAGTTAAAGCTGTTCATCAGAAGCAATATACAATGTTATTATGATGCCAATAAATATGAGGAACTCCTCATATATCATCTGAGATTTTGTTGCAGATTTCCTAAGTTTCTAATAAGAATGCCTTAGGAAAGTCCTTAATGTCTAATGTCTTCAGCTTCAAATTTCCATGAATTGCTGGAGCACTCCAGCAGGCATCTTGGGAAAGTTCTTTCATTCAAATTCCAGCATGAAATGTTCTTATTCAGGTTAGTAAGATATATTTATTCCCAACTTGTCCTGCAATAGTTTTATTACTCATTTCCTCTGATAACTGTGGAAGGAACTGTTAGGTGTAAATGTCACTGAAGTAAACAGTATGGACCTTAAGTCTAATAGAAGTCGTATGGATACTTCATTCCTCCTTAGAATAAGGAACAAAATACCCATGAAAGGATATAGGTACAGAGACAAAATTTAGAGCTAAGATGAAAGGAGACTACCCCATCCGGGAATCCATCCCATCATCAGCCACCAAACCCAGATACTAATGCACATGCCAGCAAGATTCTGCTGAAGGGACCCTGATATAATGGCCTCTTGTGAGGCTATGCCAGTGCCTGGCAAACACAGAAGTGGATGCTCACAGTCAGCTATTGGATAGAACACAGGGCCCCCAATGGAGGAGCTAGAGAAAGTAACCAAGGAATTGTAGGGGGCTGCAACCCTGTAGGTGCAACAACAATATGAACTAACCAGTACCCCCTGAGCTNGTGTCTCTAGCTGCATATGTAGCAGAAGATGGCCNAATCNNCCATCATTGGGAAGAGAGGCCCCTTGGTCTTGCAAACTTTGTATGACCCAGCACAGGGGAAGGCCAGGGCCAAGTAGTGGGAGTGGGTGTGTAGGGGAGCAGGGTCGGGGGGGGGTATAAGGAACTTTCCGGATAGCATTTGAAATGTAAATAAAGAAAATAATATTAAATAAATTTTTAAAAAAAGAAGTATCGTGGAAGTAAGTAAACTTGAGGGCAAGAGTAGAAAAACCCAGTAGTGCTTAGAGTGTAAACCGTAGGTTAGACTTCTGAGTCGTTACTGTAGCTGTGCTTTATGCTATTGGAATATTTCTAACAGCAAAAGAAGATTTCATTTAAAAAATGAGAAAAATAAGAAGTTATATCATTTCTCTGTTTCCCCACTACAGACTACTTGATGATTTATGATAAATTTATATTCTGATTTGACACTGGGAAATATAGCTGTTTTCTATGACATGTGCTTCCATACTGTCTGAGTGTCCAAGCAAGGGGATGGTATCGAGTTTATACATTGGGCAACATGGCATTTCCCTTGTTACTTCTTTTCTGTCTCTTCATTTTTATGATTATCATTATGAAGTATAATCTTTTTACCAATAATTTGAATGACCTCAACTTTCTTCCATATTCTTCTTTAGCACATGATATGTTCATTTTACTTTTTAACATCTTTCACATTTTAACAAAGTAGCTGTTTAGAATGTGTTCAGAGCTGGGAAGTAAATTACACCAGTAAAGGGCATTTCAAGATGATTGAAAAATGTGCGCATGAACTGTTGCCTTTCTCTCTCACAGTTAGGCTGACAGAAAAGATTCTAGAAATGAGATTTTGCCGGTAAATATTAATGTATTGTATGTATTTTCTATTTCAATGTGCCTTTCTTTAATGCTTTATATCATTGGCCTCATTATAGAAAAGTCAGGCATAAATAATGGCCACTCCCACAGAACATTGCAGGGTTTTATACCTTGACAAATTCAAAACACACAGGCTCTTAGTTACAGTTTCATACTTAGGGTTCCATTGAAAATGTGTGCATCTTTCTCAAATGTTTCTGAAATGTTTTCATCTGTTGTTTAAAATAACTAGTTTCGTATGTTATTTGGGTTTGTGAATCTTCCAGAGATATTTGAAGTAGCCAATACTTCTGTTGCTATGAAAAAAAAAAAAGAATTCTGATTTGGAAAATCAGATTTTACACAGCAATGTCATTTAATGGGTAGTCATTGGTTATAGATACAATCAATGGTGTAAAATGTATCAATAGCATCTTAAAGCCTCTGTATTGCTACTTGTTTATAGAAGAGAGTGTTGGCAAACCTACTGAAACAGGTTGAATTTACTTTATTTACATTTTTGGCTTAAGATTCTTGAAGCCTATTATTTCTCACATGTCAAAATGCTTATGGATTACAAATATTAATATTTATATAATATGTAATGGACTTGAGAATAGTTCCAAAAAAGAAATATGCTTGACAAGATATTACATGAATATTTTATTTATTATTTACTAGTCCTTCTCTAAAGCAGCTCATTGGAACAACATCCATGATAAGAAATAGTCTGAATGACATGAAGAAGTGCAGCCTAGAAAGAAGCCTGAGTGGATAACTTCATGGCTGTAATACATAGTTAATTGTAAACTTCACCCCTGGGTCTTAGCCTACAATCTAAATAACATATGGGGATACTGATTTACACATTATTAAGTGGCTCTAAGTTTCAGAGGAGCTTTTTTCTAGGCCTGGAATCTACATCTCATCCTCACTATGGACTATAGTATGCTGGCCTGATGCTGCTTGTACTCTAATGATAATATTGGTTCCTCAAGACTGGTTGTCCCAGAGACAAGAGATTCTACATCTTGACAATATGCGACCTTGTCCACAGATTATTTCTGATTGGTAAACAAAGATGTTAACAGCCAATAGCTGGGCAGAAGAGACCTAGGTGAGGTTTAGGATTCTTGGACTGGGTGGGTCCAAGGTGAACCACAAGAGGAAAAAGAAGGTGAATGAAGAGAAAGAAATCACTGTGGGTTAGGAGTCATGAAAACATGACCCTGAGTGCTGGCCAATTTGAGTTAAGGGTATCAAGTTTCTGCAGGATTAAATGTATCTTCTCCCACTAAGACCAGACTAGGCAGTCTTTTCTTATGTTTGTGCAGTAGCAGAGGCATGGATCAGCCCACATGTACTCTTTGGTTGGTGGCTTATTATTCTCTGGGAGCTCTGAGGGCTCTGGATAGTTGATATTATTTTTCTTCCAATGCGGTTGTAATCCTTTTTCAGTTCCTTTAATCTTTTTGTTAACTCTTCTGTAGGGGTTCCTGACCTTAATCTAATGATTAGCTGTAAATATCTGCATTTGACTCAGTCAGCTGCTGGTAGAGTCACTCAGAGGTCAGTCATGCTAGTCTCCTTTCTGAAAGCACAACATAACACACATTATAATGTCAGGGTTTGGGGCTTATGTACAGGATGGATCCCAAGTTGGGCCAGTCACAGCTCTGTTTTTGTCCCTGTTTTTCCTTTAGACAGAATTTTTTAAGATGCATCCACCTTTTGGTTTTCCTTCTTCTTAGGTTTCATATTTTCTGTGAATTGAATCTTGGGTATTCCAAACTTTATGGGCTAATATCCACTGATAGGTGAATATATCCCGTGTGTGTGTTCTTTTGAGACTGAGTTACCTCACTCAGGATGATATTTTCAAGTTCCATCCATTTTCCTGTAAATTTCATGAAATCATTGTTTTATAATAGCTGAGTAGTATTCCATTGCATAAATGTACCACATTTTCTGTATCCATTCCTCTGTTGAGGGACATCTGGGTTGTTTTTAGCTTCTGGTTATTATAAATACTCACAGGAGGAAATACGGAGACAAAGTGTGGAGCAGAGACTGAAGGAAAGGCCATCCTTAGACTGCCCCACCTGGGGATCCATCCCATATACAGACACCAAACCCAGATGCTATCATGGATGCATGTAAGTACTTGCTGATGAAAGCCTGATATGGCTGTCTGTCTCCTGAGAGGCCCTTCCAACGCCTTGCAAATACAGAGGTGGATGCTCAGAGCCAACTATTTGACTGAGCACAGGGGACCCTGATGGAGGAGTTGGAAAAGGGACTGAAGGAGCTGAGGGGATTTGTAGTCCCATGGAGGGAGCAAAAGTGTCAAAAGGCCAGACCCCCTGGAGCTCCTGGAGCCTGGATCATCAATCAAAGAATACACAAGGAGGGAACCATAGCTCCGGCTGCATATGTGACAGAGGATGGTCTTGTTGGACTTCAGTGTGAGGAGAGGCCTTTGGGTCTGAGGGTGTTCAATGCCCCATTGTACCAGAATGCCAGGGTGTGAAGATTGGAGTGGGTGGGTGGGGGAGCACCCTCGTAGGGGCAGGGAGAGGGAGGACGGGAAAGGGGGCTTCTTAAGAGGAGACCTGGTAAGGGGAAAACATTGGAAATGTAAATAAAGAAAATGGAAAATGTCCAAATATATCTATATAAATATATCTATATATCTATATAAACTATATATATCCTTTGAAAAAAGAATTTAAAGATGGATAGGTGCCTCCTGTCTCAAATGAAGATCATCTCTATCTACTGGAGGTGGTCTCTTCAGGTTCCATCTCCCCACTGTTGGGAATATTGACTAAGATCATCTTCACTGAGTCCTGGGAGCCTCTAACACCCCAGACATCTGGGACTTTCTAGAGGTTTCCCCAGCTCCTGCACCACACTGGGAAAAGTAGATTCTAGTAACATAAATGGTAGATATCTGCCCAACTGTAGTACTGATTAAGGCTTATTGTAAATATAAAGATCTTTTATCCAGGAAGTAAATGTTCAAAGGTCAGGTAGAAACCCTGGATTGGGATTAAAAATTGGAAAATTATGGACTGTCTCATTTTATCTTTCAGCATGACATTGTCTTACCCATTACACCCATTTCTTTTTTTTTTCTTCATCAGAATGTTTATTTAAAATATAGACTGCTTAAATGTCATTGTGGGTGTATGCTGACTTCCAAACAGACTTCACAAATAACACTTGGAACAGAAGTGGTAAACAGAAATGACTCCCCTTAGAGCCTGACATTATTTATCCTTCCATCAACACTCACAGGGGTGGAGTTCATGGGCCTAAGGGCACCATGAACACAAGACATCTTTTTGTACTTCCCAAGTAGCTTTATATTTCAACTATGGAGGTCAATTCTCAAAGCCCAACTTGTTTTCAACAAGTAGTTTTTATGTCCATTTAATCAGTCTTACACCTTTCTGGGCCAACTCATCTGCAGACAGGAAAAGAAACCATCACCAGGTTCTTCATGCCATGCATCCACATGATTCCCAGTCCTCAGATGCTATCCAGCTTCTCTAAGATATATGGAGTGACTTGCAGCAGGGCCATGTAGATGAGGAACTTCCGAATGGAGGAGAACACATCCTCATGCATCTTCTGCTTCATCTCTACCCAGTCCAACTTTGGCATAAGATCCTCGATCTGGAACATTGCAGTGGCTCTGCCTCCAAAGCTTGCAAGAGTGGCAACCTGCTCTCCTCCAGAGACCACCCTGTACACCATCTGACCTCATTGTACCGATTTCTAAAAGATAAAACTGATTCACTTGAGAATTTAGGTAACCTATCAAAGTTCAGATGATAATGGTGCCAGAAAATGAAGCAAGAAATGGGAGAGAGATGCCATGGCATGAAGAATGTATTAAAAAAAAAAAAAAAAAAAAAAAAGGAGGCTTCCAGGGATATGGGAGAGCAAGAGGGAACCAAGAAGAAACTTTGAAAATTATACCATTCAGCTCTGGTCCAATGCTATAGGTGTCAAAGGCATAATTACAGTGATTTTGTCAGGATTATACTTTGATCACAGGGTATATCACAGGAGTACTTTTATGTGGCTGACATCCAGAGTCCAGAGGACAAAATCTGCTTCAGATATCATGAATCAGGCTGTGTTAAAAGCTGATCAACCTTAATTTAAAACTACGGTTGTTATTATGGCTCACTAAATAAAAATTCATGTGACTATAACAGACCCATGTAAATGTTTCATTAGCCACTTACACATTTCAATATGCAGGAAGGGAACCTCATTGTTTAGAGAAAAAAAATTAATAAATTTTCTGGGAGGATACCTAATCATTACCTACCAAGCTAAAAGTCAATGCTTTCAAAATTGGCCACGGGGATTTTTTTTTTTAATCTAGACTCATTAAAGCAGTTGTAGGGTGTTAGAAACAAAGTTTTATCATCTAAATATACATAGCCACAGAAAGGTTCTAGAAACATGATCATATTAGCCATTCATCATATATTAAGCAAAATAGAAAAAGTAAAGATTACCATGAACTCACATATTGTGGTGGTTATTTATTAACTTGATGGGATTTAGAATCACCATGGAAAATAACCCTCTAGGATATGTCTGAAAGGGAGTTTCTAATTTGAGTTATCTGATATGAAAGATGTATCCTAAACCTGAATGGTAGCATTTTCTTGGTTAGGATTCATAACAGAAAGTAAAAGAGGAAGGATGCTGAGCAGAAATGACCTCTCTCTGCTTCATTTGAAGACACAATGTCACAAGCTGTCTGGGTTACTTCCCTATTCTTATGGATAAGACTTTTAAGCTGTGAGCTGAAACAAAGCCTTAGCTCTGAAGTTGCTTTCTTCAAATATGTTGTCACTGTAGCAGACAAAGTAACACATCGAGGTTTCTACACTTACTGTATTGTGTGCTTTTAGAATAGGGCTCAGATATCTTTCTTAACTAAACATATTTTTACCATATCTATACCACTTTTTATCAAAGTAGATTTATACAAAGATATTATGCATGAGAGGATGTGACTAACCCTGAGAATCTAATCAAGTTGGCTGTGTGACTTTTAAGATGATGAGACTCTATAATGAATTTACACAAATGAAAATACATATTTTATGTACTTACTTTATCTATGTTTATATTTTTCATATTTGCATAGAACATTATATAGATATTTGTTAGTTTAATTTGAGAGAAAATGTCATTTAATTCTGAGGTTTCCCTATTTTTTATTCAGATGATTAAAGAAAATGGGGACTTAAAATAACCTTCTATAACTCTGCATTAATTTGTTTATTTCCACTAGTATGGGTTTCAGAGTTTGTCACATGCAGGCTTAGTATTATGATATGTTTCTGATTAGAAATGCTCTCCTTCGTCTTTTCTGATTAGTTTCAGTTTGAAGTCTGTTTGATCAGAAATTAGAATGGCAGTATCTGTTTGTTGAAGTGGAAATTTCTGGCTTCTTTAATAACTAACTCAGTTGTGTATGTGATGTTTCTCTGGAAGTTGTCTTCTGAGAGGACATGTGACGTTTTACTGAATACAGAGGAAAAGATGAGTGATCATTAGAAAGAGTACAGACAAGACCCCACAGACAGTGAGAGGATTTAGTATTGCTATGCCCCTTAATGCTTAGCTTCACTAGTCTTCACTTCACAGAGAGAAGTACCCCAAAGAACTCCTTGAGGTACTCCTGCTGAGTCTGTCCACTTCTGCTGACCTATGGTGATTCTGATTCGGTAGAGCCTTCCCCATTCTGTTGGACTGAGCCCACCCTACTGATTCACGTTTGGTGTTTGTTATTGAATTGGACCTCTGGTATCCTGACAATAAAAACTGAAATTGCCCCAAACAACTACTTCTAAACACTTCCAAAGCAGCCTTTTCCTATTAATCTTCTTTTGCCCTTCTTTTTTTCTAATTTCCTCTTTTTCTTTTCTTTTTTTTTTATTTTCTCTCCTTTTCTTTTTTTACTGTTCATATTCTTTTTTCTTTTTTATTAGATATTTTCTTTATTTACATTTCAAATGTTATCACATTTCCTGGTTTCCCCTATGAAAACTCCTTATCCTTCCTCTGGTTGGTGGGTTAGAAGAGATATTGAAGCAGTTTCAAACCCCAAATAAAGTACATTTAAAAATCTAAGTCTACAGCTTGCTTCTTGAGTCTGTCTGCATGGAATACATATGTCAATCTTTTCAGTCTAGGGTGGTTCATATCTTTAAAGCTGAGTTTCTTATAGACAACAGATAGAAGGAATTTGGTTTTTTATCAGTCTCTGTTATTTGATTGGACAATTGAAGTCATTAATATTTAGTGATATTATTAATAGTTGAATGCAGACTGCTGTCATTTTTCATGTTTGCTGATTTGTACCTGTAGATTCTTTGTGTTACATACTAGCTTCATTTATTTTCTTTCTAGGGCCTCTTGGCTGTTCTTGATCCTCTTTTATATTCAAAGTGTCACTTCTAATTGCTTAGCATTTTGTTGATGTTTTAATTTTCATTTTCAATATGGATTCATTCCTTTTTAGGTTTTATGGATCATGCATACTTTTTCTTTATAATTGAACTATAGAAGCTTATACTACTGTGTACAATAATCAAAAATAGCCTTTGTGATTTTTTTGGTCCAGGGTCGTCTTCTGGCTTTCAGTTTCCATTGAGAAATCAGTTGCTATTCTGATGGATTTTTCCATTATATGTGATCGGTATTTGATTAGGAGATATACAGGGCTGTGAGTTTTTTGTTTGCATTTTTCTGTTTTGTTTTGTTTTGTTTTGTTTTGTTTTGTTTTGTTTTTTTTTTTTTTTTTTTGGTTTTTCGAGATAGGGTTTCTCTGTTTAGCCCTGGCTGTCCTGGAACTCACTTTGTAGACCAGGCTGGCCTCAAAC
>NC_034594.1:30128401-30152420 GCF_900095145.1 Mus pahari | reverse complement strand
GTGCGCCACCACGCCCGGCTTTTCTGTTTTGTTTTGTTGTTGCTTGTTTTTTTGTCTTATATTGTTGGGGTTTTGTGATCTTTTTGTATTTATATGGGAAAACTTTTTCATAGCTTGGGGGTGTTTTACCCAGTGATCTAGTTAAAGATTTGGCCTTTGTAATTCACCTGGGACTCTTCTCCCCTTTTTATACCTATAATTCAAAGATTTTATGTTTGAATGTGTTCCACATTTTTCCTGTATGTTCCTTTCCTTTGCTTTAAGAATCTTGTCATTTTTCTATGCTCTCTATCTTCAAGTCCTGATTCTCAATCTTCTGCTTGATTCATTCTATTTGGAAGAATTTCCCTGAGCATTCTGATTTGGACATTTATCTTTTAAATTGCATGTTTCTCTTCAATGTTTCTATACGTTCTACAATTATAAACTATATTTTCCTTCCTTTGGGAAATTGGCAATAGTTACTGCATATTAAGTATTAATATTTCTTTCTATTCAAATACTTAGACTTCTTCCTCATTGGTATTGAACATATCTGTATTTTCATAAATATTTTCAAGCCTTATATTTATAAGAAACTAATTCAAAAGTAGTTTGATAACTGAAGAGATTGGTTTAGATCTTTTTAGACTGGAGCTGTCATTAATCGGAAGTTTATTTTTCTCAATAATTAGACTATACTCTGAGTAATTTTCTGGTGACTTTAATTATGAAATATTGCATTATGGCTGGCAGTAAAGATATGGATGACCTAGTCTCTGGAGACATTTCCAATGTACTTTGTATACTCCTGGAAATATGCTTTTTTTCCTCATGTAGGCTTGAGAGAGTCCTTGAAGATCATTAAGGGTGTAATTCTCTGTGTAGTCTATCTGCTGTGGCCTCACAACTCTCTGCTGCTCATTTTAAACTTAGGAATTCAACTGAAATGTGTCTGGGTTACTTTTCTTTCACGTATATTCTGGGAATTCTTTTAAGACATTAAACTATTACAAGGATCACTCCTTTTATTATTATTATTGTTCTTTTATGTCTATTATCAAATATATATAAAAAATCTGTATACATATTAGTAGTTACCTGGAAAAGTAAATTTAATACATTACCTCATCGTAGCTGGTAGAACAATTAAATGGTTAAATAGTGTTATTTCACAACTTTTCCAGTTTTACTTTATTTAATAGATAAATATTTTCATGTTATTCTTAATTATCATTAATCTTACATTTCATGAAACGTGTGAATTATATGTATTTTTTCATGGATACTGTCTTTTATACATTGGTGAATTAGATTGTCATGTTCAACTGATATTTATTATTTCATATTATTTAGCTAATTTGATTATTAACTGTTGATTATAATTTAATGCTGAAATAGATGAAAGTATATATGTGTTTATGGGAGTTGTGGAAGTGACATTAAAATGCTATGATCAAAAAATTATAAAAAGGGCTGGTGAGATGGCTCAGCAGGTAAGAGCACCCGACTGCTCTTCCAAAGGTGCAGAGTTCAAATCCCAGCAACCACATGATGGCTCACAACCATCCTTAACGAGATCTGACTCCCTCTTCTGGGGTGTCTGAGGACAGCTACAGTGTACTTACATATAATAAATAAATAAATCTTAAAAAAATACTATATATTTGTAATAGCTGTATATCATGTACAATATTTTTATTGTGGTTAATATACAAATATCTATTCCCTCAATTCTTATCAAATATTTGCAATAAGTGCTTAAGAACATAAATTTATGGCATAATATCCTATATTCCATTATTTGTTAGTCATCAAATATATAAAAATTGGCAATTATTTTGATGGTATATACTTCAAAATTAAATGGGAAAAATCCTAAATCTATCTTTCGTGCCAAATGGGAAATAATAAAGTATGTGTTACCTGCTAGTTGTTAGAGCATTCTATCTATTTGGTATTTATTAATATTATGTACACACACAGGTGTTTGTGTTGCCTTACATGTTTATTATAGTTTATGAAATAGTGGGGAGTCAGTGTTTTCTTTTTTCCATAACTGTGCCTTCATCTTGTGCCCATGCTTCAGTGGCTATTGCATCCACTGGTCCCTTCACTTGAGTATCAGATCTCTGGTTTTCATTTTGTGTTCCTTCGACTTAAGGTATGTAGTTGAAGCAAGTAGAAATTTTGCTTAGTCAACTGGCTTAGTTGAAATGTAGTTGCAATATAAATGTGATGATCAAATCTGTGAACTTACTTTTTGATGAAAGTCAGCTTTGATTTTAGAAGGACGGCTGAGTAAGTACAACTCTCTTGCAGATGAACTTTGGATAAGGTACTATTGGCAAACAGGAGAGAGGAAAACAAAACTGCTCTCCCAAATAGCATTTTCTCCTTGTTTAAGGAGAAACCTTTGATTTTTCCCAGTTCTGGGAAAACTGTAACAAGCTCAGTATATTCTTCATGTAAAAGTTCTCAGTTCCTTCATGAAGGTGACAATCCAGCCATGAAAAGGATGGTGGACAACTTTATTAAATTTTATAGGACCTGGGTGTCAAACTAAACAATAAGTCATTGTGGAATTCACATTAAATATAACCCCCCCCAACCTCAGCACAATGGATAATGTATATCTTAGAATATAAATTCTGCATTATGAGTGAAATAGACTTAAATTCTCATTGTTTTCTGCACCTTCAGAGAGAAAACATAGTTGACATTCACTACTATTTCTTCTAAGAGGAAGAGTTTTCTAGGAAGAAAATAATCTCTGTTGATTCAGAGCATCTATCATAGTTTAAAGAGAATTCCAGAAATGACAGTTATCTTATTTAGATAAGGCGACACTTTACAGCTTCCATCCCTGTTCTCCTTTCTCATACAGTGAGATCTATGTAGAGACAAAATTACTCTATCAGATCAAGTAAGTGTCAAAGTCAAACCTCATCTTACACATTTTGCATTCTGTATCTCCTTGAATTCATCTTTCAGCTCTGTGGAGGACATTTCAAGTGGATTTCTGCTTGTTCCTGGTTACATTGAATGATAATGCTGACTGAAATTATTTTCTGGAGAAAGGTTATTGTCAGGTCTTTTAGTGCCTTGAAAATGCGGTTACAGGCTGTTAAGAATTGGATTTGAAATGAATGAAATAGCTCAGAATGTCAGAGCTCACTATTTAAACTACATTTTAAGTCTAATTCATAATGAATTTCTTCTATAGCAAAGGGACACCCAACTGTAATTTTTACCCCTTTTACTTGGTCTTTGTTTATCATGAAACATCCACCTTCAATTAATGAGATGGGAACTTGGTGATCCTTTCTTTAGTCTTCATTTCTTTATTCAAGTAGATGTGAACATAGAAATTGAAAGTCATTCTTAGTCAAATAACCATTTAACTATCTTCAGTTAAAATGAAAAGAAAGGGAATACTGTGAAAATTATAGAAGGACTGACTAAAAATATGCCTTGTAAACCACTTTTCATCACATTAAAAAAAACAAACAAACAAACAAAAAAAACAACACATTGCAGCAGAAAATAAATGAAACAGATAACTCATGTGTTTTACTTTGACTTCTACTGTAGCAAAACACTGTGGAGAACATGTTTTGTTTTGTTTTTGTTTTTGCATTTATTTTTGGCTCTCACACATTTCCCAGGTCATCTGAACAAAGCTATCAAAGGTACCTGGAGGGAGGCACTGGGCATCGAGCTTATGTTCTTATAATCCACTGGACAACCTACTCAGAGGTAGCACAATCAACTGGGACTAGGGAGGGGAGGTCCTCTTACATCAATCATCAATCAAGAAAATGCCCCCATACACTTGTTGACAGGCTAATCTGATGGGGACTTTTCCTGAATTGAGAGTCTCTCTGTCAAGATGCCTCAGACAAGTTTGTGTCAGATTGACAGAACCCACCAGCCTACCATCTTTTTATCTTAATACAGAGTTTGCCTTTGTAGACTGTAACAGTTTGGCACAACAATATCCCAGTTCCTAGAGGAAAGCATTCCTGGACCATCTCTCCTAATACAAACTCATTGACTCATTTCCTTTGAAACACTAGTGGTGGATTTTAATTTAAAATATGTAAGCTTTTCACACAGCACACTAGTGAAAGATTATAAATCAAAATAATTATAAAATACTTATTTGAAGTAATTTTATTAATACTACTACTACTAAATAAGTGTTCATAAACACACAGGAAATAAGCAAAAGAAGAAAACAAACTATCAATCACTAATTTACAGGTTTAAGTGCCAACAATAAATTTCAAAGGGCCGTCTCCTTCAGTCATTATACTATGTCATAATGTCATTAAGTTCTTTAATCTTAAAGTCCAAGTAACTAATGCATTTAAATAAGTACTTTGAAAACCTTTAAATAAAATTTTTCTGTGAGGTCTATGCTTCATAGGAGATTGCAAACTTTTCCAGATAGAGAAAAATTCAGCAATGAATTAATGTTTTTCATTTAATTAATTTTAGATTAATTGGTTTTGGATTTCTGGGTTGGTTAATTTTAGGTTCTTAGGTTTGGATGCTCATTGGATCAGGGTCTATGCTTCCATTCTCTGTCAATGTTCAAGTCCCTTGCAGTGATAGAATGGGGATACCTCTGATGTGCTCATGTGTCTGCTCAGGAGGTTTCAGACTCTTACTCTATAAGGGTGAGTCCTGAGCACCGAGGCCTCAGTCTATCTCAACCTTTCCTCTAACCGTCGGAATCATGAAAAGTGTCTGCTACATACATACTCCATTTGTATGTGATCGTAACTGAAACTGATTCAAATAAAATTTTCCCCCAAGATGTTTTAGTTACAGACATAAGAAAGAAACCAATATACATTTTTGTGAGCACTGTTTCTAGAATTTTTTTTACTGGGCAAACTCAATATGACCTTACCCCGCCTTGGGGAGTTTTAGTTTATTGACAAGTGCATATTAAGTAGCTAGACAGGGAAGTGATATTTTAAAAATGAGTGCAAAATGGAGGCATGCAAATATGCTGTGTGTATGTATAAATAAATATTTGAGAAGGAATCACTTGGGTTATTTCCTAAGAACTGGAAGACAGTGAGTTAACTTAACCTGAACTTCCAAAACCCTAGGTAAGAAGTAAATAAGGTAAGGGTGGACGTTTTATTTGTCTGTTTTCTTCTAATCCTGACAGTCAAGCACGAGATCTCAATTATAATTAGACAAATGACTTTAACTAGGCTCTTTGCCTAATGGAAACATTTTTGTAATATGAAATTATTTGATGGTATGGTTATTCAGTATTTAACCATTATATAGAGATGATTCTAATTTCTAACATTTAACTTTCCACAAAGTAATATAACTATTTAATATATTTTATTTTGGTATAAAATTATGTTACTTATAAAACATTTTTAATAAAAGATCAAAGATTTTAGCAGGGTTCTAAAGATGCTCATGAGTTCAGTAACAGTGATATTACTAAAATTACAAAAAGTAATAATAGTTTGAGGATGGGAATGGGTTAAAGCTCTGAAAATCTAGAAGGAATAATGCAGAAGTCATATATCATGTTTTGTGTCAAATCTTATATTTAGAAAGATTTTCTTACATGTCCATTCTACTGTTGCCTGTATAGCACTTAAGTGTAATAGTTTACAAACTTATAGTTGAATTCATATATTAATATAAAGGAACATGAAACTCTTTAAAGTTAATCATCATTTATTGATGTACCTTGACCCATGGTACATAGGTCATATTGGTTATACTTACTTTTACTCAGTAGATTTTATATATTTGGACAAATTTATCATTTTTAATGCCAATGATTTTAATACAAACCACTTTCATTGCCTAAGAAAACATAAGTTGTTTACCTATGCCTTCCTCTCTCCATATTATATTCCACTACAGATATTTTCCTATATATGCTTTTGTTTAGCATCAAGTATAATTGAAAACAATTATCAGATTGATTTATTTTACATAATTATGAGAACCTATATTTCCCTGATAGCTTATAAATGTTGGCACCCCCATTTCTTTTATAGCTGAAGAATATTTTCTTGATTGGATATATCAATTACTTATCCTCTTTAGGAAATCTTAGTTTCTTTTACATTCAAGACATTTAAAAAATGTCATAATGTCTGGTGAAGGATTTTGTACGGATAAATATATATAAGTGTACACGCATACATGTATATACTTATATGTACATATATATTCTATGTATGTATTTAAAATGTTCAAATCCTTTCGGTTATTGTCAAAGCATATTTACTGGATCATATACAAAGTCTACCTAACCATGGCTTTTCAGCTGTACCCCAGTTCCCCAAATAATTACTCAGAGGCTTATTATTTAAAAATAAATGCCTGTACCTTAAGCTTTGGCTTAAGCTTTTGTTCCCACTACATTGTAACTCAATTATCACATTGGAGCCAGTCTAAGTTCTGCCATGTGGCTGGTTACCACTCCTCAACTTCATATATCTGACTCCTGCTAGTCTGGGGCAAAATGTCCCACTCTTGACTCTTTCCTTATATTCCTATCTCTCTTTGCTGAATGTCCCACCTTCTACTCCTGCCTCAGCTCATTGACCATCAGACTTTTATTGACAGGTGATGTTTATACACAATACATAAGAGATTCTTTCTCCAAGTCTATGACATTTATAAGCCAAAGAGTGTCTACTCATGTATCTATATTTGTCTTCCCTATGCTTAATAAATATTTAGATGAAAGTTTTTGGGAAAAATAAGTTGTCAAGAAAATACAAAATAAACAGCAAATAAAGACACGAAAAATAAAAATAAACTAAGAAAAGCATAACATAAACACTACACTTTAAATCTGATTAGTGAGGGAGCTGAAGAGATGAGATAGCTCAGCCGTCAATTCCTGAAAATATGAGTTCTTTATGTGAAAAACAGATTTGAGAAAGAAAGATTAGAGGAGAGACAGGAGAGAGAGAGAGAGAGAGAGAGAGAGAGAGAGAGAGAGAGAGAGAGAGAGAGAACAGGTGGGAAGGGAAGAGTGTAGGAGGAAGGGTGAGAAGAAGGGAGGGAAAAATGTTAGAGGAGAGAAAATTAGATAGGCATTAGACCACTGTCTAAAAGGAGGATGCCTGAAATTATAGACAGCAGAAGGAAGTCAAGATTATTGTAATGCAGCTCAAGAGCTGTTGTAGAAATTTATATCAGTATTTCCATTTGTATCCATTCTTTCCTGTTACTTGCTCTCTTTGTTGTAATAAGTTTCAGCAGTGTGATTTGTCCAATAAGACAACAATACAAAGTGGAATTCAGTGCTGCACCAAGAAAGGGGCAGTAAGGGACAAAGACCTTTAATTCAAATACTTGAGAGATCGAATATTGCAACAGTAAGTTTAGTTAACATGGAAGTGAATCTTCCCCACTGAGCCTTAAAATTATTCAACCCAGGCTGAAACTTGCCGAGAGTTCTTTATCTGCGAGACTCTTCCAAAAAGAATCCAGACCAATAACTCTTAAATCAGTTAGGTGATAAACATTATTGGTTTAAATCTCCTCGTTAGTCCTGAGTGATTTGTTGCTTTGAAGCAGAAACAGACAGAGGGAATCAAAGAAAATATCAACAGAGTGAAAAGAAAGTCTACATAATTAGAGAAGATGTTTATAAACTGGAGAGAGCTCATTAGCTGGGATAAACAAAGGGCTAAAAATAAAACTCACTACTAAAACATTTCAGACTCAGAAAAATTGCAACTACCCAAACTGGGCATGTTATCTCATGCCATTATTCCAGAACTTGGGAGGCAGAGGCAGGCCAATCTCTAAGTTTGAGGCCAACCTAGTCTACAGAGCAAGTTCCAGAGAAACCCTGTTTTGAAAAACCAAGAACAAACCAAACCAACAACAACAAAACTAGAAATCAAGTACCCTAATTGAAAATACATAAGTACATTTTAAGTGATAGTTTTCAAAGGTATGTGCAAGTGAAAAAGAGGTATGTAGAAATGATAGGCATAACTAAACTATAAACAAATGGCTCAAAGTCACATTGTAACACTGGGCCATTCAAGTAACAACTCCACAGACAGTGAAAGTGATAGAAAGTATGGATGGGTTTGATGTGAGGGATTTCTTCCATGCATTGTGTTGAGAACATAAATTATTGATGCTGTTTTAGAATACAATATGGAAGTTCCTCAAAACTTGGAAGAAAATGATCACACAAGGCAACAATTCCATGCATATGTATCCAATGGAAAGAAAATCAGTATGAAGGGTCATCTGCCTTCTCCTTTGTAGAAAATGAAAACAGATTCAACTAATAATGAATAAAGAAAATCGCTGGGCGTGGTGGTGCACGCCTTTAATCCCAGCACTCAGGAGGTAGAGGCAGGCGGATTTCTGAGTTCGAGGCCAGCCTGGTCTACAAAGTGAGTTCCAGGACAGCCAGGACTATACAGAGAAACCCTGTCTCGAAAAACCAAAAAAAAAAAAAAAAAAAAAAAAAAAAAAAAAAAAAGAAAGAAAATGTGTCACATATGCACAATGGGTTAGGATTGAGCTATAAAATATGAAGCCTGTTCATTACAACAGGAATGGAGATGAATATCCTTGTGCTACATAAAATAAAGACACAGAAATTTCCATGTTAGTGTTCCAGAGATTTCATCCACAATGGTATTAACAGGTGCTGGGATTATAAATAAGAAGCAATATTATGGAGAGATTGATTAAAGAATGCGATTATATGCTTAGATATGTGTGGTATATTCTGATGTGCTATTGAATACAAGGATGGGTGTAGATGATAACATTATTTATTTCAAAAATTAGAAGAAAGATTGTAAATATTTTCACTTTAAAGGTATAGAAAATAGCCGGGCATGGTGGCACATGCCTTTAATCCCAGCACTCGGGAGGCAGAGGCAGGCGGATTTCTGAGTTCGAGGCCAGCAAGGTCTACAGAGTGAGTTCCAGGACAGCCAGGGCTACACAGAGAAACCCTGTCTCAAAAAAACAAAAAGAAAAACAAAAACAAAAACAAAAGTTATAGAAAATAATACATTGCTTAAAAGGGTTAAATATTATATAGTAAAATACACGCAGGTATAATTATTTGTTTTCATTAGTTAAGTATATTGAAATTTAAAATGGTAAAAATAATGAATTCAGATAAGCCATTTATTTTATAAAAGTGTTTCTTTTTATATTCAGTAGCTAGCCATATTTTATAATTATAATATGAAATCTTAAATCAATGCATTCTCCTAGGGTTTGGTATGCTTTAGGATGTATGAAGAGTGATATCTAGCAACAAAACACCTTGATATGTTTTATTCTTGCTGGTGCTAAGGTCAATATTTCTCCACTCCCAGAAAGCCTTGGTGGAGCATGCATTCCCTTCTATTGATTACAGGTGTTCTTGTCAGCATCTAAACCAGTCCAGCACAGAGAAATTGAGATTTAACATTTTCAAGGCCAAAATTAAAATGTCGAGGAGCTTTTGCCAAGTTCCTTGTCCTGCTCCTATCAAGAAGAGCCACCAACGTTGTAAGTCCTCTGTTAATCTTGAGATCACTACAGTAGATGGATCTGTGGCTGGTCTGTGAAGGTCCCAGCTGAGTTCCCAGCTATACTTAGCTGCCAGCCACCTGATGAGACATCTGAGAACACAGCCCACTCACACTTATGTTCCGTGTTCCACAGATGATAGTCACACTATTCAAAATCTGACAGACACAAGATCAAAACTGCAGCAGTCCGAGGAAGGAATGAGGTATGAGGCTTTGTTACTATATGAGGAGAGTTTGCCTTCAGTGCATGCTATTCCATTGTGTTTTACCCACTCTGTTCTCCAGAGATGATTCAATGTACTCAATAATAATGTTATTAGAAAATGATAAAGTGAAGGAAAAATTAATTATAGTTAGACATGTTCTCTCTCAAAAAGTGAGAAAGTTCTCTTTTGCGAAACGTGTTTAAATATCATACTGAAACTACTAGGTGGATCAAAGCATCATTTTAGTTAGTAACACATGCCTTTAGAGATATTTCGTCTTATGACAAATGTCTCTTTATTCTTATGACACTTTTCGCTTTATGGTTCTTACACACATTTTATTATGAATTAAAATTTTACTACAGTATAATTTTGCATTTTACTGGCTCCTTCACATTTTCAGGTGCATCCCATTTTAAACTTCAAGAGATTCTTATTTACTGTTTCATGTGGATTTTAATATACTATGTACAGTGCTAAATTTTATTTACAAAATATAATGTAAGGATTAGGTAAATGAAAAGGTACATAAGAAAAACAATTTCGATTAATAAAAGTTGCATATTCTGGGACTAGGTAGATAGTTTAATATTTAAGATCACTTGCTGCTCTTATGGAGGACCTATAGTCACTTTCCCCAAACTTACAAGGATACAACACTCCATAATCACTGCACCAGGGATTTTAATCCTTTCCTGGTCTCTACAAGCACCGGAGACCTGTAGGACACATGTATGCATGATTGCATCCTTGCAGGCAAAAATCTAATACACATTAAAAAATAATTTGAAAGGTGTATAATTTTAATTAGTGTAGTAGTTCCACAGATACAAGTAATTACAAAAAGAATTTTCCTAATTGATTCTTAATGCTTATAGATTTTATTGAATGAAAATTATAGTTCAATAAGATTATAAGTACCAGAAAACCATAATAAATTTGAGTACAAATGAAGATATATTCTTATTTTTGTGATTTTCTCTAATTTTCCCTGAAGCTTATTGGGCATTGGTTATTTTCTCAAACATACAAGAGAGATTTTGAAAGGGAGGATTGGAAAATGTAAAAATAATTCATCAGCAAATGTGTGGGAGAATTAAGGAAAAGAAGAGAATAAAATTTTCTCAAAATCAACTTACAATTCATAGGTTGAATGATAGGTCAAATCAGCCACCATCATTTGGAACTGAAGAATTAAAGGAACCAGAAAAACTTCAGGGAAAATACAATAGATTTCAAATAAATGATTATCCCTAGTGGTTTAATTTTTCTCCAAAAATACACTTGCAATTAATAATCTAAAGGAGTATGAGCAATTGAATCAATATACCTTTTCCTTTGATCCTTAAAGTTGGTGTCTCACTGTCCACAGCCTCCTGCTTAATAAAAATTGTGGTAGTCTCTACTTATGAGCAGTGCCTGATAATTCTTCAACCTAAAGGAGTGTATTCCTATTACAATAATATTGCACTTTTTGAATGTTCTAGAAGTGCTTTTGTGAATTTTTTTGAGACAGTGTCATTAAATAATATCCTGAAATTCTATTTGTTTATATGTATAACTGTAGAGGCAGTGAGACCTGGGAGAAGAATGGAGGCAATAAGTGCGGCAGACTAAAGTCTCATGCAGTAGCCAAATTTATTCAGAGTGTCAGACAATTTATACTCTCAGGGTTGAGAAGAGTCACATGAACAAAGCACATGATTACAAGGGCAAGCCTAATGTTATGGGCACATAGAATAATTCTTTTTCATAGAGGCATATAAACAAATAACAATAGCTAGAGGTAATGAAAAATCTGAAGTAAATTCACTCTTATCCACTAAACCTGGGAGAAGCATAAAAACACATTCCAAAAAGAAAGTCAGTGTTTTGAAGAAACTGGGGTCACAATTACCTTGTCCTGTTTTAGTGGAGTTTTCTCATAGCACCCAGAATTCTCCTTATATGATTCTATTTTTGGACTCGGTTCCAAGAGGTCCCCCTTTTAATTGTTTTCCAATTTTTTTTATTAGATATTTTCTTTATTTCCATTTCAAATGCTATCTTGAATGTCCTCTATACCCTCCCTCTACCCTGCTCCACTACCCACCCACTCCCATTTCTTGACCCTGGCATCCCCCTGTACCGGGGCACATAAAGTTTGCAAGACCAAAGGGGAAGCTGGACTCCAGAAATTCAAAGAACGCCATTAAAAAATGGGGTACAGAGCTAAACAAAGAATTCTCAACTGAGGAATCCCCTTTTAATTTTTAAGTGCAGGTGTTAGGGTCTGTGAATTGCTCAAGAATAATACCCCAGACTCAAAAAGAATGCAAAAGCAAAGAGTGTTTATTGAACAAATTCTTGCACTCAGGGGCCAAATTTCATCGAGATGGAAGGACTCCAAATGAATTTGCAGATTTAGTTTTAAAGCCAAAAGGAGGAGCATTAGTGAAGGGAAGGTGGTCTACATCATGATTGGTGGGTTTTATCTCTCTGGGTCTTGAACGTGCTATACTTCAAGCATACTTAACTAACCGTTCTTGCTTCATTCCAGAGAGGTGTAGCTCTGGACCTCTTGGTTACAAACTTGGGTACCTGTCCTTTTGAAAGATGGGAAAGGGTCCTTTTTATGTAAATCTGTAGTTGTTCCAGTAACGTATTTACGGGACGTACTAACTCAGAGCTGTTCTGAACTTCTAGATTTCAGCCTGTCATGGAGTCGCCTGGCTCAGGTCAATTCTTTCCTTTCACACTATAGCTAAAGTAGTTTGATTTGATATCTTGTAGATAAATCTAATTATTGTTTGATACATAGTATCCTATAAGAAGGCAACTTATAAACATAATAAATATTAGAACACTAAAATATTCTGTAACTTTGAATTTAAAGTGTAAACAGAAATTTAAATTATGTCAGGTACTAATGGTTACATTATTGTATTGATTAGAAAACTCAACAATAGCTTGAAAAGATATATATATATATATATATATATGATTATTAGGTCTGGTATCTTGTAGAACATAAGCCCCCTTTTTGTCTTTAATGTGAATATATATGTTCTGATAGCCTCTGCAAACAGGAAGTAATTCAAATCCCAAGGAAAAACTAAACACAAGGATTTCTTCAGAAGAATTAATGAGTCTATTATGTTCCCAAGAATATAGCCATAATAAAAAAGAGTCATTAGTAAATATACCTGGAACTGGCTCCATCCAATATACAAGTTGAAGCAAAGGAGGGTGAAGACTAACATTTGTTCAGAGGCAATCACCACAAATGCACAGGTCAATGTAGCTACCATCACCAGAAGTGATTCTCAGATGATGGTGACACAGTGTTTTATAGAATCAAACACTCTATGTTTTATAGAATAACTGCGTCCTTGGTGCATAGAGTCTTAACTTGTTTCCAGGAGGGCAGATTTGATTTCTAATGATATGGTCAATATCTCTTCTTGACCTTTAGCTAGACATCTGCTGTCTCTCTGGTGATTCTACTATCTCCTCACTCTCTGATGCTCTCCTTGCTGGTTTGTTATCAGAGGTGCTAATGGAACCCATAATGTTCCAGTGGCCCCACATGCAATGACAGATGCATACCCTTTTATAATGTTCTTCTGCAGAAGTATTTATTTCCTTTTGCAATAAAACTAGGGAGGTTATATTGTGTACAAGTATGAGTCTATTGCTGAAAAAAATTCTATAGTATAACCAGAATATGAAATAATATTTAAAAGTTTATGAATTAATAATAATAAATTAATCAAAATAGCCAACTCCCCCTGTTTGGGTGAAGAGAAAGAAGTATTAATATGAGCTTGATGAATTTCTGGACCATGACTTCTTGCTTTGTCCTTAGATGAACCATCAATAAAATATGTATCTGCTGTGGAATGGAAGGAGGTTGGACAATTTTTGTATTCAGTTCATGTGGAAAACTCTCTTAGCTTACCAGCTGGATGATTTTATATCTTTCTATACTAATCTGAAAATAAAATTTGAAAACCCATAGAGTTATATAAAGATTTTAAAAAAAAAACTGATTTTTAGTTAAGGGTAATATAATACAGCAAGGAACAAATGCATATAACTTTAATATTGGGTTGTCACATGATTTACTAATTGAGCAAGGAGAGTTAGGTAAAGAGGTAGCATTTTATATCCTTTATGGTGTAAATAAATCCATTCCAAAGATTTATCATCTTGTCCTATAATTTGTATAGGAGACAATTTAGTGACGATAATAAGTAAGTTTAAAGATAGTGAATGATCCACAGGATACACAAATGCCTCTATTAGCCTTGATTCAAATAGCCAAAGGTTTTTTTTTTTCCCCCTCTTGAGATGATATGTAGAACTATTCAATGCTGCCTCTCCTTCTAGAGTATTAAATAGATTAATTTGTCTTTAATTAGGTAACCATTTTGATTTTCCTTAAATTGTTCTGGAAATACCAAGCACACATCACAAGGCCATGGAAGTCTTGGGAAAGGAATTCTGTTTCACTGCTTAGGTGGTAAACTCCTCATCATGAACCAGAAAAGATTCGAGATTAATTTGATTATCAAATTCTTCATAGTTCAGTGTTATTTTCAGGCCTATACATATGACAATGTAATTTTAAGACTAATCATAAACATAAAATCTGAAAAAAATCGAATTGAGTATTTACTTAATTAATACTTGTATGGTAAATGTTAATTTTTAGCTAATAATCTGGTGAGATTTTGTGTAGGCAAAAGAATTATGCTTATGTTATTCCAGTAGACATTATTTTTGTTTGCATTCCATCTAATAAAAATCCAGTTTATTTAAGAATAGTATACCAACTTGCATACATAATTCCTTCAAGATGAAGATTTAACTGTAGTCTTTCAGCTCTGATAAGTTTTCATGTAGAAACTCTGGGTATTTGGAAACAGTACGAATTCATTTTTCTCTTTAAACATGTAAATTAAAAAGCCACTCAAAGGGAAGAATTATATATTATAAAATTTACTCATACTTTTTTGTTTAACTATTCATATAGTTGCAATTTTACTTATTACTGTACTTTTCCAATATATATAAAAACATAATCTGTATATAAGAAATTATTGCATAAATTTATGATGTGTATTATGGGGTATTATTAGAACACCCTATATTATGTAAAGGTCATTGATTCTCAGCAGATATACGTTTATAGTAATCAGTTTCTCAGCAGAGCAATTTATCCTAATTGATTGCTTTTCAACAAATACAAGTGTGGGTTACATGTATGCATAAATGTTTGAGACAAGTTAGAAATAAGAGTAAATCAAACTAATGTTATTTTAACAAATTCTTGCTAATTGTATTAAATAAATCTTACCTATTATTGTTATTTTTCATTATTAAACAAACATAAAGAAATTTTGGAAAGCTGAGTGTAGAATTCTTGCTAATTGTATTAAATAAATCTTACCTATTATTGTTATTTTTCATTATTAAACAAACATAAAGAAATTTTGGAAAGCTGAGTGTAGAACCATGAACATGATTAGATTGGAAAATTTTCAATCATTTTGCTAAGAATTATTTTTAGTGTGACTAAATCATCTCCAATTGGTTTAACAATCTTTATGACCTAGTTGCCTGGATTTAATTAAAGATAAAGTTTAAGGAATCTTTAATAAACAAAACTGACCCCATCCCCATACATTGCTTGGATATTTCACTGACCTTGCATGCTACTATTTGGAAACCAACTTAATATTGCATTGTATATTGCTCTATCATATAAATTTACTTAATTATTTTATAAATTCATTGTTTTACATAAGTAACTGACAATTTCCAAATTTTAATGTGATTTAAATATTTTTGTAAGTATTTAGTATTCTTGAATGGATTCTATCTTATTTTCTGAAAAGTTTAACATTGAATGAATTGTAGTAGTCACTTTCTTGAAATAGAGAGCACTTAGAAGCAATTTTACACTTACTTGGAAGTGCTATTCATACAAAAAGAGTAGTCAGGTAGCTCAGAAAGCATCACTTGTTAAGTGTAGCAGAAAATTTCATCCTCTCTTCTCATATCAAGATCTGGTGGGGAACTTTTCAGAGTTTCATACAATAAAATAATGTTTTCTACCACAAAAACATCATAGGTGAATCTTCAATTACAATTACTAGTTGGAAAACTTACAAGTTTCCATGCTGTAAGATTCAAACTACATAAAATTCTGAAAGGAAAAAAAAAACTATAAAAATAACTTTAAAAATCTGAGTAATTTCCAGGAGTATGTTTGCAAGGTGGAGTATGTATATTTAAAAGAGTGAGGCTATTCAGAATGGTGTCATAATAGTGGATAATGCCAGTGAATATTTGTCAGGCTCTTCAAAATATATGAGATAAATGCTGCATGAGCATTGAACTACTTGCCACCTAATCCTACCCGCCCTAGGGTGTTACAGGTGAGGTGGTGTAGAGTGGATGACACAGACTCTGGGAGCGGGTGAGAAATACAGCAGCAAGCTCATCTGAACACTGCTGTAAGCTCCTTTAATATCCTTCACCTTTGCCCATTGGTCCCAAGAAAGCACGATTGGCTAGCATTGTCTGCCCCAGCAATCCTTGTTTTCTCAGGTAGTCCTCAATTAGGTCCTTTTGCTGGAGATGCATTTGCAGCTGTGCAGTTTCTGGCACTTACATAGAGGTGCCCCTGCCATTTCTGCTACATGTAAGTATATAATACTGAGAATTATGTATTAATACTTCATTTAACAGCAAGATATCAATATTGTGTCAGTGACCATAGTCAATAAGTCACATAAATACCAGATATTAATAACGGAAATCTTGGAAGGGCACACTGAGGTATATCAACAATATGCCTTTTCTCAGAGCTTTCTTTTAATATTTATAAACACATAAGCCTTGAAAAATATAGAATACGTTATATTACTCATGATTTCACAACCCCTCTACTGTTTGTCTGAGCATACTTTTGATACCCTTCAACACAAGTGTCAGTTTCTCATTTTTCTGAATTGGACACCAGTTAGGGAAGAACACAATCAAATCCCCATTCTTGCTGTAAGTAGAATGTATTACTCCAAGGTAGTGCTGAGTACTGTTCCAGATATCTAATTGGTGTTTGATGGAGGAATCTTAGTGCTTATAATCAGCCTAAAATTTTGTCAGACTAACCAACTTGTCAGAAACTCCCCAGTAACTGCTTATTTTTAGTAATAAGAGAAAAATGAGTAACTAGAATGGGTCAACTGACATGCCCATTCTTACCTAAGGAAAGTGACAGTGACATCCTACCACCTTTGAAATATTTTATATTTAAAAGGAAGGTTTATTCAAGGGAAACACAAAGATTACGTTTGGCAGGTCATGGAGGAAGAAAACATTGCTGTTGATCTGTCAGAGCTTATAACGTTTTGCAATTGCCTTCTGATTAGTGTCTTTTTTTTTTCTCCCCTAGAATTTTTTTTTTTTGATATTTTTTTTATTACATTTCAAATGCTATCCCAAAAGTTCCCTATACCCCCCCCCACCGCCCCTGCTCCCCTACCCACCCACTCCCATTACTTGGCCCAGGCCTTCCCTTGTGCTGGGTCATATAAAGTTTGCAAGACCAAGGGGCCTCTCTTCCCAGTGTCTTTATAGTTAACTCATTTTGAAAGCTACAGAAAATCATACTAGAGTATGTTTTATGCCTTGAGAAGAAATTTTACAAAATATAGTGAGGTAACATATGGTCTTCTTTCTCTGTTGTATTAATATGTCAATTCGGAATTCCTAACCCAGAAATTAGATTTGTCCACAAATCCAATATAGTGCTAAAGCCAAAGTATACACAGATGATTTTGGTATCTTTGCTACTGTGGCTCTTCACTCAAACTTTCCTGCTGCGGAGTTTCAAACTACCAACAGTGGAAAGAAGATATGGCTCATTTGGCCTCACATTAATGTTATTTTCTTTCTTTCATAGGCAGAACGACAGCTGATAAAAATATCTCGATTTTTATTCCCAATATAATTTACGATATGATTAAGAATTTGAGACAGTTATAAACAAAGAGAAGTTCTTGCTTTTAATATGTCATATTGAATCACCTATCTGGATAGGCTTAATTGGTTTGTGTGTCAGTCATATGATTCCTGAAAGGGGCTCTTAACAAATGTGATAAAGAGGAGGTGTGGTCTTCTAGTCACCTGAGGTAGCATGCAGTTCTGAAAAGCATTCTGCAGTTGTCCCTGTAAGACTCATTTCAGACTTCAAGTATTTAATATGATCAGGTGATACATCTGTGATATTTTGAATTTTTTAAAGAATGTAATTATTACAGCAACAGCAGAAATGTTATAGTGTCTGCATAAGCTTGTCTATTCACTCTGTGGTTTTCTGACTCTTAATTCTTTCTTCTTTTACAAATAGTCCATCTATTCAGTCTATGATCTCTGCAATTTATTTTCTTACTTTATTTAGCTATAAAATGTAAAAAAAAAAAAAAAAGACAGATATTTTACTAAATATCCTTAGATGTCAAGTTAGATCCAGGAACTATAAACACCAGGCAGTTCAGTGATAGGAATGATCAGACATTAGTGCTAAACTTAATCTTTTCAAAAAATTGGTTTATCACTCTGAAAGTCTATAAAATCAAATACTTCCCTGACCAAAGTGGCAATTCAAAGGCCACTAAAGACAGTTGTAGAGAACTAAAATTAGAACTGAGTAAGCCTCAAAACATAAGAAATAGGTAAAATATTGTGTATGGTTTAGGTCCTTAAAAATTGGTAATTTAATTTTACTCAAAATAATGTAAAGGTTGATATTATGATAAATTATAATAAATACCTTTGGAAACTAGAACAAATTCTTTTATCTATTAATCAATGTATCTCACTATACATCTATCTATGTCTATCTATCTACCTAGGTAATTTCATTCTGTTTGTAATTATACAAAACTGATAGGAACTGGGAATCTTGGAATAAAACTTTTGAAAAAAGGGGAATATAAGACAATAATTATTGCTGTGTATGTTCCAGTGTAAAAAATGATGTAATTATTGCACACACCAGCAAGATTTTGCTGAAAGAACCCTGATATAGATGTCTCTTGTGAGTCTATGCCAGTGCCTGGCAAACACAGAAGTGGATGCTCACAGTCAGTTATCAGATGGAACACAGGGCCCCCAATAGAGGAGCTAGAGAAAGTACCCAAGGAGCTGAAGGGGTCTGCAATCCTATAGGTGGAACAACAATATGAGCTAACCAGAACCCCCAGAGCTGCATATGTAGCAGAAGATGGTCTAGTAAGCCATAACTGGGAAGAAAGGCCCCTTGGTCTTGCAAACTTTATATGCTCCAGTACAGGGGAACACCAGGGCCAAGAAGGGGGAGTGGGTGGGTAGGGGAGTGGGGGGAGGGTATAGGGGACTTTGGGGATAGCATATAAAATGTAAATGAAATACCTAGTAAAAATTGGAAAAAATAAAAGTAATTAGTATCAAAAAATGATGTAATTAAATTAAGCGCTAATATGCCATGAGTATGAATAAATAACTTTATCCATAAACTATTTATGTAGAAATCTAACTAGAAATTAATGACCCATGTTTGATATATATCAGTGTACTGATTTAAAAGAATAACACTATGTTTTCTGGTAAAACTTGATAACAAAGAACTGAGTACCATTGAGAATAGAAAGTTTATTGGTAGCCATTGGGTGAATATGGCTTCATTCAAAGTTAAAGAAAAAGAATGGTCAAATACATGATGTGAACAAATTAGAATCTGAATCACACTATATTTATAAAGTGATGAAACATGCTAGGAATTTCAAAAGTAAGTATCTAGTAGTCATGGTTATTTTTAAAATATTATTCTCCACTTAGATACATATTCAACACATTTGTTTGCAATTGTTTGACTCACACTCAAGAATTTCTCTAAAATGTTTTTCTCAACTGAGAAAAACATCTTCAGTTCTCTATCCAGCAAGGACATGTAAGAATTTCACACACGTAGGAACAAACACAAGAAATAGTGTTCATAATTCTATCAGCAATGTTTAACTAAATGCAGAGTTAAGAGAAGCCTGTATTTTAACTATTAATAGAAGCTACTGCTAAACATTACTTTTCTATGACATTCTGCTTTGAAAATTAACCCCATAACACAGATGTGTGTGAATAGCTATAAAAGATATGTAGCAGCGGATCACTTTTATATACATTTGTATTGTATTTATCTAAAATTCAACATTAAATGGTTCAACTGTTGAATCCAAAATTCTGTCACAACATACATTCTTTACACTTTAAGTGTCTAATAATTTACCACATGAGCCACTGTATCTCTGTCTCATGCAACTTCTATACCTAAAGTATGTTCTCTATTGTTATTGTGAATTTCTTTCTGAACCTTCTCATTTTGTTTGATGAAACAAACACTATTGACACCTTTAACACCAGCTGTCATTCACACTGACAACCTTCCTGCTAACATCACTGTTAGAGGTTTTAGAAACATCATAGTCATTTTCCCCCACAAGATTATGAATAAAGCCACTTTCCTTCTACTCCTTCCTGAACAGGTGGTAAAAAGCTCAAGTGTCATTGTACTCACAGTGAGGTTCAGTTTAGTAACAAGAATTGCTTTTACATGAGCTGTTGTTGCCTGGCAACATCTGGAGAAAGCTGTTGGAGGTAGCAAAAATACCATGTAAAGCATTGGTAAGAGTCCTTTATTTTCTGTAGTTTTTGATCAGCTTGCAATACTGTTGATTTTCATGATATAATTTAAAAATCAGGGGACTAAGACCTTGATTATTAAGTGAAAAGAGTTTTTATATAATGGGAGGCAAAATGTGCTTTCAGATTTATTTAGATAATTTAAAAATGTTAAATAATAGAATCCTTGATCTCACAAATCAAATTTTATGAAAATGTAATTTTTTCCAGATATATGGACACTGTAATAACCGTAATCAAGTTTATGTATTATTACAACAAAAAATAAAATGATACTGGAAATATCTTTTCAACAAAAATTAAATCATTAGGGCTAGAAAGCCATAAGGGAAACAGGTAACCTAACTTATCTTTGCTTGATTCAGTTGGACACCTATGCTGTCTTCAGTTGATCTGTGTGCTCTGACCATGCTCATCTGTACAAAATTCTTTAACAGGTTCTCACAGTGTTTCTTAGATTAGTCTCTCAGCTCCTGATGTCAAGTTTTTGCTTCTTGAGGGCTAGGACTGTAGGCCTGAGTCATTTTATCCATCTTCACTGGCCCTATTTTAACACATTGCTATCACTAAATCAATCTTGTAACACTGCATAAGTGAAATTTGTTCTTATATAATCGTTCATATTTAGTATATGATGTTTTCATTTGTCTTAGAAAGTATTTCATAGAAAAGAGTGCTATGAAACATGCTATGAAATTTGTGTGGTAGTGAACATTTAGCAAACTTCTTTGTTCTTCTCCCTCTTACCAGACTATATCACTAGACTTCACTGAAATCAGTTGTGACCACAAGACTAGTAGAACAAAGCACAGCAGAGCTTGCCTGTTTACACAGCTCCAGGAACTGCCCGTAAAGCCCTTTCTTCTTCACTAACTAACCGTAATAAACAAGGAATTCACAAACTGTAAATATAGAAGGGTGATGGAGAGAGCAGGGATTCATCAGTTTCCTTGCATAGTAGAGTTATAGTTATGCTCTAAAAAGAAACATTTTCATTTACCACATCTAACATGTTTTTTTTTATTTTTAAAATAATGTTTTTAACAAAAATATTATTAGATCATTTCTCTTTTTCTTTCCTACCTCTAAATGACCACATAACCCTGTACATGTTTGTCTGTCTGTCTGTCTGTCTGTCTGTCTGTCTGTCTGTCTGTCTCTCTCTCTGTGTGTGTGTGTGTGTGTGTGTGTGTGTGTGTGGTTTCATAGTTCACCTTTTTTTTTTTCTCCTTTCTCTCTTTCTCTCTTGTTTTTTTGTAAACCCCATTAGGGGTCACATCCCTGGGCAAATTCCCCCTGTCTTAGCCATCAGCAAGTCAATAGCTATCTTTAGCTATTGGTCTAAGGATTAGCCTCCATGAATTTTTTCCTCTTCCATATTAGCATTTGTATTGATATTATCATTTACATGTTCATTATCAATGGACATTTTGTTTATGCAGCTATCCTGCTAGACAGAGAATCACAGCAAACTTTCTGGTTCTCCTGGTTTCTTAATCTTCACTCCCAATTTTATCATGGTCCCTGAGATTTAGTACCAAGTGTTGTCATTTGTTTGAAGCTGGACTCCCCATGTTCTATTGATCTCTGCATTATGTCTGGTTGTAGTTTTCTGTGATGGTCTCCATTAGTTGTAATACAATATGCTTTGATGAAGAGTGAGAGATGATGTTTTTAGTAATTATGTTGGTCTAGTAAAGTAGTAGCAGGTCTCCTATGTTCCATACAACTTCTATGCCTAGGGAGTTGGCTAGGATTCTGGTACCAGGCACAATTTCCTTCCCGGTGACTGTGTTTTAAGTCATATGATGCTTACTCCCTTACCACCAACATCAAAGTTTAACCATTACACCTTTAGGACTATCATGCATTATGATCATTAGTATAATATATAGGTACCAGTTGGGGAGTCAGCCAATGGCCACTACACCCAAATTCTCACTTGGCTTGTATCTCTCTTCCCCTCCAAAGCATGGTGAATTCCTTTCTTCCTCCTGCGTCTGCTACCATGTCTGTGGGAAACTGGAAGTCATGCCTCTTCCAACCTGTCACTGGCTGCTAGTATCTTTATTGACTGATCAAGAACCAACTTGGAAACATGACCATTAGCATTCAATCCTGCTCAGAACATCAGAACCACCCAGTTTCATCCTTCCATCTACTATGCTTTTCATAGTGGCTTGTGGATCATCATAAAGCTGTAAGACCACTCATAGTTGCTTTCTTTTCAAAGCTATCTTGTCTATAGTTTTATTTGTTTGTTCATATGTTTGTTTTAGAGCAATAGAACACAATAACTTAGCTTAGACACCCGTTCTATATAGACAGTACTAGGCCATTAAGATATACATAGTAAGAGCCTGTCTCAAAAACAAAATACAAAGAAGAAGAAGAAGAAGAAGAAGAAGAAGAAGAAGAAGAAGAAGAAGAAGAAGAAGAGTAAGCAAAAACAACAACAACAATAACAACAAAAAATAAAACAACAACCAACCAAACAACCGACCGACCGACCAAAAAAATCAATACAAAGCAAAATAGAAAAAAAAAAGAAAAACAACAACAACAACAAAATCTTACCCAATGAAAAAGATCCCATGAGAAAATAGAAATAAAGAAAAAGTAGAAAGAGAATATAGTCATTTAGATGTATACCCAAAAAGAATTGTGATATCGAAAAGTCTCACCATCATTACTGCCTAGATGTAAGCTGAACAATGATGACAGCAATCAGCATGACAAATAGGACAGGGAAAGTCCTTGAGGTCTTAACTATATAAGAACAACTACATGCAACTAATGAAAGCTGGGAACAGGGAGTTAGATTATTCTGGAGGAAAAAGCATTATTAGGAGATGATCAGATTTAAAAATATACATACATACACAACAAGCTACATTTAGAGACATGTATTCATATACATATCCCTACATACATATATTCCTATATACATATATATACCTATATACGCATATATACATATATATACAAACATACACACACACACACACACACACACACACACATATATATATATATATATGAATGAATGCAATAGTAATTTGTGAAAAAAGAGGACATGAATTTGAAGGAGAGAACGGAGGGTTATAGGAGTGTTTAGATAGATGACAAGGAAGAAAGACAACATGTCAAAATTAGATTGTACTCATTCAAAAAGCCAAAATAAGTAATTAAATAAAAATATAAAAATTACACAGACAGACACAGACATAAACATAGATACACACATATATCACGAACACACTCACACACAGAGGGAGGGGCAGAGAGAGAATATGGACTTAAAGGAATCCTGATAATGGAGGATGGGAAATTTTGGATGAGATGGAATGATTGTGGACTTTATCAAAATAATTAAAAAAAATTTTTTTATTAGATTTTTTTAAATTTACATTTCAAATGCTATCCTGAAAGTTCCCTATACCCTCCCCCAGCCCCTGCTCCCCTACCCACCCACTCCCATTTCTTGACCCTGGCATTCCCCTGTGCTGGGAAATATAAAGTTTGCAAGACCAAGGG
>NC_034594.1:30124232-30127511 GCF_900095145.1 Mus pahari | reverse complement strand
AACTCACTTGGTAGACCAGGCTGGCCTCGAACTCAGAAATCCGCCTGCCTCTGCCTCCCGAGTGCTGGGATTAAAGGCCTGCGCCACCAGGCCCGGCTTATCAATGGTATATTAATAATGTTATGTCTAATATTACATTGTATCTGAAAAATTATAAAAACATGCTATATTATTGAAAATCTTAGTTACAATGGTTTAAAACATGGTTTAATGCTTAACAATATACATTAAACATAAATTCTGCAGCATATTTATAGCATATTCACTGTATGTGGCAAGTTGGTCTAATACTGCCATGTTAAGGAACTGCTAATGTTTCTCTCATGCAGAGACTCTAAGGGACTAACACAGGTCTCAATTCAGAAACCAAACAGAATTCTATTTAAACCTGCTGGTTATGAAGGAAAGAATACTCAGGTGTTGGTTTTTCACATTTCTGGGAGCAACGCTCTCAAATATCAATATTCCTAAAACTTATGCCCTCTTTTTAAAATTGTTCCTGTGAAAAAATGTAATCTCTGTTAAATGACATCTAACTAGACTATACATGGTTGTATTTTCCTGGATATTGAGAAAGTAACCAGTAACCCGAAAGCATAAAAGGTAAGCGTGACTTACCATTAGTTTTCTTACAAATTCAACTTTTCCTTTGATTGCAATATATGGATTTATGTCAATAATTGAAGACAGAATCAAATCATACCAAAGTCCCTACATCTTTACTCCATTCCTTTTAGTTTTTAAGGAAACCAAGGAATGCAAACCTTATTAGTCAAAACTTTAATTGAAAAAACTAATATGGGTTAAAGCTATGCTTAAGCCTTCAAGTAAGACATACTTGTATGTGCTCTCTCATTTTCTAGAACAACATGCTTTATGAATTTCACATGATTGCTTTTTAAGTAACTATATGATTTTGGGTATAAATTATTTCCTTCAAAATACGTCACTGATATTTCTATCTTAAAGAATAGGGTGCAGTCATAACATGGAGAAGGAGGAGTAGAAGGTTGTTAATCTATCAGTTTCTATTTTCTATTTTTGTAATAAAATACAATGACCAAAAGCAACTTGGGGAGAAAAACAGTTTATTTTGCTACCTTTCCATAACATTGCTTATCATTGAAGGAAGTCAGAATAGGATCTCAAACAGGGCCGAAACCTGGAGACAGGAACCAATGGAGAGGTCACGGAGGGTGCTGATAACTGGACTTGCTCATTTGACTTGGTCAGCTTGCTTTCATATAGAACCAAGTATCACCAGCTCAGGGATGGCACCAACCATAATGGGCTGCGGCCTTCCATATTAATCACTGCTTAAGAAAATCCCCAAAAGACTTTGTTACAAACAGACCTTATGGAGGTATTTTTCTTTTTCAAATTGGGGCTCCCTCCTCTCATTATTTTTCTTTGTGCTAAGGTGACATAAAACTATCCATCATCAATATTCTTCAAACTATTCTAATGAATCTACAATTATTGTCATATCTAAACCAATTAAGGACCCAATCAAAATGAGAACTTCACACCAATCTCACGTATGAATATTGATGCAAGACTACTTAATGAAATTCTTGCAAACTGAATCCAAGAACACATCTAAACCATCATTCACTATGATCATGTAGGATGCAAGGATGGTTCAATAACTAAAAATTTATTAACGTAATACACTATGTAAATAAACAAAAAAATCATATGATCATCTCCTTAGATGCAGAAAAAGCATTTGACAAAATACAACACTCCTTCATGTTAGAAGTATTGGAGAGATCAGGAATTCAAGGCCCATACCTAAACAAAATAAAAGCAATTTACTGCAAAACAGTCAATATTAAATTAAATGGAGACATACTTGAAGCAATCCAACTAAAATTGGGACAAGAAAAGGATTCCCACTCTCTCTGTATCTAAGCAATATAGTACTCAAAGTGTTAGCTAGAACAATAAGACAACAAGGAGATCAAGGGGATACAAATTGGCAAAGAAGAAATAAAGGCATCACTATTTGCAGATGATATGATAGTATACATGAGTGACCCCAAAAATTTTACCAGAGAACTTCTCTAGCTGATAAACAACTTTACCAAAGTGGCCAGATATAAAATTAAATAAATCAGTAGTCTTCCTTTATAAAAAATGATAAACAGGCTCAGAAAGAAATTAGGGAAACAACTCCCTTCACAATAGCCACAAATAATATAAAATATCTTGGCATCACTCCAACGAAACAAGTGAAAGACCTATATGACAATAACTTCAAGTATCTCAAGAAAGAAATAGAAGATCTCAGAAAATGGAGAGCTCTCCCATGCTCATGGAAGGGCAGAATAACATAGTAAAAATGGCCATCCTACCAAAGTCTATCTACACATTCAATGTAATCCCCATGAAAATCCCAACACAATTCTTCAAAGACATGGAAAGAGCAATTTTCAAAATCATCTGGAGAGGCAAAACAAACAAACAAACAAAACAAAAAAATCAAAACCAAAGACAAAACAGAATAGTGAAAAAGAAAATCCTAACAATAAAAAAACATCTGGTGAAATCACCATCCCTGACCACAGTTGGTGTACTACAGAGCAATAGTGAGAAAAACTGCATGCTATTGGTACAGAGATAGAAACATTGATCAATGAAACAGAAATGAACACCCAGAAAAAAGAGCCACACACTTATGGACACTTGATTTTTGACAAAGAAGTCAAAAATATACAGTGGAAAAATGAAAGCATCTTCAGTATATGGTGCTGGTCTAATTAGCTGTCTGTATGTAGAAAAGTGAAAATAGACCCAGATTTGTCACCTTGCACAAAACTCAAGTCCAAGTGGATCAAGAATGTCAACATTAAACCAGATATACTGAATCTAATAGAAGAATAAGTAGAAAAGAGCCTTGAACTCAATGGCACAGGGGGAAATTTCTTAAACAGAACTCAAATGGCTGAGGTTCCACGATCAAGAATTGATAAATGGAAACTTGTGAAACTGGAAAGCTTCTGTAAAACAAAGGAGGTAGTCAATAAGACAAATTGGAAAGCTACAGGTTGGGAAAAAATCTTGACTATTCCAACATCTCATAAAGCGCTAATATCCAAAATATATAAAGAATTCAAGAAGCTAATCATCAAAACCCCAAACAACCCAATAAAAAATGGAGTATAGAACTAAGCCAAACATTCACAACCAAGGAATCTCTAATGTCTGAGAAGCATCTAAAGAAATCTTGGGCAAATGGATGTATCTGGAGGATATCATCCTTAGTGAGGTAACTCA
>NC_034594.1:30093705-30123867 GCF_900095145.1 Mus pahari | reverse complement strand
TTGGGAAGAGGGGACCCTTGGTCTTGTAAACTTTATATGACCCAGCACAGGGGAAGGCCAGGGCCAAGTAGTGGGAGTGGGTGGGTAAGGGAGCAGGGGCAGGGGTGGGGTATAGGGAACTTTCGGGATAGCATTTGAAATGTAAATAAAGAAAATAATAATAAATAAATTAAAAAAAGAAATGTACAAAGTTTGTAATAATCAGAGAAATGTATCAAAAAGACCCTGAGATTCTACTTTACACCAATCAGAATGTTTAAAATCAAAATCTCAGGTGACAATACATGTTGGAGAGGATGTGGAGAAAAATGAACACTCCTTTGTTGCTTGTGGCATTGCAAATTGGTACAACCACTCCCGAAATCAATCTGGAGGTTCCTCAGAAAACTGGATATAGATCTACCCAGCAATATACCGAATATATTTCTTGGGAATATACCGAAAAGATTCCTAACCTGACCACAGTGGCACATGCTCCACTATGTTCATAGCAGTCTTGTTTGTGATAACTAGTAGCTGGAAACAACCCATATGTCCCAGGACAGAAGAATGGATACAAAAAATGTGGAAGGCTAGTTAGGTATTAAGAATGAGGACACCCTGAGTTTTGCAGACAAATAGATGGAGCTAGAAAATATCATCCTGAGTGAGGTAATTCAGACCCAAAGGACATGAATGGTATGTCCTCCGTAATAAATGGATATTAGCCAGAAACAAAACAAAACAAAACAATACAAAACAAAACAAAAACACAAACACAAACTACTGAATACCCAAGATACAGTCCACAGAATCTAAAATGTCCAACAAGCTGAATGGTCCAAGTGAGGACATCTTAGTCACACTTGGGAGGGAGAAGAAAGCAATCACAAGGTGGGGGGGGGGTGAGGGAGAGAGAGACCAGGAAGAGAAAGTGGACAGGTAGTAGAAGAGGGGAACCAGATCTATTATTTGGTGAGGGAAAAAGACTGAAACCCTGAGGGCTGGCAGAAAGCATGGAAACAGGCAATCTGGGAGGTAGGAGGTTGGGGGGACCCTCCAGAATGCACCAAAGACCTGGTAGATGAGAGTCTCTCAGGACTCAAAGGAAGCAATATTAGATGAAATGCCTAAAGTAGGAAGAGGGAATTTATACAAGCAGAAAGACTGAGCAGCAAGTGAGGGAGGGGGTTGCCATCTCACAGTCAAAACTCTAACCCATAATTGTTCGAGTCTTCAAGAACTGCAGGGATAGAAATGGAAAGGAGCCTGAGGGAAAGAAGGTCCAGTGGCAGGCCCAACATGGGATCCAGCTCAAGAGAAGGCCCCAAGGCCTCACACTGTTACTCAGGCTATGGAGTGTTTAAAAAAAAAAGGATCTATCATGACTCCTCTCTGAAAGACCCAATAAGCAGCTGAAAGAGTCACGTGCAGATATTTGCACCCACCCAATAGAAAGAAGCTGCTGACTCCTGTGGTTGAATTAGGAAAAAGCTGGAAGAAGCTGAGGAGGAGGGTGACCCTGTAGGAGGACCATCCTTCTCAATTAACCTGGATCCTTGAGTTCTCTCAAACACTGGACCACCAACCAGGCAGCCTACACTAGGTGATATGAGACAAACCTCCCCCTGCCGCCAACACATATACAGCAGAGGAATGCTGGGTCTGGTTTCAGTCAGAGACGATGCACCTAACCCTCAAGAGACTGGAAGCTTCAGGGAGTTTAGAGGTCTGGTGGGGAGGGTGGTGGGTGGTGGGTGGTGGGTGGTGGGTGGTGGGGACATCCTAGTGGTGGCAGGAGCAGGGAGGAGGTGTGGGGTGTGGAACAGTTGAAGGGTGGACTGGGAGGGGAATAAAATCTAGAGTGTAAAGTAAATAAATAAATAAATAAATAAATAAATAAATAAATAAATAAATAAGTAAAAACCTATCAATCACCATCGAACATTAAATCATAGCAAATGTCCAACATTAGTTGTTTATTCTCTCATATCTCTAAGGAAACCAAAAATTGCAATTAGTTCTTTATTTTGTTTGTGATTGTTTTGAAATTGGAGGAAATAAAAGAGGTTAATTCTAGGTCTTAAGCTAATGATTGAGGCAACTGTATTCCTTACGTGTGCTTTTCATTTCCTAGATCAGTATGCATTATGAATGTTCAGTAATTACTTTTCAAATGGCTACATGATGCCTCTGGGATAAATTAAGGGTGCTGCCATATGAAACATATCTTCATATTACAGTACAAGGTTTTCTCTTGAATAGCAGGATGAAAATCTCTTTACAAATTGTTACCAAAATAGAAGACTGTGATGAATATTAAAAAAAAAGAAAAGAGACCAGAAAACTAGGTGCTTTGATGAGGGTCAAAAATGAGTGGACAGAAGGCCATCGTGGGTATCTGAGGTACTATGATACTGATGGATGATCTCATATGTGCATTACTAAATATAGAATTAGGTATAATTTAGTAATATAAAGGTATTATTTTACATATTTCTTAAATTGTTCATGCTTAAGTAAACTGGACATTCATATATATATATATATATATATATATATATATATATATATATATATCAGGTACCATGTGTTCTAACTTATAATTGTGTTCTTTCTTTTTGTCTTTCTATTTCTCTGTTTCTGACTTTCTCCTTACTGTGAAATGCATTTCCATACTCTCCATATGAAGCCACATAATATTTGTAACATATGATTTAAAAAATATAGTAACTATAGGAGAACCTTAATGATAAAGATAGGAGAAAATAGATTGAGTTCTCACACATATGGGGTACTCACAGACTTACACACTCACAAAAGTATAAAGATTTTACTTGAAGTTGGGCAGAGGTCATATCCCCAAGGACTTTATGCAGAACTTATCTGGTTATTGATTTTCTAAGTTTCTAAAGAGTAAACATATTAAATGAATTTAACAAATGTTGTTTTACCCAGTTCAGTTCCATCATTCTGTATTTAATTCATTTATTTATCCTATCATCTGTACAAACTAAGCATTGATAATTCCATTTTATATATGTAGAGTAATGGATAAAAGGGTTAAATACATTTTCCAATTCAACTCAGCTAGCATTGGGTGTAGATACATTTGAAATATAGTGTTTGTATTTTTGCACAGTGATACACAAATTGGCCATGTATGTATGTATGTATGTATGTATCTATCTATCTATCTATCTATCTATCATCTATGTATTATCTCTTTAACTACCTATGTACCTATCTATTCAATTGTATATACATATGTCAATATATTATTTTGTTTTGTATCTATGTCATATATAAACATATTATATGCAATAAATATACATTATATCATATAAAATTATATATCTATGTATAATATATTCATATTATACTATGATATATAATAGTTTTATATATTATATTTATATATTTTATATAATATATGCCATAAATATAGTTTATCTTCCTCACTTCAAAAATCAGGCTTCAAATATTGCTTCTTTTCATTCATTCAATCTTATCATATTAACAAGTTAAGCCTGGTAAATTAGCCTTATGATCACTGTAGATGAGAAAATCTTTTCATACCATATTATGATCAAATCGACCTGTGACTCCATCATCTTTCCTTGCTTTTGATTGAAGCTCTGAAGAATGCATCTTAAGAATTAATTTCCCTTAAGGGATACCCTCACTAGTTTGTCACAGAGACCAGAAAAATTCTCAGAAAATAATCAACAGAAACATCTGTTTTGTTCCAAATATAAATTTGGACAAACACAGTTTTGCTAATTTTTCTTCCATCCATCTGAACACTTTCTTAAATTAACTCAGAAAAATTAAGGATACTTTCTAGATAGATAACATACGTTATATTTACTCATTATAATCTGAAATGGACATAATTTCTAAATGATCATATATGTGTATTTGTGCATGTGTGTGCATATATCTGCATGCTCATAAATCTTCCGCAAGTGAATAATGGGCCCTTTCTTGTTGCTGATGATCTGATATGATGATAGATCTGAGATTCAGCTGGAGATCATTAAAGTCCCTTGAAACATCACACTGCGGAGGATACTTATTTTCTGACTCACTCATATGCTTTTAATCATCTTTGTCAATGGCAGCTCAAGCTTCATTCATGTGGATCTGCTGCTGCTGTCCTCTAAGAAATTTAGCTCATTTCATTGTCTGCTTGTATTTATTCTGCAGGTGCAGGTATTAAATAAAATCACAGTTTTTAAAGCATGTTATGAAAGCAGTCTAAATATTGATAATTTTAATAGGATCTGTACAGTTAATTCAATAAAAAATTTAGAGATAAACCTTTAAGATTACAGATGATTTTGGTCCATTTTGAAGGAACTAAAGGCTTTTCACACTATCTATAAAATGTGTTCTCATTTTTACCACATTTGCCAAAGGCAAGAGCAGAAATATATATGTTTTAGCAGAAAAAATATCCTCGGGATCATTATAAAAATGAACTTCATTTTCAGAAACATTTTTCCTCTCCTATGTGTAAAATGGCCCATGGGAATGCCATGTTTCTGTATAAAATTATTAAAGCAATTATTTTCCCATATGGTGACTGTCTTTTGTTTGCTTTTTATAGCACTAGCTCATAATATGTTCATTTTAATCATGCATTTCATAAAATTGTAAGACAACTGATTGAGGAAAGGGAAGACCATGAAAACAAAGCAGAGATTTGCTTCTAAAGCTTGTGTCTAATACTTTTAGGAAAAAAGAAATAAAGGAGAAAGAAAGAGAGAGAGAGAGAGGGAGAGGGAGGGAGAGAGGGAGGGAGGGAGGGAGGGAAGGAAGGAGGGAAGGAAGGAAGGAAGGAAGGAAGGAAGGAAGGAAGGAAGGAAGGAAGGAAGGAAGGAAGGAAGGAAGGAAGGAAGGAAGGAAGGAAGGAAGGAAGGAAGGAAGGAAGGAAAGAAGGAAAGAAGGAAGGAAATGAAATCTCCACAGCCCCTAAGAGAATGTGCAAACTGAAAACAAAAAAAACTTTTTGGCATCGTAACTACATTAAAATAGACATTGAGTAAACACATCCAGCCAAGAGCAGGATGTCAAAAACATATATAAACAGCACAACACAGGGTAGTAGCAGGGATAGAGGATATATAGAAACATGTTATAGAGTCTCAATCGCAAATAATTCTCATGAACTTCATTTAAGAACAGGGTGACCCCTGTCAGGGTCTCTTGTAGCAAAACACTTCTAATCGTTGAGGAATACTCATCATAGATTTCCTTTTCTATCAATTTTTATCATTGAATGGATTTAGATCCCAAGAAAGCAACACTGCAAGATCAAATGTGATATTTTCTATATACTCATCATTTTACACCATGTCTGCCAATAAAAGTCTCTTCTGCTTGAATTACAATTATATAATACGGAAACCATTTTGGGACAGTTGCCTCAGTGGAAAAAATAAAGATTCACTTTCAGAAATAATAGATAGAGGGCACACGTTTTATTTATTTTTTATTAGATATTTTCTTTATTTACATTTCAAATGTTATCCCCTTTTCTGGTTTCCCCTCGTAAAACCCCCTATCCTCTCCCCCCTCCCCCTGCTCACAAAACCACCCATTCTGCTTCCTGGCCCTGGCATTCCCCTATACTGTGGCATAGAACCTTCACAGGACCTAAGGCCTCTCTTTCCATTGATGACTGACTAGGCCATCCTCTGCTACATATGCAGCTAGAGCCATGAGTCTTGCCATGTGTTTTCTTTGGTTGGTGGTTTAGTCCCAGGGAGCTCTGGGGATACTGATTAGTTCATATTTTTGTTCCTCCTATGGGGCTGCAAACCCTTTTAGCTCCTTGGGTACTTTCTCTACCTTCATTGAGCATACATTTTAGGTACAGAGTTTTAAGAAACCGATATTGGTTAAACAAAGATTAATTAAAGGTAGAGTGGTTGCTATCAGGTCTATTAAATAAGCCTCGTGATAAAGAATATGTATGCTGTGCTCTGTGAATATTGCGTATATAATATAGTTGGAGTCTACTGTATAACAATAAAATATAAAAACATGAAAATTAAATTTGAGATAAAAGTAAGACAAACAGGAAATAGTGTGAATGATAGTTTTGGAAGTAGGAAGTAGTAATGTATTAAGGCTGTATCTTTTACTATCTATTGTAATGCTAAGTGCATGTCTCCAGGACCTGAAGTCTACACTTAACCCTTGTGACCCTGTCCCCATGTTATTTCTGATTGATGAATAAAGATGCCAACAGCCAATGCTGGACAGAAGAGTCATAAGTGGGGTTTAGGTTTCTGGGCTTGGTGTCAGAGGAGGACCACGAGAGGAGAAGGCCCAGGAGGAGGAGCAGTGGCCATGGGTTAAGAGTCAAATCCATATGTAAGACAAATATATTTGAAGAGAAAAAAAGAATAAGGACTGTCCCTGACAGTTGAACAGAATTTTTTTGTTAGTAGCATTACCATTCAAGTAGTCCTAAAATATATTTTCAAAAAAAGATGTACTATAAAGAAAAAATACACTTGCATTAAGGGTTAAATTGACATTTGATTAAATAAAAAAATTTCTTTTTCTTACGTTTTTAACAATGTGTTTTTTAGTAGTAATATCTATGCATATGTGGTGGCTAAAACATGTGAAAACATGAAATAATATCTTGAGTGTCTTTTGAAATGGTAGATGGAGGAGAAACTGTTTCAGTTACATTATACTGGAAGTGTATATTTAGATTAGTCATCACAGTATTAACTAGATGCAACTTAGGTTTTAGCTCTGTAGGAGTGCTGACCCTTAGCTCTAGAGTTAGCTGTACCTGAAACTCTGCTTTGTCCCACCACATTTATGGTGTCCTGCACAACAGCTGTTCATCCAACTCATACATCATGGTTCTAGGAGCTAGAGATTGGTACTTGACTGAGACATTCATATTACTAAGGAAGGAAAGGAAAGTCTCTATTACTCAGTTGTTACAAAGAAGTGCTAAAGCACTGGTAGTTATTCAACTTCCTTATACTACTACTGCATCACTTTGTTTTCAAGTTGCATATACAAAGAACTCCATTGTCTCTCTTAGGATAAATTTATCTCCATCTGAGGATATGCTCCAGATAAGTTTGGCAATATCTGGGAGGTTATACCTACTCACGGCTGCCACAATTGAGAATTTTATTTCTATTATCTTATAAAACTTGAGATTTCAAAGATGGTAGGTAAACTGTGCTTCTCTTAGGACATAAAGCTTCCATCATTAATTAGCAGATGGAAGAAGAAAACTGGGTGGGAGAGGCGATGAGGAGTGGAGCACTGTGGTGGAACATCTGTAGGGAGAGTTGGGAGGGATAGCAGGGGAGAAGCAACAGAAATTTGTGGCTAGGGAGAGCATCTTTAGATGCTGCCACAGACCTGTGATAGGGGAGGCTCAAGAGATTCTATGGGGTGACTCTAGCTGAGATTCCTAGGAGTGGGAAATTGTAGCCTGAAGTGGCCACCTCTTGTAGCTAGGCGAGATTCCCAGTGAAGAGATAAGGACACCAACTCACCAAAAAAACCTTTGATTCAAATTGTGTTCTGTGAATCAACGTGGCTATGACTACCCACAGGTCGTTATGATATCATAAAGGTTAGAATATTGGGATGATTTGCAGCTTTTATCATTATCAATTGGTTCTGTAATTATTACATTGGCATTTTGTGTACTGAGAATTTATTGTTATATAAATATGATTAGTTTACTATAAGCATTGAGTCTTGTTTTTGCCAGGTTAGTGGGTATTTTGTTATCAAACCGAGAGGATGGTGGATCTACTTGATCTTTGTAATGTGGGACAGAGCTGCCAGTCCCCCACCAGGACATACTGTTGTGGCCCACCAGTGCCAGTATTAGAATGGGAAAGTGACTCAGTGGGGACAGAGAGTTGGTGGGTTGAGAGAAGCAGGAACACGGAGAGTTGGCAGGTTCACTTTTTTATTATTTCTTGCAAAAGATGGTGCACAACTTGGGGCATAAACCCTGAGATTAAGAGTCTTGATTGGACCTAGGTTGAAGAATCAGGAAAGAAGTCTCAATCATTTACTACAATTATGCAATGTTCCCAAAATGCCTTCACTGATATTTTTGCAAAGATTGATTTCAGGTGTAAATAGAATAGTAACAGATTGAAAAATCAGAAAAATAATATTCACATCTTTGACATTTGAAAATGCTAATTTAGAATGCAAAAGGGTGATTAGACCTTTAAAGGACAAATAAGCACCAATAGATAAATTGATTAGAAGGACAGCTCATATTGGATCTCACTTTTATGATGCTACTCTAATAAGAAAAGTAATTTCAAAAAGTTTTAAGAAAAATTAAAATGTGAAATGTTTTAATTATGGTAAGCAAGATCATTCAAAAGGAATTCTAGGCATAACTAAGTCCCAGGTCATTTTTGGGTGGGAGCAAAAAAAATGGTTGGGAAAGGCCAATGTTTCAATTGGTACCCAATGTGGGTCATATAAGCCAAACATAGAACCAGGCTTAGATCCTGAAAAGTTCTAGGTGGATGTTACAAACAAGTACTCTTTAGAAACAAAACAGGACCTTGATAGACATGGGGAGCCAAAACTAAGTGCATTTCAGAGGCATAGCTAACCCCCCCCAAAGAAACTAATGTCAAATCTAGCAAAGGATAGCAGTCAGAGGCTGCCTCTCTCAGACAGAAGTCTGAAAGCTTCCTCCCAAGCACATAAAGGCTCCAGTGAAAAGTTAAAAAGTGCTAGAGAAGGCTAGGTGTCCCAATTTTGTCTAAGCTGGAGAAAGGACCACAACCAACCAAAGTCATGCTGAGAGGGACAATTGGTAGTGGGTTGTATCCAGAAGCCAGAAGCCTGCATAACATGTTAACTGAGTGACAGAGACATGCAAATTTTAGTCATAGGAAAAAAAAGATAGAAAAAGTTGAAAAGTCAACAGACTTGACAGATACTTGAGAAGTCCTTAAAGAGAGAGTTAGAGATTAAAAAGAAAATATTTTCTATGTTAAAATAATGGAGAAAAACACAATGATAGTGGGCACTTGGACTCTATAATTTTGTTCTGATTACCAGCATGCAAATAATTATATGTTAAGTAATGATTATAGATGTATATATCCTCTTTAAGAAAGGTCAGAATTAAACAGATTCAGATAAGGGGAAGACTGAAAGATGGAATGCTAGGTAATAAACAATTGAACAGAGGTTAGAGGGTTATTTAAAATGGATTAAAAAAAAAAAAACCTTCAAAGGAATCTAATCTGAAATCTACAAGTACAGCAGAAAAGGTAGCTCCAGATGAGAAAACTGCACAAAGGCCTGAGGAATTAGAATGGTAGCCTACAGAAATATTCTGAGTTGAGGATCTAGATTCTACTTAATGATGCAACCTTAGAACAATTTCATACAATAGAGTATATGTTTCATTTTGCAGAATTTTAGAATTAAAATATGCTGAAAAAGTTCAGAGCTTAACTGAAGTCCTGACTGGAACTATGTGAAAAGCTGAATGAACCGAGATCATTGGGGATCAGGAGCCATTCCTGAAACTCTTCTGGAAGCAAATCACTGGAAATAGAATCAATTGAGGCAGGATTGGACAGGGTACTGGAACAGCAGGTTATTTCAACATTCCTGAGGGTGAATCTTGTCAGCACTGCATTCTTGTTAATATATCAATTCTCTGTAATGCATGAAACTTACAACCTAGAAAGATATTTGTATGGATTGTGAAAGGTACATAGAGCAGTTAAAGATGAAGTTTTGCTCCTTGCTCGATGAAAGGTGAAAGGCAATTGTCTTTTTTTTATGAGTCAGTTTGATCAATAACCAAATTGTAATAAATCTTCATTCATTTCACATGAAGGATGGCATGATGAATTTTTGAGGATTCTGTAGCTAAAAAGACATACAGGCTATGTACAGCTGAAATTTTGGCTAGAGACATGTTCATGTCACCATCAGTTTCAGGGCTGTTCCCATGTAGAGTGATCAGCAAATCATGTTGTCTGTCCTGTTTGGTCTTCTTCAAGTTTTCTTTTCTGACTGTAGCCAAGAACTTCAGGGGTTCTTTCTCTGTCATACCTAATCAATCTCATATTGGAAGGAGTCCAGAGCCCCTTTTTCATTCCTGTTTTCCTGAAATACAGAGCCTTTCTCTCAAAAGACCATGTCCTTGGTCCAGCAACCTGAAGTCATCAAAACTGTAAATTGAATCAACTTAACAGCCTCTTTTTCATTTGGGCATGCCCTACTTCAACCTCTCTCACAGAGGATTTGTAATACACTATAATCACTATGTTAGTCAGGGTTTCTGTTCCTGCACAAACCTCATGACCAAGAAGCAAGTTGCTGAGGAAAGGATTTTTTGGCTTACACTTCCATACTGCTGTTCATCACCAAGGAAATCCGTACTGGAACTCAAGCAGGTCAGGAAGCAGGAGCTGATGCAGAGGCCATGGAGGGATGTTCTTTACTGGCTTGCTTCCCCTGGCTTGCTCAGCCTTCTCTCTTATAGAACCAAGACTACCAGCCTAGAGATGGTCCCACCCACAAGGAGCTTCTCCCACATGATCACTATTTGAGAAAATGCCCCACAGCTGGATCTCATGGAAGGATTTCCCCAAATGAAGCTCCTTTCTCTGCAATAACTCCAGCTGTGTCGAGTTGACACAAAACTAGCCAGTACAATTGACCCCTTGTCAACTTGACACACAAACACATCACTAGTAAGCCTCAACCAAGAGTTTCTCATTCATCCCCAAGATCTAAACAACTTTAAAATTCCCAGTCTTTACATATTAAAAGTTCAATCCTTTTAAAATATCTAGTATCTTTTAAAATTCAAAATACCTTAAAATTAAAAGTCTCTTAACTGTGGTCTTTACTAAAAAACTTCCTTCAAGAGGGAAAAACATCAGGGCACAGTCACAATCAAAAGCAAAAATTGAACTCTAACTGTCCAATGTCTGGGATACAACTCACGATCTACTGGGCTCCTCCAAGGGCTTGGGTCACTTCTCCAGCCATCCTTTTTAGCACACAACTTGTCTTCTAGGCTCCAGATGCCTGTACTCCACTTCTGCTGCTNTTCTTGGTGGTCATCTCATGGTACTGGCATTTCCAAAACACTGCATGACCCCTTCAGTCCTGGACCACCAATTGCAACTGAAGCTGCACCTTCACCAATGGCCTTCCATGGCCTCTCACAGTGCTTCCATGGCCTCAGCTGCTCTGCATGATCCTTCATGCTTTCAAAACCAGTACCACCTGGGTAACTCTTACACATTACAAAGTCCAGCCACAGCACAAGGTACAACCTCAGCTATCTCTGGAACAGCCTCTGTGCTCTCAGAAAAACACTTCCCAGAAGATGTTACCTCAGTGATGCTGGTCTCTTCTTAATCACTGCTAATTTCTTAGCTCCAGCTAACCAGCATCAACAGTCCCAGTAATACAAAGTTTTTGCTTTAGTAGTTCTGATATCTTGTTAATCACAGCTGATTCTTCAGCCCCAGCTAACCAGAACCACAGAATCTTCACAATCCAAAAAAGCAATGGCCCTGGAAAGAGTCTTTAATTTTCCCTCTGAAATTTCACAAGCCAGGCCTCCATCTTCTGGACTGTTCTCAACATTGTATTCCAAGCTCCTATACAACATTGGACAGAGCTCTTAACACCTAATGGACTTCTAGCCGAAAGTTCCAAAGTCCTTCCACAGTCCTCCCCAAAACATGGTCAGGTTGTCACAGGAATACCCTACTATGCTGGTACCAATTTGTGTTAGTTAGGGTTTCTATTCCTGCACAAACCTCATAACCAAGAAGCAAGTTGGTGAGGAAAGGGTGTATTTGGCTTACACTTCCATACTGCTGTTCATCACCAAGGAAGTCAGGACTGGAACTCAAGCAGGTCAGGAAGCAGGAGCTGATGCAGAGGCCATGGAGGGATGTTCTTTACTGGCTTGCTTCCCCTGGCTTGCTCAGCCTTCTCTCTTATAGAACCAAGACTACCAGCCTAGAGATGGTCCCACCCACAAGGGGCCTCTCCCACATGATCACTAATTGAGAAAATGCCCCACAGCTGGATCTCATCGAGGGATTTCCCCTTTTTCTGTGATAACTCCAGCTAAGCAGTCACAGTGTTCCTGTGGAGCCAAGTTCAAAGAACCCAGATGATTACGATAGTATTGACTTTTTGTTTTTGTTTTTTATTTTGTTTTTGTTTTTGAGACAGGTTTTCTCTGTATAGCCTTGGCTGTCCTGGAACTCACTCCGTAGGCTAGGCTGGCCTTGAACTCAGAAATCCACATGCCTCTGCCTCCCAAGTGCTGGGATTAAAGGCATGTGCCACCACTGCCCGGCAGTATTGATTTCTTAAATTTCCATTTATTCTCATTTGTTTTTGATTGTTGGACTCAGAGTCCTCAGCACAGCATGATGTCTGGGTCAGTCTTGTGGAATACACCTGTGTCATAGCTTATGCCATGAATGCCATGAACCCCAGAATTATGTGTGCAAACTCAGCACATATTTTGTCCTAGTCTTGAACTCAAGCAGCTTAGGGAAAAGCCACAGGATTCTGCTAAGAAAAGTCAAATCTCCCACCTCCTAATCCTAAAGGGGCCATGTGCATTTTCCATTCAAAAATCTTTAATTAATTTTTGTTTTTCTAAGTGAATTTTTACCAGATGTTAAGGTGCCACATGTTGTAGAAAATATTTAGTTCCCAGCCTGAGGTTTCTATCCTACCTTTCATTATTGAGTTCCTGAAAGAAAGACACACTCACAGACTTAATATTTTTTAATAAGCCTTGATCAGCACAAGAGTTGGGCAGATATCTAGCCCATGTTTTGTTTGTTTGTTTTTGTTTTTTTACACAATACAGTATTTATTCTTCTGCTGCTAGCAAAATAATGTGTTTTGCATAAGAACTGTTTAGGTGACCTGCAGCTAAATATAAAGAAACAGATTTTCATTGTTTATAAGTCTAAATATTGGACAACCAACTTTTCATGATACATATGAAAATAAATATCCTGTAAAAATTTGAAGGTAATTGAGGTCTTGAATGATGCATTTAATATGTTACATTTTCTTTTTGAGTTAGAAAAGTCATTTAGATGTTGACCCTGGAAATCCCATCTGCAGGTTCCAAGCTGGTGATACCCCTGGGTTTTTGAAGGATCAACATTGTTCTCTGCTTTCATCAGGATGTTAAGAGACAAACTATGATCTCTTTGACTAAAAGAACAGAATGGGATTGCAGAGAGGATGCTCAACTCTTATTTGTTTTTTAATTATCTTTAATTTTTTTTTTAAAATTAAGTCATTATCCACCTACTGGTCTGCCTTCCAGTTAAACCAGCATCATTTATTGAAGATAGATTCTATTTTCTATTGTATATTTTTGGCTTCTTTGTCAAAGGTCAAGTGTCCCTTAGTGTGTGATTTTATATCTGGGTTTTTAATTCTATTCCAGTGATCAACCTGTCTGTCTCTTTAAAAATACCATGCAGTTTTTATCATTATTGCTCTGTAATATAGTTGAGATCAGGAATGGTGACACTTCTAGAATTTCTTTTATTGTAAAAACAGTTCTCACTATCCTGTTTTGTTTTTTGTTTTTTTCCATATAACCTTGAGAATTGCTCTTTCCATGTCTTTGAAGAATTGTGTTGGAATTTTGATGGAGAGTGTGTTGAATTTGTACATTGTTTTTGGTAGAATGGCCATTTTTACTATGTTAATCCTACAAATGCATGACCATCGGAGATGTCTCCATTTTCTGAGATCTTCTTTGATTTCTTTCTTGAGAAACTTGAAGTTCTTGTCTTTCATTTGTTTAGTTAGAGTTACCCCCAAGATATTTTATATTTTTTGTGACTATTGTGAAGGGTGTTGTTGCCCTATTTTTTTCCTTAGTCCATTTATCACTTGTAAAAAGAAAGGCTACTGATTTGCTTGAGCTAATTTTATATCCAGTCACTTTACTGAAGTTGCTTACTAGTTGTGTGAGTTCTTTGGTAGATATTTTCAGGTCGCTTATGTATATTATCATATCATCTGCAAATAGTGATACCTTGACTTCTTTGCCAATTTGTATCTCCTTGATTTCCTTTTGTTGTTTTAGAAATTTGAGTACTGAATGGAATAAATAAGGCAATGGTAGTCATCCTTGTGTTGGCCCAGTCTTTAGGGGGGTTACTTCAAATATCTCTCCATTTATTTTGATATTGGCTGATTGTTTACTCTATATTGTTTTTATTATGTTTAGGTATGTTCCTTGAATTCCTGATACCTACAATATTTTTAACATGAAGGAGTATTGTATTTTGTGAAATGCTTTTTCAACTTCTAATGATCATGTGAGTTTTTTTCTTTATTTTGTTTATATAGTGGATTACGTTAATGAATTTTTATATATTGGACCATCTTGCATCCCTGGGATGAAGCCCAGTTGATTGTGGTGAATGATGGTTTTGATGTGTTTTTGGTTTCGGTTTGCTAGAATTTTATTGAGTATTTTGCATAGATATTCATAGGTGAAATTGGTCTTTCCTTTTGGGCATTTCTGTAGTTTAGTTGTCTTAGTAATCGTGGCTTCATAGAAAAAATAAGAAACTGTTCATTCTGTTTCTTTTTTATAGAATAGTTTGAAGAGTTTTGGTATTAGCTGTTTTTTGATGGTCCGGTAGAATTCTGTACTATAGACATCTGGCCCTGGGCTTTTGTTTGACTAGGGGGATTTTAATGAATTCCTCTATATCCTTAGAGAATATTTAGATAGTTTACCTGATCTTGATTTAACTTTGGTACATGGTATCTGTATAGAAAATCATCCATTTCATCTAGATTTTTCAGTTTTGTTGAGTATAAGCAAAAGAGAATTCTACCAACATTTGCCTGTTGGCTTCTATTGCAAGTGTTTTCCATATAGGGACACTAAATATTCTCTCTTTAGAAAGAAAATCTGCATATTTGATGAGGCATGGAGAACTTTACAGTTTGTCACTATAATAATAAGGGTACCCCTTGCAATGATGGATAGGATCTGTTTGAAGTCGTAGTCCTTTGCTGATCTAGCCATAGAAGAAAAGATATTTATAATGGAACTGGTGCTTATCTAAATTCCTTCTTTACCAGGATGTAGCAGCAATGAGGTCTGTTGGCTATAATGCTAATCCCTAAACCAATCACAAATCCATTAAAAGAGATACCCATTGAACTGTGTGGACCAATGGAATGGTCACATTTGGCTAAAGCATGGTTTACTGATGGTTCATCAACCACTCATGAAACTAAAACTAGTAAGAAGCAGCAGTATACAGACAAGGCCAATACTCATGAAGGAACATTGAAATCAACACAACACTATTGAATAGAAAAACAAATAGCAAAGCAAAATGAATTTCTAAATATTGCAATTTTATGGTGTGAATACAATGGTATATGTATCTGGTCATCAAAATGTAAAACCACTAACTGATAGATAAATGGCAAAGGTTTCTGATCATGGGAGACAGGAAAACATGGGGAAAATGTAGCAAAACTTAGGAAATTTATCAAATTTTATTTGGCTCTCATAAGCAAGATAGGCAAACCATCTGAAAATAATGAAATAATAGAAAAATTGACCTCATGTTTATTTAAGACTAGAATATTAAAATTTGACATAGAACAGATTCAGAATAAGTCAGCAAGAATGACACATTCTACATGTGAAAAACTTGAAAGTTATCCCTAACACTAAAAATTCAGAGGAAATGGAGAGCCACATTAAAGAAGGACAACCTTAAGTGAGTAACCATTGTAACAATCGATAGCCACTTTTCTATTTGCCACTAATCCCATAAACTTTTGGAAGAAGCCAAGGTAACACTATTTGAAGATGATATGACATTATACATAAGTGAGCCCTAAAATTCTACCAGAGAAATCCCACAACTAATAAACAACTTTAGCAAAGTGGCTTGATATAAAATTAACTCAAAGAAATCAGTAGCCCTCCTTTATATCCATGATAAATGGGTTGAGAAAAAAATAAGGGAAATAATACCCTTCGCACTAACCAAAAATAATATAAAATATAATGGTATAACCCTAATCAAGCAAATGAAAGATGTGTGTGACAAGAGCGTCAAGTCCCTGAAGAAAGAAATTGAAGAAGATATCAGAAAATGGAAAAGATCTCCCATGTTCTTGAATTAGTAGAATTATCATAGTGAAAACAGTCATCTTATCGAAAGCCATCTACAGATTCAATGCAATTCCCATCAAAATTACAACATATTTTTTACAGAAAATCTCAAGTTCATATTGAAAAACAAAACCTCAGGATAGCTAAAATAATCCTGAACAATATAAGAACTTTGGGAGGAATCACCATCCCTTACGTCAAGCTCTTCTTCAGAGCAGTAGTGATAAAAACAAAAACAAAAACAAAAATAAACAACAACAACGAAAAAAAAAAACCACATAGTATTGGTACAGGAAAAGTCAGACTGATCAATGGAATAGAATTGAAGACCCAGAAATAAAACCACACACCTATGGAAACTTGATTTTTGACAAAGAAATCAAAAACCAAACAACTGATAAAAAGAATATCTTCAAAAATTGGTGCTGTTCTAACTAGATGTCTGCCTAAATTTTCTGTCTTGATACTAGTAGTCATGCAGAGTACTAATTCTAAAAATGAATTTGATCTAGCTTCCTGTATGTGTTTTCAGGTTTGAGTCTAAAGTAGGTAACTAGGAACAAATTTTGTTTACCTTGAATGAACTTAATAGATTGTGGTGCTTATGTAGGTGGAGGTGTCTTTCCCTAACTGGTTCTTGACTGTGTCCATAAAGACAGCAGAAGCCAACTGCTGGGAGAATTTAAAAAGGTGGGATCTCTTGGTCCCAGAAGGAAGATGAGGATAAAAGATAAAGGGTTTTTCAGCCAGCCTTTAGGGACAGGAGCATGAACACCATGTAAGGCCTCCTGGGTGAGGCGGGGGCAACTTGCGTCAGTAGCACCCTCAGCTGGTGGCAGTATTCTGATAGCTGATGAGTCTAGGACAATAATTTCTGTGCCCTGGACTTGTGTTATCTGGCTGGTTTTAAAGTGTTAGAATAGAACTCACTGTCTTTCCCATCCACAGACTCAGGTGGGCAGGAGAAATGGCACAGCAGGGGCAGAAATTGGCAGAGCTAGCCAGTGGTGTGGTTGGCCTGCTAAGAGGGAGCACATTTCTCAATGGAAAAGTTTCAGAGCTGCTGGTTTGGCAGAGTTAAGTGAGACCAGGCAGCTTGGCGAAGCTGGCTGTGAGGGCTGAGTGAGATGGCCATTGACTGAGGGTGATCTTAGAGCATATCGCGTGCTGTGGCACCTGGCAAGGAGCAAGAATACTTTTAAAAGTAGAGGCAACATCCTTAAACCCTTTTAGATCTGCTTAATATAGCATTTAAACTGTTCGAATTTTCTACCATTTCTATTAGTAACCTTTCAGGTTTCTAAGAAAATGATGGGCCCTCCAATGACGAATCCACCTGGACTGAGGTAACGCCATCCCTGAACAAAGCTGTACCATACCTCTTATGCTGCCATGTTCTGTGCAAACAATGGACTGCTTTGGGTCAACGGCTGTGTTCTACCTAGGCAGGATTGCCACAAAGCTGACAAACACCATTCAAAGATCAGCTTTTAATTACAAACTCTAATCCAAAATGATCTTCAAATTGCTGAGTTTGGGAGACTGACATAAACTAATCCTAAAAGACTCAAGCTGTAAATTGTAAAAAGCTTGGCAGAAATAGCTTCAATATTATAAATAGTTTTACTATGTTAGATTTAAGACTTTTTTCTTCCTTTTTTGACAAGAAGGGGGATATGTTACATATACTTGACAATTATACTGTGAATCCTGAGATTGTGTTATTACTGGAAAATCATATTTCTAGTTGTGGTATGGCTAAGTCTATAACACATTTCTTTAATCCAAGAGGTTTCTGTTTATTATAATCAGGATTAAATAATGTCAACCATAGTTCAAGCAAGTGTGCAGAAAACCAGTTGAGTGATAGTGAACATAGGAAAAAACCTGTAGAGAGCAAGAAGTCGGGAGAATGGATAGAGACACAGAGAAAGAGAAGGGAGGGAGATTCAGTTTGAATAATTTTTGAGATGGAATGGAGGAAGCTTTTTATTTCTTTTTTTTTTTTTAGGGGGGGTGTTTTTTAATTCAGTTTTCATCCTGGTCACAGCCCACCATTTCCCCTCTCTTCCCAGTCACACCTTTGCAAATCCCTTCTACAATCGACTATCCCCTTCTCCTCAGAAAAAGGGAACCCCTTTGTGTACCATCCCACTCTGAGTCCACATCTGGACTCAACAGGACTAGGTATATCCTCTCCCATTGAGGCCCAAACATATAGTGCAGGTAGCAGGGAGGGAATCCAATGGCAGGGAACAGAGACACAGAGAGCCCCACTCCATTTGTTAAGGGGACCAACATGAAGACCAAGCTTCACATCTGCTACAAATATGTAGGGGGTCTAAGTTCAGCTACAACATGCTCCCTGATTGGAGGCACAAGTTCTGTGAGCTCCCATATTTTCAGATTAGTTGACTCTGTAGGCTTCCTTGTGGTGTCCTTGGCCCCTCCAGTTTACTCAATATTATTCCCATTCTTTCACATGCCTCTCTGATGTCTGGCTGTCGGTCTCTGCATTGATTCTATCTGCTGCTGGATGAAGCCTCTCAGAAGACGGTTATATTATATTCCTTCTGAAAGCATAACAGAGTATCATTAAGAGTGTCAGGTTCACTCTCTCACATGGGATGAGTCTCTAGTTGGGGCAATCACTGATTGACTGTTCCCTCAGTCTCTGCTCCATCTTTATTTTTATACATCTTGTCGGCAAGACAAACTTTGACTTGAAGGTTTTGTGGGTGGATTGATACCCACCTTCCTCCTCTGGAAGTCCTGCTTGTCTACAGGAGGTGACCACTAAGGTCTCTATATCACCCTCTGGTAGGAGTCTCAGCCTGAATCAATTCCGTAGGCTTCCTTTATCCTTTCCCCTACCTTCTCCCATCCCAGACCTTCAGCTAGTCACCATACACTCAACATTTTCTATTGCTAGTCACAGCCCTCTCCACTCCCCCTCTCCTTCTGGTCAACATCTCAGTTCCTCTCCTCTCCCCTGCTGCTATCCAGTTCTCTCCTTTCATCCACTTCCAATGACTCAATGACTATTCATTTTCCCCTTTTAGAGATATTCAAAAACCTTCCCTTAGGACCTCCTTATTTCCCAGTTATTCTGTACTTAATAGCTGATATCCACTTATAAGTAAGTACATACCATATGTTTCTTTCTGGCTCTGAGTTACCTCATTCAGGATGATGAACTCAAATTACTTTGCTATCTATTAATGTTTTATACAGGAGATGTAGAAGTAACACAACAAAATGGTAAAAATATCAAATTATGAAAAGTGATCTATATGTGTTCAATATGTTTTATCCGAGGGAAAATTACCAGGTTATTTAGCCAATCAGAATATGAATTATAACCCTTTAACAGAAACAAATACGTAAATCCATCCTACTTTGCTAGGGGCAGTGAGGTAACAGTCATTGCTGATCTTAGAAAAGATAACACAATATATGAATTGAGTTGCTAGGACAGGAAAGCAGAGATAAGGATTCATAGTGTATACTTGGGTTTGTAATACTCTGCTTTTCCTGGAACTGTCATATAAAGTCAAGAAAAATTGATTTGGTTCATTCTTTCCTATCACCCCTTCTCTTTTCCTAATAGTTCTTCAAAGTTCATGTCACTTTGTTCTTATATTTAGAGAAATTATATGGCACATATTTTTCTACATTTGACTTATTTCACTATACATTATCTCTAACACCATGCCTGTTTCTGTTTTTGAAATTATATTAATCTTTATATCCAAGTAATACTGCATTTAATATAAATGAACTTCCTTCAGTGATTTATTGATGATCCTTTAATCTACTTTCATATCTTGAGGTTTTGGAATTGTGCTACAAAATGAATGTGGGCATGTAGATGTGAGTGCGTGTGTGTATGTGTGTGTGAAATCACTTCATTTAGATAAATATTCAGAAGATTCCTAGTAGGATCATATAGTGCTTTTATTTTAAGGATTTTTTGAAGACAATCAACACTGATAGCCATAGTGCCTGACTTATCAAATACCTACACATAGCATATAAGGATTCCTGTTATGTCACCTCCTTGCCAGTATTTGTTATCATTTATCTGTATATTAGTACTTCCTACTGGGATAAATTTGTTTATCAATATTGTTCAGATTTGTTCTTACCTGGTTGTTATAAACGTGTAGCATTATATCATATATTGTATTGATCATTTGTAATTCTCCATTTAAGAAGGGTTTGCACATGTTATTTGGTCATTTTTCCATTGATTTATTGTCTGTTTAATGCTGTTTTAAAAATCTTCACATATCCTGAATAGTATATCTATTTCAGAAGGGTAGTATGTTGTTCTTTCCCACTATATAGGCTATCTCTTCAAATTTTGTTTTATGTTTTTCCCTTGCGATACAGACAATTTAATTTTGTCAGTCTTTGGTTTTATTTTAATGGGATTCTGGTGTCCTAGTATTGGCCTAGAGCAATATTTATAAATTCTGAACATTCTGTTAGCAGTTTCATAGTAGTTATTACAGAGCATATTTTTAATTTTTTTAATACTCTCAATAGCTTTTTATACAGGTAGAGATTTAGAGTAAATCACATGATTGTCTTGTTATATGCCTATCATTTGCTTCAGTCTGTTTTTTTGTTTTTTCTATTACACATTACTGGTACCTGTCTTATGATAATCAGTTAATTGAAGATGCATGTATTTATCATGTGGTCTATTATTCTGTCTCATTGTCCTATGTATACGCTTTAATTCCCATACCACATTATTTTTGTTATTGATTTTGATTGTTGTTGCTTTTGTTCTGCAATATTTGAAATCTAGTATTTTGATCTGTTTTGTTGTAGGCTCATTTGTGCTGTTGTGACAAATATCCTGACAAAAAGGAACATAGGAGAGAAAGGATTTAGATTAGTTCACAGTTCTAACTTTACAATCTAAGATGTAGAGAAATAAATATAGCAGGAACTTGAAGGACTCTGTCACACCCATGGTTGTCAATAGAGAGACTTATTGCATAACGTTCGCTTGCTTGATTTTATGTGCTTGGATCAATTTCTTCATAAGTGCAAATCTACAATGGTACACACTGTTTAGGGAGTTGTGCTGTCCAAAATGGACTATGTCTTCTCACAGCATTTGACTTCATTAGGATAATAGCCCATAGGTATGCCAACAGGCCAATCGAGTAAAGGCATCTGTGAGAGACTCTTCCCAGGTGGATCGAACACCCATTTTTCTCAGTTTTGCTTTGGTTATTAGTAATGTATTTCCCGCCTGCCTTTTAGAGTTGCCCCGCCCACTTCTGAGAAGAGTGTCATAGGAATTTAATACTTTTAATCTAGTTTTATATTTTAAAAAAGGAAGCTATCCAAGCCAAGCCTTCTAATGTTCCCTGAAAATTTCCCTTATTCTGCCACTAGCTATCCTACAACATTGATATGCTCTTTCTTTTTTAAACCTACTGAGTCTGCTTAATAAGGCTAGTACATGGATGGGTATAAACCCATCTACTGTAGCATAAGGAGTCAACAGGGACTCCATCTCTAAAGAAAACTGACTCGCCCTCTCTCAATGTTATCAACTGCCAATACCTTCTCAGACAAGTGTTGGACCTCATTACTCCATGTTTTGTCAATTTTAATCTTAAGCAGGCATTGTGTATGTAGTCACAGATGTGTGAGTTCATATGTGTCTCATTGCTCACATGTCAGAAAATATTATTATGCTGTGGTCATCTAAGTATAGTGTGTTTTGTAATTAATTCCACAATGATCCCTGAGGTTAATTGGAGGTATGTATGACAAAGATATCCCATTTAGAACTAAGTGCTTTGAAGTCTCTTATACATTGCACTAGTTTTTGTCTCTGTATTGTTACTTTCTTCAAAAAGAAGCTTCTCTGGTAGCAGATTAGAGGTACACTGATGTCATCCTTACACTACCAAACAATCATCTATAAATACAAAGATAAGTATAGAGAAAGGAGTTTAATATCTTTTTTTAGCAAATAATGATAGGTTCTTCCTAGATCCTATAATCTTCCCAGACATGTGATAATGCACTGTTAATGTATAAGTTCTATGTCATAGAGCAGGTCTAAGTACAGTTACTACACTTGACTGAAGAAGTGGGGAAATAGAGTGAATAGAAACACAAACGTATCTATCTACAAAAAACAGATAGGGCCTTGTCACCTCTAATGTAGAGGTATCAAGTATGCAACAACTTGGAACCTCAGTCCTTTTCCTATGTAGAGTACAATTTTAGATTGGAAGATTTTGGAAAGAGGACATCAGAATTCCTGGAAATGGAGTAGCAGAGAGTCATTAGCAGCCAGGTGAGTGCTGGGAACTAAACTCTGGTCTTTTGAATGCAGATAAGGGCTCTTAAACCACTAAATTATCTCTCTGGAACATCCTTTAATTTATTCAGTGCCACATTCACTCACATGATGCTCATTCTCCAGGTGTTCGCACAATCTTTGTGGTTACCCCTACTGGTTTTTATTTTGATTTTACTGTGTTCTGAGTGTATGTACAAATTTATTTCATTTTTGAAATTTTCTAAGGATTGTCTCATAACTTCATCTAGGATCTGTTTTAAATAGTGTTTGATACACTGAGGAAAAGACTGTCTAGTTAGCAGCTGTTTGAGGGGACACATTCTATAGATTACTTAAGTATATTAAAGAATATTATAATAAGTATACAGTATAATTAAATCTATTGCTATATTAAAATGATTTAATTCTGACTTTTCTATTTTTGCCAACTAATCTCAAAAAACAATCTATTGGTTATCCTGATATAATTAAGTCAGTTATTATTACTATTTGGGCATTCATATCTCTCTTTATTACAATATTGCATCTTTTATAGAGTTCTGTGCTCTGACTTTTGCTACATATGTATTGACAAATGCATCTTCTTTATAGACTGTTTCCTTTGTTCAAGAAAATTGTACTAGTTACTTTTGTGTTACTGAGCTAAAATATATTGACCAAAAGAAATATGAGAATAAGAAGTTTGTTTTGGCTTATAGTTCCAAACAAACAGTCCATATTTGCAAGGGTGATATTGTGCATATGGTTTAAGCAGGATGTTGGCTGATCACATTTATTCATACATAGGAGCCAAAGACAAATAAGTGGAGATGGATTATAATTTCTTAAAGCCTGCTTCAGCTGAGTCTTCCTCTAGCAAGGTTCTACATCTTGAAAGTTTCATAACCTTCCAGTATAGTACTACAAAATTAGATTCCAGTGTTTAGATGCATAAGTCTCTGCGGGGGCAGTTCTCATTCAAACTACAACATCAACTATTGCTCTTGTCTTTGATGATAAATATTATTTGAAGTGATTATTATTTTCCTGACTTAATGACATCACAGTTCATTACACATTCAAGTCCACATCCAGAATGTTGTTCATCAACTACATTATTCAGTGTCAATCTTATTTCAGTTTCTAACTCTTAGAGAATCTCCACCTATCATATTTAATGTTATGGAAAAGAATGAAGGGAAGTTCAAGGGAACTTTAGGCTGATCCTTAAGGAAACTACGACTCATACTTCAGCTTCCCTCTTGCTAATTGTTTATAATTTAGGTGAGCCTGTGTCTCTTGTTACTTTGTTCAAGGTTATGAATAAAAAGCATGTGCTAGTTTATGTCATTTTCTTATTTATCTTTGAGGTTTAAGGGTTCACTTTAAAAAAAAAATTAAACTATTCCCTAATTCTCAATAGACTCATTTCTTTTCTCATAATATAGACCAAAAGCTGCACTCCTCTGGCCTTGTAGAACAGGGTAAGGAAGACAAATGTTATTGCCTCCAAGATAAGAAATGACCAACCCCCACCCCCCCAAAAAAATTTGTAGATAGAAGATGTGTTCTGTGTGGTTCACATCAAATGATTCCAGAACACAGATAAGAGATTCATCAATCTAATGAACTTCCTATTGCATTGCATATTTATTGCATATTGCTTTCTAACAGGAGTTAAATAGGAACAAAAATGAAAAGTAAGAACCTCATACCCAGGAATCTGGTGAAAGTCTTAGCCAATAGAAAAATCAAGATTTCCAGTACAAATAACAGCTACTACAGACTCCCCTCCTTTCCCACTGTTTTTTTTTTTTTTTTTTTTTTTTTTTTGATATTTTCTTCATTTTCATTTCAAATGCTATCCTGAAAGACCCCTATACTTGCCCCCTGCCCTGCTCCCAAACTCACCCACTCCCACATCCTGGCTCTGGCATTCCCCTGTTCTGAGGCATATAATCTTTGCAAGAGCAAGGGCTTCTCCTCCCATTGATGTCCAACTAGGCCATGCTCTGCTACATATACAACTAGAGACACAAACTCTGGGGGATACTGTTTAGTTCATATTGTTGTTCTACTCATAGAGTTGAAGACCCCTTTAGCTCCTTGGGTATTTTCTTTAGCTCCTTCATTGGAGTCCCTGTGTTCCATCCAAAAGATGACTGTGAGGAACCACTTCTGTATTTGCCAGTCACTGGCATAGCCTCATAAGAGACAGCTATATCAGGGTGTGTCAGCAAAATCTTTGATGGATTTTGGATCCTGGATGGATCCTGGATGGGGCAGTCTCTAGATAAACCTTCCTTCTGTTTCAGCTCTGAACTTTGTCTCTGTAACTCCTTCTATGGATATTTTGTCCCCCATTCTAAGAAGGAATGAAGTACCACACTTTGGTGTTCTTTCTTCTTGAGTTTCATGTGTTTTGCAAATTGTATCTTGGGTATTCTAAGTTTCTGGTCCTTTCCCATTGTTAATCTGCATTTATCTAGAAAATTTACTTAAAACCTGACTTTCAGGGCAAAATGCATGTATTAAATTCCACTGACATTACTAGTAACTCCTGTGTTTACCTTTTAGGTTGATAATTTCATCCAAGATACCTTCAGAACCACTTCATAATCTCACTTAGCAAATAAAAAAAAGGAGTAAAAACAAGGCATGGGGTGGGCATGGGCAAGTTTGGAACTCTTGGAATCTAACAAAAAAGGCAATAAATGGTAAATATTAAAATATTCCTAATAATATTAGAAAGCAAGTATAGCATTAAATTTTCTCACTCTAAAGGATACCAGTGATGATTAACATTCATTGCCCATTTTTCATGACACAAACTTCCATGGCTATTTGTAAGGGAATTTCTAGATTGGATTCATTGAGTTGGGAGCCATACCATTTCCTGCATTTGCGTTATAGACTGAGTAAAATGTAAAGTGAAAGTTGACCTCTAGACTTCAGTTCTATCTGTATTCTGGTATGAGTGCTGTGTGACCAGGGTCTCAACTTCTGTTACATTCACTTGCACTTACATTAAAAAGGGTGCAAAATAAACTGTTTTACTTAAGTTGCTTTTACTGTGTATTTTGTGTTAACCATGTGAAAATAATGGATTAACAACTTCTAAACATGAAGGCCTTTTGCACCAACTCTTTACAACTAAATGATTTCTAGTATTGTTTTGTTAGTCCCATTATCGGTTAATTTTATAATGAACTAGAGAGAAAAATGCAGTGCAGACTATCGTAGCTTTAACTTTTTACCAAGCCTATTTTTTATGATTGTGATTAAAGGTTGTAAGCCCCCTTCTAGCTCATCAACCACCTGTTTAGTAACCGTTCTTTGGAGCTACCACCATCTACAATGTCAAGAAACCAGCAGTTTACCGGTCAGCAGCTGCAGCTGAAACCACTCCCAAATACTTCACAGTCCAGTTTGGTAGTGCCAGGATGACATCAGTGGTGGAACAACCTAACAGGAACAGGTAAGCCTCAGCTGAATCAGCATGAGTCAGTGGGAGGGACCAGGACCAACTGGGACATGAGGAGAAGTTCACTGTTATCCTCCTTCAATGACTTGAAGACCAGGCAAGACAGGAGACAAAGAATTGTTGCAGAGCTAGAAGCTGTACAATATCACCAAAATTATTTGGTGCATTTCTCTCCATGTGGTTCTGACAAATGGAGGCCAACTGCTTAATGTAAGGCAGACCGATACATGTGTGTTGTTAACATAGAACCCTTCATCACACATCCTTTACGTGCTTCTTTTAGCAGAACATCATTTTACTTGTGACTGCTTCAGAAAAACACTCCTTCACGTGGCTTCCAGCAAAACACGGTTGAATATAATCGACTTTCTGAAGAATCCCCTTCAGATTAGTTTTAAAAATACTGAGAACTGGTGAATACATTGGAGTCCATGATACCATGTTCCTGGTAGTTTTCTTATTACCACTAATACCAACATAAATCTGTATTTTAAAATGAAAAAAAAGTCTGAGAATTTTAGATAGAATGAGAATAGAATCAAAATGGCAACAGGACCTTGCATCTCCAAAGTACAAAAGCATGAACCACTTCTATAATATAGCGTCTCAAGCATTACTTACCTTAAAGCACTTCTCTTTGTGTATAAGGACAACGACTTAGATTGTAGTTAGAGATTATGGTTTTAAAGTGGTGGTTATTGGTTACCCTCTAAGATCCATAACTTCACTAGCTCTGGTTCATTGGATAGGTTCCCAGTACCAGGCATGACCTTTCTCTTGATGGGTGTGTCATAAGTCTACTATTAGGCTACTGCCAAGACTTTTCTTGACTACCCTTGAACTGCCTGCCCCACCTACTCACATGTATCCTCTCAACCCAGTCATATCTTATACACTCTTCTATATAATCTAACCTGTAGAATATCTACATGATCTTTTTTTCCAGGCACCTACTCAAACCCACTGGATTTAGCCTTGGTCCCACATCAAATTTCCTGACCCAGTCTGCCCAGCCCTGCATGACTATGACTGAACTCTAGGCTTTCTTTTATGTTTAAGGATGTTAGTAACAAGATTACATGAAAAACATCCTCATTGAAAAATATTGTCATTTTAAGAACTTATTTATAAATATAATCACATTTCCCAGTCCAAGGATATATATATATATATATATATATAGACTTTGAGAACAGAGCTGCTCAAACTTTTAAAACACATCTTCTTGCTCCAAAATAAGTATTTTTTTTTAAAAAAAATCCTTCATATATGAAATCTGAAGCTTTGTTAATAGTAAAAATGATGGATTCATCTGCTGTTGCATTGTAGACAATTCTCATTTCTGAGTCCTTATATGTTTGTGCTGGATTTTCATCTCTAATGTATTAAAATCTCTGATTTGATATTTCTTCTTTGGACACAGTCAGAATTATCTAATTTGAACTCTCCTGAAGATAACTAGAAAGCATTGGCAAAGAAAACACCTGTTTGAAAGTATCTATTATCTAATCAAGACACATTTACACATAATAACAAAGAAATGACACCAAGAAGAGGGGTTGTTCTTCTTTTCATTACATTTTCAGAATGAAAAAAAAAAAGGAATTTTGAACTTCTAAAAGGCTACAACAGGTTTACAAAATTCTTAGGATTCCAGGAGAAAATAAACTGGAAATTAAGGACCATGACTTAATTTCAAAACAGGTCTGAAAAATATCCCCATGTACTTGGTTGAGTCTTCAAATAATTATAAATGATTATAAATTAGAGGGCACAGTGAACTAAAGCTTGGAACAGATTCATTTTGTTTATTTTATCTGCTTTTTAAGTGGTGCCCTAGACAAGCTGAACTTTGAAAGCTAAAGCATATAAACATAACCTGACATTATATCTATAATTTTCAAATGTAGAGTACTTCTCAAGTGTAATATAGCAAAGAATATATGAGACCTCTCTAAGAATATATATATATATATATATATATATATATATGAATAAAATTATACTTATGAAATTGATTTGACGGTGCTGGACAGATAGCTTACTAGGTACAAGGCTTTGCTGTTTTTCTCTAGAGGACAAGGGTTCTATTTCCAGCCATCAAATTTACTCACAATTGCTTTCAACTTCCAATTTCAGGGGATCTGATAACCTCCTACGGCCTTCCTTGGCATCAGAAATACAAGTAACAACTCTCTAAGGCAGGACCACTAAGGAACTCACAGTCTAGAGAAGTAGCAGCTGGGACAGGGCCCTATGGGCCTACATCAGCATCTAGGAGGTAGGGTTGTTCTGCAACCTCTGTGCACCTTCCCTGCCAAAGGAGAGCTTGCCTTCAGGAAGTGCTCTGCCAAGGGGTCCCAGGGGAGATTGCCATTTTCTCTCCAGTGACTTTCTGAGGCAGGACCACTCAGGAGGGCACATGTCACAGAAGGAGCAGATCAGCTGGGACAGAATCCTATGGGTCTATATCTTGGGTCTGTTCTGCAGCCCTCTGTGCACTTGTCTTGCCAGGAGTGCTGATGCAGGCTTACAGACTCACAGGAGGAATAAGCTCCAGCCAGAGACAGCAAGAACTTCTAATACCAGAGATTACCAGATGGCAAAAGGAAAATGCAAGAATCTTACCAACAGAAACCAAGACTACTTGGTTTCATCAGAACCCAGTACTCCTAATACAGCAAGTCCAGGAAAACCCAACACACCAAAAAAACAAGATTCAGGTTTAAAATCATATCTCAAGATGCTGGTAGAGAATTTTAACGCTGGTAGAGAATTTTAAGAAGGACATAAATAACTCACTGAAAGAAATACAGGAGAAGACAGCTAAACAGGTAGAAGCCCTTAAAGAGGAACACAAAAATTCTTTAAAGAATTAGAGTAGAACACAGGTAAATAGGTAGAAGCCCTGAAAGTGGAAACACAAAATCCCTTAAAGAATTACAGGAAAACACAAGCAAATAGATGATGGAATTGAACTAAACCATTCAGGATCTAAAAATGGAAGTAGAAACAATAAAGAAATCACAAAGGGAGACAACTCTAGAGACAGAAAATCTAGGAAAGAAATCAGGAGCCATAGATGCAAGCATCACTAACAGAAGACAAGGGATAGAAGAGAGAATCCCAGGTGCAGAAGATTCCATAGAAAACATAGACACCATAATAAAAGAAAATGCAAAATGCAAAATGATTTTAACCCAAAACATCCAGGAAATCCAGGACACAATGAGAAGACCAAACCTAAGGATAATAGGTATAGATCAAAAGGAAGAATTCCAACGTAAAGTGCCAGTAAAAATCTTCAAAAAAAATTATAGAGTAAAACTTCCCTAACATAAAGAAGAGATGCCCATTGACATACAAGAAGTCTATAGAACACCAAATTGATTGGATCAGAAAAGAAATTTCTCTTATCACACAATAATTAAAACACCAAATGCACAAAATAAAGAAAGAATATTAAAAGTAGTAAGGGAAAAAGGTTAAATGACATATAAAGGGAACCAATCAGAATTACTCCAGACTTCTCACCAGAGACTATGAAAGCCAGAAGATCCTGGACAGATGTTATGCAGACCCTAAGAGAGCACAAATGCCACCCCAGACTATTATACCCAGCAAAACATAGATGGAGAAACCAAAGTATTCCATGACAAAATCAAATTTACATAATATCTTTCCATGAATTCAGCCTTTCAAAGGATAATAAAGGGAAATCTCCAACACAAGAAAGGAAAATATGCCCTAGAAAAAGCAAGAAAGTTATCTTTCAACAACCCTAAAAGAAAATAGTCACATGAACAGAATCCTAACTCAAACAACAAAAACAATAGGAAACAATGATTACTTTTCCTTGTTATCTCTTACTATCAATTGAGTCAATGGACTCAATTCCCCAATAAAAAGACATAGACTAACAGACTGGGTAGGTAAACTGCATACAGGAAACCCATCTCAGAGACAAAGACAGACACTACCTCAGAGTAAAATGTTGGAAAACAATTTTCTAAGCAAATGGTCCCAAGAAAGAAGCTGGAGTAGCCATTCTAATGTTGAATAAAACCAACTTTCAATCTAAAGTTCTCAAAAAAGACAAGGAAAGACACGTCATACTTATCAACGTTAAAATCTACCAAGATGAACTCTTTTTTAAAATTT
>NC_034594.1:30071474-30093175 GCF_900095145.1 Mus pahari | reverse complement strand
TTCTGTGTTTGCCAGGCACTGGCATAGCCTCACAAGAGGCCGCAATATCAGGGTCTCTTCAGCAGAATCTTGCTGGCATGTGCATTAATATCTAGGTTTGGTGGCTGATGATGGGATGGATCCCCGGATGGGGTAATCTCTGGATAGTCCATCCTTTCACCAAGATGAACTCTTAATTCTGAACATATATACTCCAAATGCAAGGGCATCCACATTCATAAAAAACAAAACAAAAACAAAACAAAACAAAACAAAACAATTTACTAAAGCTCAAAGAACACATTGCAAACCACATCATAATACTTGGACACTCCAACGTCCCACTCTCAGCAATGGACAGATTGTGGAAACAGAAACTTAAAAAGAGACAGTGAAACTAACAGAAGTTGTGAAATGAATGGATTTAACAGGTATCTATAGCACATTTTATCTTAAAACAAAAGGATATAACTACTTCTTAGAATCTCATGGTACCTTCTCCAAAATTGGCCATATAATCATCCACAAAACAGAACTCAACAGATATAAAAACATTGAAATAACCCCATACATGCTATCAGACCACCATGGACTAAGGCTAATCTTGAATAACATCATAAATAATAGAAAGTCCACATAAATGTGGAAGCTGGACAACGCTCTACTCAATGATAACTTGGTCAATGAAGAAATAAAGAACGAAATTAAAGACTTTTTCGAGTTTAATGAAAATGAAGCCACAACATACCCAAACTTATGGGACACAATGAAAGCAGTTCTATTTGGGAATCTCACAGCTATGAGTACGTCCAGAGAGAAAATGGAGAGAACATACACTAGCCAGAGCAATTAAACAACAAAAGGAGGTCAAATGGATACAAATTGGAAAGGATGAAGTCAAAATATCACTATTTGTTTGTGATATGTTAATATGCATAAGTGACAACAAAAACTCCACCAGAAAACTCCTAAGTCTGATAAGCGACTTCAGCAAAGTAGCTGGATATAAAATTATCTGAAACAAATCAGTGTTTATCAGAGGATAAACAGACTGAGAAAGAAATTAGGGAAACAACACAAATATAAAATAACTTGATATGACACTCACTAAGGAAGTGAAAGATCTGTATGAAAAGAACTTTAAGTCTCTCAATAAAGAACATGAAGAAGATCTCAGAAGATGGAAAGAATTCCCATGCTCATGGATTGGCAGGACTAATATCATAAAAATGGCCATCTTGCCAAAAGCAATCTACAGATTCAATGCTACCCCTATCAAAATTGCAACTCAATTCTTCACTGAGTTAGGAAGGGCAATTTGCAAATTCATCTGGAATAACAAAAAAACCTAGGATATAGCAAAATCTATTCTCAACAATAAAAGAACTTCTGGTGGAATCACCATCCCTGACATCAAGCTGCACTACAGAGAAATTGTGATTAAAAACTGCCAGGTACTGGTACAATGACAGACAGGTACATCAATGTAATATAACTGAAGACTCAGAAACACACCTATGGTCACTTGATGTTTGACAAAGGAGCTAAAAACATCCAGTGGGAAAAAGACAGTATTTTCAACAAATGATGCTGTCTCAACTTGTGAATATCATGTAGAAAAATGCGAATTGATCCATTCTTATCTCCTTGTACAAAGCTCAAGTCAAAGTGGATCAAGGACCTCCACATAAAACCAGAGACACTGAAACTTATAGAGAAGAAATTAGGGAAATCCTCAAACATGTGGGCACAGAGGAAAATATTCCTGAACAGAATACCAATTGCTTGTGCTGTAAGATCAAGAATTGACAAATGGGACCTCATAAGATTATAAAGCTTCTGTAAATCAAAGGACACTTTCAATAAGACAAAAAGTTAACTGATAGAGGGCTAATATCCAATATATGCAAGGAACTCAAGAAGTGAGACTCCAGAGAACCAATTAACCCTTTAAAAATGGGGTACAGAGTTAAACAAAGGATTCTCAACTGAGGAATACCGAATGGCTGAGAATCACCTACAAAAATGTTCAACATCTTTATTCATCAGGGAAATGCAAATCAAAACAACCATGAGATTCTACTTCACACCAGTCAGAATGGCTAAGATCAAAATCTCAGTTGACAGAAGATGCTGGCAAGGATGTGGAGAAAAAGGAACACTCCTTTATTGCTGGTGGGATTGCAAGTTGATACAACCACTCTGGAAATCAGATTGTCATTTCTTCAGAAAATTGGAAATAGTATTACCAGAGGATGCATTAATACCACTCTTGGGTATATACCCAGAAGATACTTCAACATGTAATAAGGGCACATGCTCCACTGTGTTCATAGCAGCCTTATTTATAAAAGCCAGAAGCTGGAAAGAACCCAGATGTCCCTCAAGAGAGGAATGAATACAAAAAATGTGGTACAATTACACAATGGAGTACTACACAGCTATTAAAAACAATGAATTTATGACTTTTTTAGACAAATGGGTGGGGGGACCTGTAGGATATCATCCTGAGTGAGGTAACCAATCACAAAAGAACACATATGATTTGTACTTACTGTCAAGTGGATATTAGCCCAGAATCTCAGAATACCCGAAACACAATTTGCAAAGCACATGAAACTCAAGATGATAGAAGACCAATGTGTGGATACTTCAATCCTTCCTAGAAGGGGGAACAAAATACTCATGGAGGGAGTTACAGATATAAAGTTTGGAGCATGACTGAAGAAAGGACCATCCAGAGACTGCCCCACCTGGGGATCCACCCCATATACAACCATCAAACCCAGACACTATTGTGGATGCCAATAAAGGTTTGCTGACAGGAGCCTGATATAGCTGTCTCCTTAGAGGTTCTGCCAGTGCCTGACAATTAGGGAAGTGGATACTCAGAGCTATCCATTAGACAGAGCACATTGTCCCCAATGATGGAGCTAGAGAATGTACCTAAGGAGCTGAAGGACTTTGCAGCCCCATAGGAGGAACAACAATATGAACTAACCAGTATCCCCAGAGATCCCTGAGACTAAGCCATCAACCAAATAAAACACATGGTGGGACTCATGACTCTAGCTGCATATGTAGTCGACAATGGCCTAGTTGGTCATGAATGGGATGGAGAGGCCCTTGGTTCTGTGAAGGTTCTATGTCCCAGTACAGGAGAATGCCAGGGCCAGGAAACGGGAGTGGGTGGATTGAAGAGTGTGTGTGTGGGGGGGAGGAGGGATGGGATAGGGAATTTTCAGAGGGGAAACCAGAAAAGGGAATATCATTTGAAATGTAAATAACTAAAATATCTAATAAAAAAGAAAAAATACAAGTAATATAGATTAAACGTCCACAACATAAAACTGGAATAAAATTAAAAATACACAGTGACAAAGAATTTCTGTTTAGGGTACAAGAAAAAGATGGTTAGTCTTTAAAAAGTTAGCTGAAGCATTTATTGCCAAGTCTCTGTGTTGTCAGTCCAGTATTTGTGTGATCGATCATTTGGGACAGAATTTTAAAGTTGATTTGCATGCATATTATGGAAAATTCAGTAACTGAGACAGTTTATGAGAATAAATCACCTGGGCTATTTACTTTGTAAAGACATTTATGTCTCAAATGATAAAAGATTTTCCCAAGTCAGATATAATCTTTATAAATTTTGTTGGTCACCATATTTTTTCATTCTCTGTAGATATATAAGAATAACCATGTTCACACATTAAAACTATTGAAGGTTTTCTATTTTAATGTCATCATGTTCTTAGATTATATTAGTTGTCCTAGTTCCTCAATTTCTCTTGATAATACAGTCTTAGCTGCTGTTGTTTATTTTTCACAAATATGAAGAATATTTAGAGTTAACAAAGCATTATTTAGTCTGTCTCTGTGGTGCCTCTTATCTTTGTTTGATAAACATCTCTTTTAAGAGACTCTTCTACAATTGCTTGTCCTGTGGAAATATGTAGTTTACCAGTAAGATGTTTTATATTGTATTATGCAAAGAATTGTTTCATCTTATTGGATACATATTGCAGGAACATTATCACCTCATTTCGGGCAGTTATCCTCATAATTGCCATCATTTTCAAAAAGTATGTAATTACATAACCAGCCTTTTCAGAACTTAAATCAGATGCCAATTGAAACCCTAAATATGTGTGAATGGTATGGTATATATGCATTTGTTTTCCAAATTCTGCAAATTGAAAAAACATCTATCTTCCAGATGCCATTTTTTACATATCCATGAAGTTACTTCCGGCAGATAACATACTTTGGTTATACAGAGAACACACAGGGCATTTTAAAAATGTGGCTTGCTGCCAAGTGATAGAATATTTTCTATTTAAACATTTCCTGTTAACATGTTTCTAATGGAATTTTGGGGCATCTAACATATTTCCTATTAGTAATTGGTCAATTTCATCTTTATTTATTTTTTATTATTTATTTTAGCTAATGGACCTGGCCAATTTCTATGAGATCAAATACAAGTATTATATATAATAGATTGTTTCTATTTCTGATGGCCTGTTGCAATTATGTAAATAACAAAGTTATTTCTTATTATCAGGGACAAATTCAGAAGTTACTCTATACAAAACAACTCTTTCTGCAAGTAAAGAATCAGTAATTATCTTAAGAGATTCAGAATAATATAACAATACCATAAAGATTATATACAATTCTGGATTTGAACTGAGTTATGTCAAATTTGGTCACCTTACATATTCTTCTCAAACTTTTAACCTGCTATTCCTATCCCCATCTTGTTTGTATCAGTGAAGAATATTGGTGCCTCTGGAATTGGTGTTCTTACAATATGATGAAGAATCGAATTAGTTATTTTTATAAACTGGATAAATTTGATTTTCAGATATTTGTTATTAAATTTTCCCAAGTAGATACTACAAGCTCTTTGCCAACTTTCATTGATCACCTGTAATGATATAGTCTCAACAGTAGTGAGAGGTATTATAATTTGACCAGATCTGTTACTAACAATTTATATAGTCTTAGTCTAACTTTTATAATTAATTAAGAAATCTTTATATGTCTTCAATTTTTACTTTGTTTATAAGCTAAGGAAATCCATTCTATAATACTATATTCCCTTTGTTTAATGAGTCCAGTAGAAGAATGAGTTCAAGGCAAAACAACTAAAGTACAATCAAGTTTAGGACTAATTTGATCCATATATGCATCTTTGTTCTATAAGAGTTAACTTTTTCTTCTACTTCAGCTGTTGGATATCATTTAAATGTTTAAATTTGAATTTCCTTGTAAGGTTTGAAAAAAATTACTTAACTAATAAGTACTTAATCCAATTATAGGCCCCGACCAGTTAATATCTTCCATTAATTTTTGAAAATTGGTAAGAATTTGCAATTGGTCCCTATCGATCTATACATTTTTTGGTTGAATTTTTTTGACTGATTTTATAACCCAAAGCGCTAAGTAAATCTCCTCTTTGTATTTTTTGTGGAGCAATATGTATCCCCCAGCATGGCTAAAACTTCTTCATCAAAATCAGCCAACAAAACATCATCCATGTAATGATAAATGATAGACTGATAATTTATGATAAATGTGTCATTTATGTAAATGATAAATAATAATTTACCTACAAATTATTTGTATTGGTTGTTGTACAAAATATTGACATAAAGTTGGACTATTTAACATTCTCCCAGAAAGTAACATCCAATGGTGCCTTTTCATTAAACCATTCTTGTTCAGAATATGTCCTGAGAAATCAAGCCTTTCCCTATCCTGCTCATGTAAGTATATTGTCAAAAATCAACCATTCAAGTCAATTATTATTATAAGTCCTGATCTCAGTTACAAAAATGATAAAGGAAGTCTAGACTGCTAAAGACCCATTGGTTGCATTAGTTTATTAACTGCTCTTAAATTTGTTATCATTATTTGTTTACCTGATTTCTTTTTTTTTTTTTTTTTTTTACCACATATACAGGGGAATTCCATGAGCTAGTAGATTCTTGTATCAGTTGTTTAAGTGCCTGCAAAGTTTTCTTGAGTTATGGGCCACTTGTTCTTGCCACACTGATCTGTTTGATAACCACTGTAGGGGCAAGGCAGTTGGTATGTCAGCAGTGGCCCATTTTTTTCGAAAATTTGAAACTCAGTCCCTGTGATGTCCTGTGTTTAGAGAATGGGCACAGCTTGTGAATGTTCTTGATTACCCTTATCAGTACCTTCCCCCAGAGTATCATCACTATTTTTTTTCATGTTCTGTCCCAAGAATTACAGGAATATTAATTTGAGTGCTCCATTGTGGTTAAAGATCCCTTTCCCACAAGTTTATGGGTGTGTCATTCACATAAGGTCACAACTTCCATGTTTGCTTTTCTGGTCCCACACAGTTAATCTATGGAGCATCTATTTCTAAATTTTTGCCATTGGAATTGCAGGAATATTAATTGGAGTACCCTCATTGTTATAAAAGATACCTTCCCCACAAATTTATGGGTATACTACCCACATAAGGTCTCAACTTCCCTGTTTGTCCTCTGGTCCCACATAGTTAATCCATTGAATACTTGGTCTTATTTGTGATAATTTCCAAATTCCTACAAGCTATGTGTAAACCTCCTGAAGTGGCTAATCTGAATTCTAAGCCATTTGGTAAAATAAACTAATGTCAGCTCCTCTATCCACCAAACCTTCTATATCAACACCATTCATTTGTACCATTAATTTGGATCTTTAATCATTTGATGGAATAAGTTTTCCAGTAGTCCCACAAACCCCTGCCCTTGCTATTGCAGCACCCTTTCCTTTGATGTAAGGAAACAACACACATACCATAATTTTAACTTCTTCCTTGCTATCCCCTTTCACTGTAACTGAATCCACAATACATGATTGAGAAGTTATTCCAATTTATCCTAAGATGTTTCCTAATGTCTCTGAAGTTAAAGGACCATAAACACCAGTGGATAACTTGTAACATTCACCTTTTAGGGATAGGATAAGAAGCATCTGTGTGGCTATATCCAAAGTTTCACTTTCTTCTGTAGCATGTATAAGATGAGGAATACTTAGTTGTGATTATCTTGCCCGCTTGCTACCTCTTGGATAGTCAAAGGAAAACTGTTGTTGAAGGACCTTAACCTGACAGGGTTCTCTGTTTGTTTTCCAACGACAAGAGGTTGCCTCCTATGTCTCTCTTGGACATACAATACTTATAGCAATGTTTGCCCTGTCCACAGTGGCTACAATATTCTAGAAGCCTTTGTGTTTCATTGTAGACAAGACATGTTTATTCTCATCTATCAACACCATATTCTTCAGAGTCAACATACGTGGTATTTTGAATTCTGAATTTTCTGGCCTTATAATTTCTTTGGAAATTGCCAAATTCACCAAAAGTAAAACACATGGCATTTTTATTTCTGGCACTTCTATCTATGATTTGGTCCTATAATACTGGCATGATGCTCTTGAGAACCAATAACAATTGTCTCTGTTATTCATTTTTCTGTTGGGGCTCCAGTGCTTTCAATGGTCTGATTGTTTTCATACACTAACTATTTACATTTTCATCTGCCAGAATCTTTAATCAATGACTGAATGGTTTCAGGGTCTGAAGTGGCTCTATTTACAGCTGAATCTAATCTTTGTAAGAAGTCAGTAAAGGCTTCTAAGGAACCTGGTATTTCCTTAGTAATGAGGTGGATTCATTTCCCAGCTCCTCAATTATATCTCAAGCTCTTAAAGTTGCAAAACAATACTGTTCAATTGCTACATCATCAGATAAGAGTTGTTATTGGAGGTCAGTCCAGCCTTTTCACATTTTTTTAAGGAATGGAGAATGCAAGCTATATGACATAATAGCATCTTTGTAATGATTTAGATCAAGCATTTCTATTGGATGCCAAGTCAACTCATTATAAGCATGACTACCATTATTAGCAGTTATTTCCTGCACAAAGCCTGGGAAGGCTGAAGTTGCCTGTAAAGCCCCAAACAAATTCTCTGGCAGTGCACTTTGCTGAACACTAACCCATTGTCCCCTCATGCTCTTCTCAGCCCCTTGTTTCACAGAGGTGCTCTGGGCACCTGGCAATTAAATAATATGGAGGAAAACAGGGCAGTAGTTTGCCTTCCAACCTAGTTTGCTTCCCTCTTTCATTATGTTAATTCCAGATGTTCAACATCAAGCCTGATTCTGGCTGTTCTCTCTCCAATGGATCTTTTTTATTTCCAAGCACTTCAACCTCTATCTATAAGCTCTCAAAGGGCATAACCAACTCTGCAATCTATTCTAACAGAAGAAAATTGGGTGAACATTCTGAGTTTTAAGGTTTCCCTCCAATCTTTTTCAAAGTGGCATACATGAAGACTATGAAGCAAAACCAGAAAACTCTCTGGAAGCAAGGCAGGAGACCACCCAGTGGCAGTTGTCATTAGTTTGCTGACCTCCATAAACAACATTGAGAACCCCCCAAACTTGCCTTTTTCTCTATTACAGTATAAGTGAAGTTACTCACTATGTTCAGGGCATGTAGGGCACCACCTGTAGGCTTAGTTTTTTTCTTTTTTCCTTTTTCTTTTTTTAAAAATTTTTTATTAGATATATTCTTTATTTATACTTCAAATGCTATCCCAAAATTTCCCTATACCCTCCCCCTCCCCTGCACCCCTACCCACCCACTCCCACTACTTGGCCCTGGTATTCCCCTATGCTGGGTCATATAAAGTTTGCAAGACCAAGGGGCCTCTCTTCCCAATGATGGCCGATTAGGCCATGTTCTGCTACATATGCAGCTAGAGACATGAGCTCAGGGGGTGCTGGTTAGTTCATATTGTTGTTGCACCTACAGGGTTGCAGCCCCCTTCAGCTCCTTGGGTACTTTCTCTTGCTCCTCCACTGGGGGCCCTGTGTTCCATCCAATAGCTAACTGTGAGCATCCATTTCTGTGTTTGCCAGGCACTGGCATAGCCTCACAAGAGGCTTCTATATCAGGGTCCCTTCAGGTTTTTCAATACTCACTTTATGTAGGGTTCCTAAATGCTTCTACCTCATTTCTAGCCCACCAACTAGAGGTTGGGGATAAAGAAGGGCAATAGGAAATAGGTGTTGTGGACCTGTTTACTGGTAATTATTTGGGGTGATTCAACAATTCCTTGTCAGTATACCAGAAGTCCAGTTCAATAATAAACATGGAACATGAACCAATAATGGCAGCTAGGTCCAGGAGGAACCACAAGGCTCTGTCATGTAAATGGAAGTATGGGGTGGTAAGCAGTGCACATACTGATTTCCCCAGTGGAGCAAAGGTCTGGAACCCCAGTGACCAGGTGGGTGGTGATTTCTGCCTGCATGGGATGGAAGGTATTCGAACATGCCTCCTGAGCCACTGGCTCTTGTTACAACTACAGCCTCCAGAGCACCCCACAGAGAGTTATATGGCCATCAGTCAAGTAGGGGCAGCACCAAGCCCTCCTGCATGCAAATAAAGTTTCCCCCAAAGCTCTCAGACCAAACCAATGAGAAGTACCTTTTGTCAGACCCTTACCCACCCAAAAACTGTATACAAGAATCCTTTCTGGAAAAATTAAAGGTGTGTGAGAACTACTCCATCATCTAAGCCTTCTGTCCTTAGGAAGAAGTCTGCCTTCCTGAAGTTCCACCTGAAACTCAGCTGAACTCCTCACTGGCTTGTTGACCTCTTGTTGGCCCAGCCAAACCAGACTCAGTGCAGAGAATCATGGAGCAATCAAGTAACCAGGAAGGCATGGCAGAGATAGAGGAACCACAGTGGAACCACAGGGACACTGACCCACCCACAAAATTTTTGACCCAAAATTTACCCTGTCTTCAAGAAATACAGGGACAGGAGATGGAGCAGAGACTGAGGAAATCACCAAATAGTAATTGGCTCAACTAGAGTTCTGTCCCATGGGCAAGCACCAATCCCTGACACTATTAGTGATACTCTGTTATACTTGCAGACAGGAGTGTAGCAAAGCTGTACTAAGAAAGGCTCCACCCATCAGCTGAGTCAGAAGATGCAGAGACTCACAGTCAAACAGTGGATAAAGCTTTAAGACACTTAATGGGAGAATAGGTGGAAGAACTGTAGCCCCTATGTTGATAAGAACTTCACAGGAAGACCAACAGTGTCTACTAACCTGGACTTTTGTGGGTCTCAGAGAATGATCAAACGAGCATACATAGACTGAACCTAGGCCCCTCACACATATGTAGCAAATGTGCAGCTTGGTTTTCATGATGGTTCTGATCAACTGAAATGGGGGCTACCTCAAAGCTGTTGCGTGTCTGCAGGGTATGTTTTCTAGATGGATTGCCTTTCTGCACTCCATGGAAGAGGATGCAATTAGCCCCCCAGAGACTTGTTGTGCCAGGGTGGGTGAATATCCCCAGGCAGCTTCCACCCTCTCAAAGTAGAAGGGGAAGAGTGATGGGGGGAGGGATTGTGGGAGGGGGTAACTAGTAGGGACAATGATGGAAATATAAACTTAATAAAGAAAAATGAAGAAATTAATTAAAAAAAAAAGAATCAAGAACACAATGTTGATGAAGCAATGTGGTATTGATCATTTGAGATAGATTTTTCTCACTCAGATAATTTCTCTGAGATCTGTCAGACTTTTAATATTATTAGTTTTTCATAATGTGTATTATTTCATGACATGTTATACCATATATTTAATTGTGCTTTAATTATTTTGTATGTAGTGCAATTACAAATGAAACAAATGAGAATCTTTATGCATAATAAAAGAAGATAAAGTTCCATGGCAGAAGAGATAGTTCAATTGTTAAGACCACTTGCCACTCTGTATGAACCTATATTCAATTCACAGAATTGAATTGTGAATTGTAACAGTCCCTATTTCCAGTTCCATATGATCTTAATGAATCTTTTGTGCTTTGTGGTCAGCAGAAAAACAAAGAATACCCATATATAGAAAACACTCATGTGTAGAGAATATGAATAAATAAAAAATAAACCCTTTAAAAACAACAAAAACTATGGAATTACTTTTTCTAAATCAAAATGGTTAAAATTAAAATTCATGATTATAGTAATACTAAAGAATACATTTAGTTCTTGTTTTCTCAATATATTGCCTTAAGGGATATCATTGAAATTAATAAATGCATACACAAAATATAAATTACATAGTATACATAAAGTACATTATAATAGTATTAAGTATGTAGTTCACGTTAACTTATATATATTTTACTGAAGAAAACAATAATTTTTAGTTTATATTTGTATTATTTAGATGTTTCCATTTACTAAATTGAGTGAGCCTTTAAATATATACATTTCTAATTAATTTTATAAAAACAATTTCAAGACAGTGTAAATTAATAAGAATATAAAAATTCACTTAAAATAAGTTTTTTTTGAAAACTTCATATGTAAATACTGTACTTGTGACTGTGTTTTTCTGGTGTCCATATATATCACTCTCTACATTTTCCTCTTGAGATATATTCTGTAGCTGAATGTGTTCATAGTTTGGTGAACTTGGCTACCTCCTACCCTGGGAATACCAGTTGCAGTAGGGTTACATGCATTGTTTTTAACTGAGGTCCAACCAGGAAGTTCTGTTAGGGAAACGGGATCCAATGGCAGGCAACAGAGAACAGAGACAGCCTCGTCTCCAGTTGTTAAGAGACCCACATAAAGACCAAGCTCCACATTTGCTATGAATGCCCCCTCTTCTCTGAGAATAAGGAATTGGAGACAGTGGGGTGAAGGATTTGTAAGGATCTGAGTCAGAAGAAAGGAGGGACAGGGTGCGATAGGAATGTAAGGTGAATAAACATAAATAAAAAATGGTCTGGTGAGTAGCACCCTTGGGGTCTTTAATTTTTTCCCCCACATCTCATATCTCCAGTGCAGAGGCAATATGCAAGCAAGGGCATGCCTGGTAGTTTATGTATTTTCTGATTATTTGAACTTAGGTTCTTTTAATTGTGCAGAAGTGCTCTTAACACCTGAATTCTTATATCTCAAGTGCTTCACTTAAACTTTTCATTACATCCATATTTGCCATTGTTATAATATCTTTACTCATGATTTATTAAAGTTGTTTCATATTTAGCTAATGTAAATTCTATGAAAATATACTTATGAATTTCTATCTCTAAATGAAGATATAGAAGAATTTCTCTGTTTTTATTTTTGTAATTGCTAGACGTTGAAGTTATTTGTATTCCTAACTTGACTTCTTTGTATGGCTAGCAAATTATGGTGTGGTGTTACATGTCTATATGTCAAGAATTTTGGAGGCTTATGAAGGATAGGGCTGTCTTGGTTGCAAAATAAGCAGAAGCAGAAAACATAAAATTAAAGTAACTGGTAAGACTGCTTATTTCAGTGCCTCTGTAATAATACAGTCTGTTTTCAAGTTTTTGTTTCTCAAGATGAAGGTGATAAATTATGCATTATTTTTGTTTTAACTTAGAGCTTACTGAGTACCTCAGAAGTTTAATATCTTTCTATATGTACACCCCACACACATTACTGTCCAGTCTTTTTAATCTGAGAAATATTTAACCACAATTCACCCAATTTTAGTTTTCCTCATAACAAGGTATCTATTATGCTCAATTTTAGAATACCATGGTATTTTTCTTGTTACAGGGGGATAAATTGGAAGCCATATTCCTGTTCTGCAGTCCTTGCACAGATAGAGGAGATTGGCTAAATGCTTTTTAATTTAATTTTCATTGCTTAATTTCACTAATTTTAAAGCTTCTGTTTGTCTGCCAATCATTCTTTTAGTGATGCATTTAATAAGGAAATTATTGACAGTGGTTTCCATGCTTCTAGGAAAGAAAACAATTGTCTGTAAGATGGACACTCTAGTGAGACACAGGTGGTGGCTTTTTTGAATGCTTCTCTTGCAACTTAAGTCTTTAGATTGTCATTGTACTTTAAGTGCATAGTGGTGTTTTTGTTGTCCTTATCCATGATTTAAATAGTCCTTATCACTTTTGTCTACCACTACATTACTTATATTCTGACCTTTTATAGTTGTACACTTATGTGGCAGAGAGTGTTTTGTAAGTGTTAATTTTGCTAATGCTTTTCAATAAATCAGATTGTAACATTGATTCCTTTAAATGTATTGAAAGATGATTTTCTGTGTGTAGAGTTTTGTGGATGTTGAGATAGGAAGGATTTGTGAGAAGCTGGGGGAGCAAAAATAAATTCCCAGAATATATTGTATGAAAAATACTTCATACTTTATAATACTTTATGTTTTGTTCTTTGCCAAAAAGTGTTGTTTTTTTTTTTTTTTTGTTCTCAGCATCATGAGAAAGTGTTTGATAGTTTTTTGTGTGTAGGAATTATTTTCTGACCATCTATTGAAATCATATGAATCTATTCTTAATGGCTCAGTGAAGAAACACTGTGTTCAGCTACCCTGTTTTATTTATTAATTCATTTGCTTATGGGTTCATAGGTACTTCTGTGACTTAGCTATCATCAGTGGTGTTACATTAACTATGAGCACATTAGTGTCTCTATTCTATTTCTTTTGCATATAATAAGAAAACTGAAGCATATGGTAGTCTTAATTTTAGAATTTGAGGATTCTCTAGACTAACTTCCAAGTTGGCTGCATTTTAAAATGTGTTTGACCCACAATTCATTTTTTTATTCTCTTAAGTTACCATCTTGTGTTAATGCTGATAATCACCCCAGCTGCTGTGAGATGAAGTCACAAGACAACTTTAAAACAGAGCATTCTTTCATATATTTTGCATTTTTTGAAAATTGTTTAGTCAGTTTATTTATTAATATATTGTTTGAAATACTTTTGATGTTTATATCTTTATTCCTTACATCTTCTGTTTGCTAATCACTAATCATATGGATATTTGACAACTACTTTCTCTAATAATCTGATAATCAATTTAATTTCTGCTTAGAAGACTTTTAATTTAATGGAATTTCTATTACCAAATATTGGTATTATTTTCTTCATTATTAGATTCATGTTCAAAAGTCATTACCTAAAGGTAAATTGCTAAGTGATTTTCCTGTGTTGTTTTTGTAAGATGCTCAGCTGCAGATATCTATTATTGTAATAACTTTTATTTTTACCTCTTATTGATTTATCTGTGGAATATGTAAAGCACTATTATGACAAAAGTTAGTGACAGTAGAAAATCATGGCTTCTACTTGACTTGGGTAAATAGTTTTCATATTTTATGAGTATGAAGTAGGTTGTATTTAGCAGTGCTTTTATTATGTTTGGTTATGAAGGAATATTGAATTCTGTAAAAGGATTTTAAACACTTACTGATATTTTTTGTGATGCCTACTTATATATCAGACAACATTTATTGATTTGCAAGTATTGAATCATCTTTGTCTTCCTGGAATAAAACTAAATTGATTATTTTATGTGATACTTACAATGCATTGTTGAATTCTTGTTCTTCACCATAATTCTGTTGTATCCTTAAGAATATTGACCCAGACAGGCGTGGTGTTGCACGCCTTTAATCCCAGCACTGGGGAGGCAGAGGTAGGTGGATTTCTGAGTACGAGGCCAGCCTGGTCTACAAAGTGAGTTCCAGGATAACCAGGGTTATACAGAGACACCCTGTTCCCCCCAAANCCCCCCCAAAAAAAAACAAAAACAAACAAAACAAAACAAAAGAATATTGACCCAATTATTCCTGTTTCTAATGGCCCTTGATTTATGTTATTATAAGTAAATTCAAGTTGATCGCCCTTTGCTTGAAATACTATAAGCTAAAAATATTGTCCTTATGTAATCCTGAAAATTGGATTCAACCCAAAACACAGAATTTATTCATCAGAATTACATCATTACAGACAACTAAAACACCAACAAATTGTTTATAATTCATATAGCATTTGTATTGTACCTGTACCCTCGTTGAAACATAGTACATGAAATTAGGTAGACATGTCCTCTAGTGGCATTAGGTAGATACTCTCAACCTGTTTGGCATATTTAGAACATTGGGAACTTTGGGTATTAGGTAAAGAATTTTGCCCAGCACTTGGGAGGCAGAGGCAGGCAGATTTCTGAGTATGAGGCCAGCCTGGTCTACAAAGTGAGTTCCAGGACAGTGAGGGCTACACAGAGAAACCCTGTCTTGAAAATAAATTTTCCATCTAAGATTGATAACACATACCTCAGACAGTACTTGTTAGTGACTTGGAAGATAAACTAAATCTATAGAAACCAGTTAGCAAGAAAAATATTCATTATGTTAAAAGCTTTAGAATTGTGATATTTAACCTAAAGAGTGATATAAGGAAGATGAGTAAATAACTACTCAAAGAAAGTATATAATTATTAACACATTCTGGCAAAATGCTTATGTTTAAGATGTTTAATCTTTAGATATAAAAAACAATTTAAACAATATAAATTGGTCTGTTAAAATTATGATTAAAAAGGAACAAAATAAGTGAAAAAAGTGACCATATCTTAAAACTCATAAATTAATAAAATACTGTGATTGTTTCCACATGTATTATTACTATACTTACAAACCTCGTCTTGTAAATAATAAGTTGTGTTGAGGTTTTATTTCCAAAGGCTTTGTTAACAAGTCTGTGTGTTGACAGTGCAACAGGATGCAACATGGTAAGAGAAAGATAATTGTAAAACAGAGAAATAATATGGTAAGAAAATAAAGAAGGGGGGACACAGAGAGAGGTAGGAGGTAATGGAGTGCGAGAGAGAGAGAGAGAGAGAGAGAGAGAGAGAGAGAGAGAGAGAGATCAGAATGTTGCACAGAGAAAAGTTCTACTGTACCTATAAGTTGATTCTAGAGGAATATTACTGAGAACAGTGTAGGAAAATTATTGTACAAAATAACTGCAAATAATTGATTAAAACTATTTAACAATATGAACTAGAGAACAGTAGAGCACCCCAATGAAATAACAAAAATGAAGCCATTGTATAATCATTGTCATTGGTTGTCCTAGAATCATTGTTATCAGCCACTCCTGGTTATTACTTGGAAAGATTAGTTCTTCAGGAAAAAAACCAAAAGCAAAAAGCAAAAAAATAACAAAACAAAAACCAATCAACCGAAAAACCCCATCAAAATCGAACCAAACCAAATCAAACCAAACCAAAGCGACAAAACCAAAAAACAAGCAAAAATTAATCAAACAAACAAACAAACAAAACAAATAAAAAAACCCTCTGATCATGGATTCAAGCTACATATAAGCAAAATACATTATATGCCAGGTACCTGAGCAGTGATGCACTTCCCTAATTTCAAAACATTGCTTTAATTGCCAGAACTATGTTGAAGATTGGTCTATTTCTGTGTATTGTAATGCTACATCTAGTTCTCAAGACCCCAGAGATAAGAGAGAGTCTGAATTTCCGCCCAAGTGATGCTGTCTGACCTGAGACCCAACTTATTTCTGATTGTTTAACACAAATGTCTATAAGCATGTAGCTGTAAATAATTAAGATAGGTGAGGTTTTTGGGTTCTCAGGCTTGGGTTAGAAGAGACCATGAAGAGAGAGAAAAGAAGGTGGAGAAAGGAAAAAGACACTGTGGGTTAAAAGTCAAAAGTCATGGCAATCAGGGGATGGCAAATTGGAATTAAGAGCAGGCCAGATGAAAGATAAGTAATAACTCGGAGTTATCAACACAAAAGTAGAATCTAATAGCATAAAGTGTAGATATCTGCCAAAGTTTGTGCTTCTTAAGGCTTATTGTAAATATTAAGGTTGTGTGTTTCTTTTATCTGGGTACTAAATGGTCAAAAGTGGGATAGAAATGCTAGATTGGGATTAAATGTTTTCTACAACAGAACTACAAAATAGGACAATAAACACTATTGCTCTGTAGTACAGCTTGAAGTCAGGGTTGGTGATTCTCTCAGAAGTTCTTTTATTGTTAAGAACTGTTTTTGCTATCCTGGGCATTTTGTTTTTCCACATGAAATTGAGAATTGCTCTTTCCATATCTTTGAAAAACTGAGTGAAATTTTGATAGGGAGTGCATTGAATCTGCCAATTGCTTTTGGTAGCATGGGCATTTTTTACTATTACTCTTACCAATCCATGAGTATGGTGGATCACTCCATTTTCTGAGATCTTTTGATTTCTTTCTTTAGAGACATAAAGTTCTTGTCATTCAGATTTTTCACTTGTTTGGTTAGATTTATCCAAGATACTTCTTTATTATTTGTGACTATAGTGAAGGGTGTTTTTCTAATTTCTTTCTCAGCCCATTTACAAACTGTATTAAGGTAGGCTACTGATTTGTTTGAATTAATTTTATATCCGGTCACATTGCTGGAGTTGTTTATCAGATGCAGAAATTCTCTGGTAGAATTTTTGGAGTTTCATACGTATACTGTCATATCATCTGAAAATAGTGATACCTTGACTTCTTCTTTGAATATTTGTATCCTCTTGGGGGGAATGGGAGTGAAGCCCTGAGAATGAATGGAAATATGCAACCTTGGGAATTGAGAGGTAGGAGGACCCTCTAGAATGTACCAGAGACTTGGGAAGTGAGAGACTCTCTGAACTCAAAGGGATGAACCTTATATGAAATGTGCAACAGTGGGGAGAGGGAACTTGTAGAGTCCACCTCCAATAAAAAGACAGGCCATGAAGTCAAAGACCATGAAGTGGGAAGGGTTGCCATTCCACAGTCATACACTCTGACCCAGATTTTTTTCCTGTTTAAATGAACTTCAGGGAAAAAAAAATGAAGAGACTGAAAGTAAATTGGAATTCTTCTCAAGTGGAGGCTCTAAGTCCTGACACTATCACTGATGCTATGGTGTGCTTACAGAAAGGAGCTTAGCACAGCTGCCCTCCAAGAGGTCCAAAAAGCAGCTGATGACAGAGACGGAAGCAGATACTCACACGCAACCAATGGACTGAAGTGGGGGAGATCTGGTGGGGTGTGGGTGGGACCAATGGGACATCTTTTTGGAAATGGCAGAGGAAGATTGGGATGAGGAACAGATGGAGGGCAGACTGAGAGGATGATGATGACTAGACTGTAAATAAATGATCAAAGAATAATATTAATAAACTTTAAAAAGAGAAAAAAATAAGAAATAGGAAAGAAGGAACAAAGGCAGGAGATGGAGTTCTTCTCCATTGAACCCTGTGTCAATGGATAATAAGAGTTATTTAAGATTGCTTTAATTGCTTTGAATTGTTTCAGTTATCAAAATGCAAGTGGTTATAAGTTTGGTGGTTATTGTATCACAAATATCTGTGATAGAGGTCATAATAGAACAGGTTTAAAGGGAAAGGAGCTGCTAATTTGAATCAATATATACTTTTGATGATTTCAGGTAGCTGGATCTGCTGCTATTCTGGGAGAGGGGCTCTGTATTTTTGTTAACAGGCAAGAAGAAAAGACTTTGGACCCCTTCCAAAGTGATATGGATCAGATATGTTGGAGAAAGATGCCCTGAAGATCTTGGTTACATACAGAAAAGAAATATTTAAGAAGACCAAACACGACAGGTAACATGATATGCTGATGCCTCCACATGGGAACAGCCCTGAAACTAGCTTAGGCATAAAAATGTCCAAGGCAAAACTTCAGATAAATTTAGCCAATAAGTCTTGTTGGTTATGGAATTCTTAAGATTCATCATGTCATCCTTCACTCTGCCAGATGTGGATGCCAAATATCAGACTGAGCATGGGGGCCCCAATGGAGTAATTAAGGCAAGGACAGAAGGTGCTGAAGGTGTTTTCAACCTCATAGGAAGAACAATATCAAGCAACCAGGCCACTTCAAAGCTCCCAAGGACTAAATCACCAACTAAAGAGTATACATGGGCATACCCATGGCTCCAGCTGGATATGTAGCAGAGGATTGTGTTATATGGCATCAATGGGAGGGGTGCCATCTGGCCCTGTGGAGGCTTGATGAGCCAGTGTAGGAGAAAGATAGGGCTCTGAGACAGGAATTGGGTGGGTCGGAGGAGTGCACCACCATAGAGGGAGCAGGAAGGGGATAGAGGGGTTGTGGAGGGGAAACTGTGAAGAGGGATACCATTTGAAATGTACAGAAATGAAATAACCATTAAAATTCAAAATATAAAGTAAAAAAAAAAAAAAAAAAAAAGAGCAGAGCAGGGAGAGTCAGTCAGTTCTGTTTAGTTAGTTGGAAGTCACTGCAGTGAATGCAATGCAGTGAAGTTGAGTTCATTCTTCAGATCAGTGCAAGGCAATGGAAATAGTTAAAGCCAGAATCAGAAGGAGTCAGGAGTATAGAAGAAATTGACAGAGCTAGTTTAAGAACAAGCAGAGCAGTTCAGTGAGAAGCTGAGAGAAGTCAGCTTGAATCATTCAGCTTGGAGAGGAGTTTGAACTAAATAAGTGGGGGTGAATCAGCAAGCCAGAATTCAGAAAGAGCTAGAAGGGGTAAGCTTATTCAGCAGTAAGGCTCGAAGACGACAAGCATACCTGGCAAATAAAAGTTACTTTTATGCATAATTATGCAAAAATGACTTATTTTATAAGGATGTAAAAATTGTTATGACCTGAAAAGGCAGTTAAAAATGTAAAAACATGAAAATTATCAAGGACAGAAAGATATCAAAATTAAACCATAGTTTAAATTACCCCTGGAATACTAAGTACCTTTACTCTTGATTATTTAATGATGTGGATATGAAATCTGTCGCAGCTTGTGTATTGAAATCTTAAACCTCAGTACTCAGAGGTGTGATGTTTGGAAAATACTGGATCAAAAAATAGTCTCATTTAATCAATTAATAAACCCAAGGAAGCTGGGCAGTGGTGGTGCGTGCCTTTATTCCCAGTATTTGGGAGGCAGAAGCAGATGAATTTCTGAGTTCAAGGCCAGCCTGGTCCAAAGAGTGAGTTCCAGGACAGCCATGGCTATACAAAGTAACCCTGTCTTGAAAAATCAATCAATCAAATGATTGAAAGATTCATAATATGGTGGCTTTATAATATGTTAGAACAAATAATGCAGTGAGGATCACAGTCATAACTGCTCAGAGGTATGGAATGGAAAGATATACTTTCTCTTGATTCTCTTTGCACTGCTCTCTCTCTCTCTCTCTCTCTCTCTCTCTCTCTCTCTCTCTCTCTCTCTCTCTCCTCCCCTTAATGACTCATCACAAACCTGTAATTTTGGATGAAATAAACTTTCATAGTCTAAAACCCCTGAAGAGTAATGATCCCACAACAGATCTCTGTTTTTTGCAAGTTTCTTAGTTCAAGGTCATTTTCACTAACAAAAATTACTAAAAACTATCTTACTAAACACTAAAAAAAACCCATACATATTAAAAGATGAATCTCCAAACTGAAACTTCTGCTATAACGACGGATCAATATCATATATAACTGATTTCACATTTGTTTATTTTTTACATAGTTTTCAAATAAAAAATAAAATTTAAAAAGTTGCTTCTTTTGTTCATTATAATGGGGAAATATATATCCAACATTCAGAGACTGCTGAAATCTATCATCAAATATGTTATCATTAATAACAAATGATACAGACATTAAAATAGTGTTCCTTATATAAATAAACAACAATGCTATTTACTTTGTAATGAAATATATCAATATAAAATAAAAATTTGTCAAATGTTCATATTACTATCCCATTATAAACAAACCCCTGAATATTTAAACACATTTTATATCTTTCAATACAAATAAATATAATAAGGTAATTGATCATAGAATAATTACTAGACAAGAACATTTATATTCATAGGTATTTTTAAATTATTATTCATATATTTTGGACACAGAAATTTTTTGGATTATATAAATAACTTTTACAATCAAAGAAAAAAATCAAAGTAGTTTAATTAAATGAAATGTCTAACATCCATTTTAAGTGGATGTGACATCACTCAAGAAGTATGTATGTGCCACTAGTAAATGTACATATTTCACTATGTTCTGGGTTTGAATGTGGCACAATGCAGAATTAGTTAGAAATGGCATTAGTTCATTTTCTAGAAGCACATATACATGCTAGGACATCATGTCAGACATTTTACAAGTTGTATTAAAAATGGCCATTATGTACATGGAGCATGAAATATATATTGCCTCCTTGTTTGGAAACATATTAAATATGTGCTTGATGAAAGATACATTTTTTTCTTATTTCTTTTTAAGTACAATATTGCTCACACTCAAATTAGGTGTATATAAAAGCCTTGGGACACAAAATTCTTCTGAAAATTATTGTATGCATACCGATTTTCAAATAGCCCTATAAATTTTAGACATATATAAGCTTAAACTAGTTTAAGTGTAGTTGTTTTTATTTCACAATTATCTGTAAGCTTTTGTAATTTCCTTCCACTATCCAGTTCTTAGGCATGGAACAATGATCTTCATTGTAACCATTATGAAAGCACAAGCCACCCATGGGAACACCCCAAGATGTGCAGGTGACATTAAATATTTATAAATTTAAAAATGCATCTTGCTTATTTGACGTATTTCACTATTATATAACATAAACTGTTTACCTGTTATATAAATAATATCAATATTAATGTTCTATTCATAGTATCTCATTATAAGTGTACATTTTAACATATGAAGCTGAACATTTTGATAGATATTTACATTGTTTCTACTTATTCTGTGTCACAGTGTGTGTTAAGCAGCATATATATATATATATATATATATATATATATATATA
>NC_034594.1:30053872-30071304 GCF_900095145.1 Mus pahari | reverse complement strand
CAAGCAGCCAATCAGGTGCAGACACGCCACACTAAGACATATATAAGCTGCACCATTTCTGGGGCTCGGGGTCTTCCTCATGATGAAGCAATAAAGCTTTGCCACAGAAGAATCCGGTTGTCCGAGTGTGTTCTTGCTGGCGAGATACAGCTCGGTTATATATATATATATATATATATATATATATATATATATATAATTTATATTTTATTTAGAAACAAAACTTAAGATTCTATTTTTTGGCACAGATGTTGGACCTAAAATGTAAGACAGTATGCCAGGAAGATATTCATCATACAAAAGACTTCTTAATATCTGGGTAAAAGCTATGATATTTCTCTAAAGTGAAAATTGTAGAACACTGATTAAATCTGAAATATATACACATAAATGGAAATATAGACTTTGTTCATAGATTGGAACCATCATTAAAAATGTCTGTATAAAACAAAGCAAGGTGCAATTCAGTGACTCACAAAATCCTCTTGTAATTTATTCATAGAAAAAGGAGAAAATAATTTTGAAGCAAGCACAAAATAACTGAATTCACAATTATTCCAAATCGCTAAGACAACATGGAAGAGAGACTACAAAACTGGATGGAGCATCTCAGTCAACATTTAGAAATCTACTGTAAGTCTTCAAAACCATAAAATATGGGGATAAAACAGACACATAGACCAATGGAACAGTGAAAGTCAACAATTAAATCTATACATTTACATACTACTTTTGTCAATGATGTCAAAGCATGTAGTGAGTGGCTAAAGGACAGTTTTGTTAATACACGCTGTTGAGCATAAAGAAATCACACTCTGTATATCAGATATCCTAAGGCACGTATCTGTGTGTGCATGTGTGAATGAATGTTTGCATGTATGTGTGTGTTGGTGTGAGGTTAATGAAAATTCCAAAAGCTATACTCATGCTGAGAAAATACTCCTAAGCTATTTTTCAAAAATACAATTGTGTTCTATGTATAATTCAGAATTCAATAATTACTACCTTCTTCTTCAACTCTAGATTTGCACATACAGATCTTTTCCAGTATAATGTACTTAATATTCTTTGCTCAGTTAATTTCCACCAAATCCCTCTCAGTCTTTTATTAGAGATCATATATTTCTAAAGATATCCTCAGATATGATTGTTTAGAAAAACAAATATATGTTTATATATGTGCTACTTAGAATGAAAACTGTAGGGATGTTCTGAAATCTGACTTTCTGCCTGGGAACCTGCAGTTGTAGAAATGCCCAATGTAACTGTTTCAGATCTCCTAAGTTCACTTAAGAAATGCGAAGTTGAAAAGAATTAATGGTAGTAAAATATTGGCAGTTATAGTTAATTCCTACTCATGCATTGCCCAAACTCCTAGAAAATGAAGTGTGAATGTACCACATAGGGGTTTATTTAGGTTGTGCCCTTGAGTCATGATGGATGCTTCTCATCCCCAGGCATAACAACCAGGATGAACAATCTTTACTCTCAGCCACTCCAGCATTTAGTTGCATTGGTTCTCAGGAAATTTAAAGGAAAAAGCACACACCCCCAATTTATTTTTCTATCATTGGTGGGAGGACTATGTATGTTAAAAGTAGAATAATAATTATAAAGTAATTCCAAACACTCATGGTTGAAAGCTCAGAAAAAGAAATTTTAATTAGATAAATAATAACCCTGTATTCCCCAAATTTGATGGAATGCATTAGTAAAACCATGTAAATAGTTTGATTTAATGTAAGAATGAAAACTTCAAATCAACTCACATCTAAGCACAATGTATTTCAACTGTTGAAAACCTGCAAATGACAGTGCAAACATAAACAATCACAAAGAAGTGATCACTACATGGTGATACACAAAGCCTGGATCACAGTCCTTGGAGTCAGTCATGACAATGGTGAAAAAAACAGTCCTGGAAGGATAACAGAGTAAGGCAAATGAGCAGAAAATAAAATAAAAGAGTGACATTGAGATACAAATCTTAGGTCGCAAATAGAAGACATAGGAACTCTAAGCATCTCTACACAGTAAACACCAGGTAAGTAAAGAAACAGCAATTTGAGAAAGACAACAAGCCAAAGGGCACAGCAGTCCAGCAAAACACCATGTGTGCTAGTCTTTCATGTGCATTGAAAATTCTTTAGAAGAGTTTTGAAGAAAATGAAACACATGTACTGCTGGTGGGAATGTAAAATGATGTAAACCTATATGGATATGAGTTTTCCAGTTTCTCAAAATAATTCAAAAGAAAGTTTTCATGTTGTCCACCATTTATCTTGTAGTATTTATCAAGAAAAGATGTGACAGTCATGAATGCATATGTAAATTTTGTTTTATAGCGTCATTTATACCAGCAAAGTTAGAAATATAAAATATCTCACTGTAGAGAGAGATGAATGAATTAGCAATATGTGGTTCATACTTGAAATAAAACATTGGTAAGACACACAAAGACAGGAAATTATATCATCATATGAACATACCTTAATTTCAAAAATGTTAAATAATGTAAGCCTTTCACAAAAGAGCAAATACTGAATAACTGCACTAACATACTTAAAATAGGCAAATTTAAGAAGACAACAGAAGTTGTAGAAGAGAAAGAAGCAGATTGCTTGTTTAATAATATTTTAAAGTTTTAAAAAACTGGAAATGTTGTAGAGATCAATATATGTCATAGATTTACAGTAATGTGAATCTCCACATACATACATACACATATACATACATAATATGTTACATATTTTATAACAATAAATATTAATATCATTTTATCAATAAATTTCACAAGTATTTTATTGAGTTGAGTTTTATAGAAACATAATATAAATATTTATGAAATAACTGTAACATATTATGTTTTATATTGATCAAAATATAGTGGATGCATGTTTGAAATTTTCAAAATTTAAATATTACACTAAATTTTCCATATAAAGATGCAAAAAATTATCAAAGTGAAAGTATATCCCTATTTCTGGATGATATGACAGTATACCTAAGTAACCCCCCAAAATACACCACAGAACTCCTAAACCTGATAAATACCTTCAGCAAAGTGGCTGGATATAAAATTAACTCAAACAAATATGTTTCCTTTCTAAATTCAAAGAATAAATGGGCTAAGAAAGAAATTAGGAAAATTGCATCCTTCCCAATAGTCACAAATAAAATAAAATAACATGGACTGACTCTAACCAAGCATGCATAAGATCTCAATGACAAGAACTTCAAGTCACTGAAGAAAGAAATTGAAGAACTCAGAAGATGCAAAGACCTCCCATGCTCATGCATCAGCATGATTAATGTAGTAAAAATGGCCATCCTACTAAAAGCAAATCTCCAGATTCAACGCAATCCCCATCCAAATTCCAACATAATTTTTCAAAGACACGAAAAGAGTAATTCCTAGTTTCATATTCAAAAACAAAATACCCAGGATAACAAAATCAATTCTTAACAATAAAAGAACTTCTGGGGGAATCACTATACTTGACCTCAAGCTATATTACAAAGTAACTGTGATAAAAAATGCATGCTGTTGGTACAGAGACAGACAGGTAGATCAGTGGAATAGTATTGAATGTCCAGAACGAAACACACAATCCTATGGTCACCTGACCTTTGACAAAGAAACCAAAACTCTCCAGTGGAAAAAGGCAGCATATTCAACAAATGGTGCTGATTCAAGCAATAAGCATGTAGAAGAATGCAAGTTAATCCATTCTTATCTTCTTGTACAAGGCAAAAGTCCAATTACATCAAAGACCTCCACATAAAACCAGATATATTGAATCCAATAGCAGAGAAATTGGGAAAGAACCTGGAACACATTGGTACAGAAGAAAATTTCCTGAACAGAAAAACACCAATTGTTCAGTCTCTAAGATCATCTATTGACAAATGGGATCTCATAAAATTGAAAAGATTCTGTAAATCAGAAGACTCTGTCAATAGAAAAAACTGGCAACCTATAGATTTGGAAAATATCTTTACTAACCCTATATCCCATAGAGGGCTAATATCTAATATGTACAAAGAAGTCAAGAAATTAGATGCTAGAGAACCAAATAACCCTATTAAAAACAGGGAACAGAGCTTGAAAAAAATTCTCAATTGAGGAATCTCAAATGGCCAAGAATCACCTAAAGAAATGTTAAACATCCTTAGTCATCAGAGAAATTCACATCAAAACAACCCTTAGATTCCACCTTTGATCCATTCAGAATAGCTAAGATCAAAAACTCAAGTGAGACAAGATGATGGCAAGGATGTGGAGAAAGAAGAACACTCCTCCCTTGCTTGTGGAATTGTTAGCTGGTAAAGTTACTCTGGAAATCTGTCTGGCAGAGCCTCAGAAAATAGCTTTTCCTGAGGACCCAGCTATACCACTCCCAGGATGTATCCAAAATATGCTCCAACATATACCAAGGACACATGCTTATCTATTTTCATAGCAGACATTTTTTTATAATAGTCAGAATGTAGAAACTGAGATGTCCCTACATAGAAGAATGGATACAGTAAATGAAATTGTATTTACACAATGAAATATTACTCAGCTATTAAAAACAATGACTTCGTGAAGTTTACAGGCAAATGTATGGACCTAGAAAATATCGTCCTGAGTGAGGTAACTCAGTCACAAAAGAACACATATGGTAAGCACTCACTGATAAGTGAATATTAACCCAAAAGTTCAGAATAGCCACAATACAACTTATAGACCACATGAAGCTCAAGAATTAGGAAGTCCAAAGTGTGGATGCTTCAGTCCTCCTTAGAAGGGGAACAAAATAATCACTAGAGGTTGAGTGAGTGAAGGACTCAGGAGGGAGAGAGGAGGGGGAGGACAAAAAGGGGACATGATCTTCCCATATCTATGAAGGGACAAGAGAGAAGTATACAGGGTTTGGAAATTGAATAGAAATATGTAGCAGTGGGGTATGTCGAAGTGTTGTTAGCCACTAGAAAGTCCCAGATGCCAGGGATGCAAGAAGTTCCCATTACTCAACAGGGATAACATTAGCCAAAATACCCAATAAAGGAGATAAAGAACCTGTAGAGACCATATCCATTGGATAAGCTTCACCCCAGTTGAGGGATGGGGTCATCCACCCAAGTCAAAAATTTTAATGCAGAATTGTTCCTGTATAAATGAAATTCAGAGCAAAGAGTAGAGTAGAGCCTGAATGAAATGCCAAACAGAGACCACCCCACCTAGGGATCTATCCCATCTGCAGACACCAAACTCTGACACTATTGCTGCTGCCAAGAAGCAGGTTGCTGACAGGAGCCTGGTATAGCTGTATCCTTAGAGGCTATTCCAGAGCCCGATCAATACAGATGCTTGTAGCAAACCATCAAATTGAGCATGGGGAACATAATGGAAAAGTTGGGGAAAGGACTAAAGGAGTTTAAGGGATGGCAACCCCATAGGAAGAACAATATCTATTGACTGGACCCCTCTGAGCACCCTGGGACTAAATCACCAACCAAAGAATACACATGGAGGGATGCATGGCTTCAGCTGTATATGTAGCAGAGGATGGCCTTATCTGACATCCATGGGAGGAGAGGCCCTTGGTCCTGTGAAGGCTTGATGCCCCATCATAGTTGGATGCTAGGGTGGTGAGGCATGATTGAGTGAGTGGTTGAGGGAGCACCCTCATAGAGGCAGGGGGAGGGGAATGGGGTATGCAGTTTTCAGAGCAGATACCGGAAAATGACAAATTTGAAATGTAAATAAGTAAAATAACAAACATAAAAATAAAAATTTATATATATATATATATATATATATATATATATATATTTATATAAATTAAGTATGTAAAAAATATATTANAGCAGATACCGGAAAATGACAAATTTGAAATGTAAACAAGTAAAATAAAAAACATATATATATATATATATATATATATATATATATATATATATATTTATATATTTATATAAATTAAGTATGTAAAAAATATATTATATATAAAATATATACACATATATATTTCAGTTTGAGAAGATGCTAAAGAGTATAGGTAATGCCTGTTGTGTTCAGGGATCAATGAGACCCACCATTAATATTTTCAAACACATAATATAATATATAACTCTAATCATCATCATGTCAATTTTGTTGCACCAAAATAATTTGCAGATTGATCAATATCTTAATGTATGTAGTACCCCAAGTTTTCAAGTTGCTAAGATCATATAATGATAGTTTCTCATATGCCATGGGAACTTTGACAACTCCTTCCATGAAAAGCTATCAATAATTTGGAAAGATAATGAGGAAATACAGATCTGCTTGACAGTAGGTTTGGGCAGATAGTGCAGATAAGAAACCTAATTATGCAAATATTTTCAATCAAATCATCTACAAAATCCTGTTTTAAAATTAGCCTAAAGTTATAAAACAATGCTAAAATTAGTAACTAAATTAAAAATTATTGAATATCATGAAATAAGTCCTTTAATTATATTATCTTTAAAGACTGCTCCACTAAATCAATGTGCCTGTAATACGAAAGAAAAACTTACAAAATGAAAGAATTCAGAGTTATAAAATGAGGTATGAAAATCTGAGAAAAATATTGGAGTAAAATACACTTGACTGTTTTTAAAATATTGAAATGGCTTCAAAGCTATTAAAATATAGTTTTTATATTAATATTTAAAACAGTGAGTATTCTTATACAATTTAACATACTAAACTTGTTAATAATGAATCATATTTATCAATATTTGAAACATAAATGTTTTCAATCAATACCACATATCAATGAACATCCATTACATTTGTCCAATGATTTGAAAATCCTTTAAAATATGTGTCATCACATTGATTTTTCTCTGTATATTGAAAAATAGTACAGAAAAAGGGATCCAAAAAATTGCATTTTTCACATCTATTATTAAGTAATCCTATGAGAGGATCTAAAATTTGCAAACTGTTCTCCATAGAACTGTTATGACTTACAGGAACACTTCTCTGAGGTTTAAGTGTTCAACATTTTCGAGTACAACAATGTTTATAAGATATTTGCATTTTACATTTGATAATAGACTAAGAAGTTGAACATTATGCTAAGGGTTAAAAAAAAATCAGGGTTGAATTTGCCATTTGGCACAGAAAAGACAAGTGTGTCTTGAATATTCTACATGGGAAAAAGAAAAATAACTAAATACCTGTACTTGCATACAGTTTCAAGGATCTCCATTTGTTCTTTTGAAATGATGAGTGTCAGTGTGTAGATGCTTGCATGCAGTCTGAAACACAAATGGAAGGGCAATCCAGATTCAGATGTACAGTTTAGGACAGCTACAGTTTCATAATGTAAGGAGACAAATGTCTAGTCATTCAACCTCTGCCATACAAATATGGGCACTGCAAATCAACTTCATACAAGTAGGGACAGTCCTGGCTGATCAGAGCGAGATTTGTGGCAAGAAGTCAGACCATACCATGTAGGTGGCTGTTCTGTGGAATGAAGACCATATCATGTAGGTGGCTGTTCTGTGGAATGAAGACCATATCATGTAGGTGGCTGTTCTGTGGAATGAAGTCAGTACATTCCAGGGCTAGATCTGTAAAAATTCCCTAAGCCCATGGCAAGATACAAATTCCAAAGTGTGTATGTGTGAATAATCACCAGATAAAAATTTTACTCATACGATGTAAATTTAAAAATCTATGTTATCATGTTAAGCTACACTGTTCACATGAGACCACAACTTAAGGTTTTTTTTTTTTTTTTTTTTTTTTTTTTTTTTTTTTTTTAGCTTTCTACTAAATATTTGTTCACCCATTAATTACTGGACTGTATGTCTCTACAAGTCGCATTAGGGAATTCATGAACAGAGCATAAATCTTCATTCCCCTTGATAAAGGAGTATCAGAGAATTTGTTTGTTATAAATTATCCAATAGATTATATGTTATCCAAAACAGTTTAGAGGAATGCCAGGACAAAGAGGTGAGAATGGATGGATTGGTGATCGGGGGAGGAGGGATGGGATAGGGGGTTTTCAGAGGGAAAATGAGGAAAGGGGGTAACATTTGAAATGTAAATAAAGAAATATCTAATAGAAATGGAAAAATATCCAAAACATATTACAATCATAAATATAGATGCACATTAAGAAACACAACACACACTCATTTCACCTACGAAATGAAGAAGCAATAATTATACTTCCCCGTGTTCAACTTTCCTCTCTATTACATATTGTCACTTTCTATTATATATGAGTAAAGTAAGTGTGAATAGGAAATCTAATGGAGTTACACCCTTTGCTCTTTAAAAAGATATTTGTATAATGTAAATAGGTAAATATTCAAAGAGAGTTACCAAAGATAATGAAATTTTTGTATTTAATCTGCTTTGTGAATTAAAGCCACAGACGCATTCCCTGTTACTAAAAGGTAAACCCTTTTATTAGTTTTTATTATTATTATTATTTATTTCTGGAATCTATTTTTTCCTGTCTTTCTCCAAAACTTAAATCTTATGAACAGACCTTTTACTTTTCCTTGGACTTTTCACACACACTCTCTCTCTGTCTCTCTGTATCTGTCTCCCTTTCTCCCTCTCCTCTCTCTGTCTCCACATGCCTTCCTCCCTCCCTCATTCCATTTCCATGATTTAATAATCTTCAAAATGATGAACAAATACTCTAATTTTAAAGGAAAGAATCACTGGATTTAGATAAATTAAAATAATTTCTGTTGATGGTTAACTCTCTTAAAATTAATTTATTTATATTTTAAATGTTGTCCCCCTTCCTGGTTTCCCCTTCACACCCTCCTTTAAACAAGGACAATTCTGGATTGACAAATTTGAGATGGGTGGGTGGCTCCATCTCTCTACTGGGGGCCATGTCTATCTACTACAGGTGGTCTCTTCAAGTTCTATCTCCCATCTGTTGGATATTTTGGCTAATGTCTTCCTCATTGGCTCCTGGAAGCCTTTCTCATCCCTGCTGTGACTTTCTAGTGGTCCCCTCACCTTGGCCCCACTGGTGCTTATTTTTCTTCATTATCCTGGCCCGCTGGACTTTTCTCCTTTCTCTTTATCATACCTGACCATGCTCCCTTTTATTCCTCCCCCTCTCCTCTCCCATCCTGATACCCTCCCTTAGCCTGCTGTAATTATTATGTTCCCCCTTGTAAGTAGGATTGAAGCATTCATACTTTGTCCTTCCTTTTTGTTAAGTTTTATATGGTCTGTGAGTTGTATTATGGGTATTCTGAGCTTTTGCATTAATATTTCCTTATCAGTGAGTATATACCATGTATGTACTTTTGAGCCTGGGTTATCTCACTCAGGATGATATTTTCTAGTTCCATCCATTTGCCTGCAAAACTCATCATGTTCTCATTCCTAATAGCTAAGAAGTATTCCATTGTGTAAATGTACTGCATTTTCTGTATCCATTCATCAGTTGGGGGACATCTGGGTTATTTCCAACTCCTAGCTATTATAAATAAGGATGCTATAAACATAGTTGTGCATGTGTCCTTGTTATATGTTGGAGCGTCTTTGGGGTATATGCACAGTAGTGGTATGCGGGGTCTAGCTTTGACACGAGTTGGGGGTCATCAGGGGCTATGGATATCTTGTAGTCAAATAAGAAGACGTATCAATTGAGGAAACTGATAAGCTTGTTTATTTCTGTCAGAGCTTTCTGAACTTGGAAGTCAGAATACCCATATAGACTTGACTCAGCCCCAGTTTTTATCATACAAGGAAGTTGTATTACAAAGTTCATGGGGGGTTGGGTAAATGACTCTCTGTTTTTTCCTGTGCCTATATATATATATATATATATATATATATATTTTGGTGATACAGAGTAGTACAGATTTAAAAGAGAAAAATGGGAACTATACAATCTCAAACATAAAAGTATTATAGCAAGAATATATGATGAAGTCAGGAGCAACCGTATTGTGGTTTCAAAGTCAGTATCTTTCAGACATGTGTGAGACAGTATGGTTTCATAAAAGGGCAAACATGAGGTCATACTGCTGACCCTGAAGTCTTTGAAATTTGTGGACCCCATCTGTCTGTCTACAAAAACAGTCACTGAAGCTGTATGGAGAATTCCTAGGGGGACGGCCACCATCATCCCTGAACCCAAGGACCCTTGTTGACTTTCTGGGAAATATCTATTTATTCCATCCTCAGGGTTTTAATAAAAAGATCCTGTTTTTAATTGTACAGAATTGAGACTAAGACTGGGGAAGAGCTGCAGATTTACTCATCTCTGCCCACAGCTCTAGGTTACTTTCATTTCCACCTTGAATAAGTGACCCTATAATACATTTCTCTTGAATTAATGAACAGCTTTCACTTTAATATTATTGGTAATATCTACTTTCTGAATATCAAGCTGGCTCCTACTTGGTCTTGCCAGGCCACCAAATACAGGTTTAATCAAGGAAGGAGGAAAGAGACGGAGTTGCAAATAGATAAGGAGAATGATAAGTACAAAGAATAGTTAAGGAAATGCCATCAAGAGGTGCTTGTGCCAAAAAAGCAGACTTTGAGGCCTCTCAGTACTCATACTGGGGCCCACAAGAGCCCATAGCCTCATGCTCTGAAACACAGTACCCCCAGCAGGTTTTTCTGGTACTTAATGTGGGGTGTCTCCAATAGTGGAGACAGCTACTTCTTGTCCATTCAAGATTCCTTTGTTGAGAATTCTTTGTTTAGCTCTTTACCCCATTTTTATTTATCACTTTTATTGTTTTTACAGTCTAGTCATTATCCCCTTCCCAGTCTGCCCTCCAACCGTTCCTCATCCCATTTCACCTCTCCCTGTCTCCATTAGGATGTCACTACCCCACCAACTCAACCCTCAAACCAGGCCCCCTCACTCTCTGGGGCCTCAAGTCTCTCGAGGATTACGTGCCTCTTCTCTCACTGAGGCCAGCCCCGGCAGTCCTCTGTTGTATATTTGTCGGGAGCCTCATATCAGCTAGAGTATGAAGCCTGGTTGGTGGATCAGTGTCTGAGAGATCTCAGGAATACAGGTTAGTTGGGACTTCTGGTCTTCCTATAGGGTTGCCCTCATTTCTGTAATTCAACCACAGGGGTCCCTGTCTTCTATCTGTTGGTTGGGTGTATCTGCATCTGACTTCAGCTTCTTGTTGGGTCTCTCAGAGGCAGCCATGCTAGGCTCCTACCTATAAGTATACCATAGCAACAGTAATAGGGTCAGGCCTTGGGGCTTCCCCTTGAACTAGATCCCAATTTGTGCTGGTCACTGAGACTCATTTTCCTCAGATTCATCTCCATTTTTGTCCCTGCAGTTCTTTTAGACAGGAATAACACTGGGTCAGAGTTTTTGACTGTGATTGAAACCCTATCCCTCCACTTGATGCTCTGTCTTTCTACTAGAAGAAGACTCTATAAGAGCACTATCCCCACAGTTGGATATTTCATCTAAAGTCCCCTCCTTTGATTCCTGAGTCTCTCTTACCTCCCAGATCTCTGGTACATTCTAGAGGGTCCCCCATCTCCTAAATCCCGAAATTGCCTGTTTCTGTTTATTCTGCTAGCCTTCAGGGCTTCACTCCTGTTGCATCCCCAATTCCTGGTCAAGTTTCTCTTTTCTTCTCTCTGTACCCTCTCCCACTCAGGTCACTCCCTCTTTCTGCCCTCACCATGATTATGTTCTTCTCCCTTCAAAGTGGGATTAGGGCATCCTCACTTGGGTCCTTCAGCTTATTAACCTTCTTGAGTTCTGTGGATTGTACATCCTGGGTACTCTGTACTTTTCTGGCTATTATCCACTTATTAGTGAGTATATACTATGCATGTTCTTTTGGGTCTGAGTTATCTCACTCAACAGGATGATATTTTCTAGTTCCATCCATTTGCCTGAAAAACTCATGATGTCTTTGTCCTTGATAGCTGAGTAGTATTCCATTGTATAAATGAACCATATATTCTGTATCCATTTTTCCATTGGGGGACATCTGGTTTGTTTCCAGGTTCTGGGTATCACAAATAAAGATAGTAGAACATTTGCCCCTATGGCATAGTAGGACATCTTTTGGATATATATCCAAGAGTGGTTGGTATAGCTGCGACTTCTGGTAGATCTATTTCCAGTTTTCGGAGGAACCATGAGATTGATTTCCAAAGTGGTTGTATCAGCTTCCAGTTCTACCAGCAATGAAGGGGTGTTCCTCTTTCTCCACAGCCTGGACAATATGTGGTTTCATCAGAGTTTTTGATATTAGCCATTCTGATTGGTGGAAGGTGGAATCTTAGGGTCATTTTGATTTGCATTTCCCTGATCACTAAGGACTTTTAACACTTATTTAAGTGCTTCTCAGCCATTTGAGATTCCTCTGTTGTAAATTCTTCATTTAGTTTTATGCTCCATATTTTGATTGGGTTGTTTGTTTTTTTTGTTTTCTGTTTGTTTGTTTGTTTGTTTGGAGTTGAGCTTCCTGAGTTCTTTGTATATTTTGGATATAAGTCCTCTATCAGGTGTGGGGTTAGTGAAGATTTTTTTTCCCAATCTATAGGTTGCCGGTTTGTCCTATTAACTATGTCCTTTGCTTTACAGAATAGTACTAGTTTCATGAGGTCCCATTTACCAATTCTTGATCTTAGAGCCTGATTCATTGAAGTTCTGTTTAAGGAAATTTCCTCTTGCGTCAATGAGTTCAAGGCTATTTCCCACTTTCTCTTCTTTTAGATTTAGTGTATCTGTCTTATATTGCGGTCCATGATCCACTTGTACTTGATCTTTGTGCCAGGTGACAAAGGTGGGTCTCTATTTATTTTTCTACATACTGACTGCCAGTTAGTCCAACACCATTTGTTGAAGATGCGTTTATTCCATTGTATTTTTTGGCTTCTTTGTCAAAGATCAAGTGTCTGTAAGTGGTTTTATTTCTGGGTCTTTGGTTCTTTTTCATTGATCAACTTGTCTGTATCTGTAAATATACCATGCAGCTTTTGTCACTATTGCTCTGTGGTAGAGTTGCGGTTAGGGATGATGACACTCCCAGAATTTCTTTTATTTTTAAAAACTGTTTTCGATATTCTGGTTTTCTTGATTTTCCATATGAAATTAAGAGTTGCTCCTTCCATGTCTTTGAAGAATTGGTCTGGAATTTTGATGGGGATTGCATTGAATCTGTTGATTGCTTTTGGTAGAATGGGCAGTTTTACTATATTAATTCTGCCAATCCATGAACATGGTAGAACCCATAATTTCTTGAGATCTCCTTTGATTTCTTTCTTGAGAGGTTTGAAGTTCTTGCCATGCAGAACTTTCTCTAGTTTAGTTAGAGTTATGCCAAGATATTTTACATAATTTGTAACTATTGTGAAGGATGTTGTTTCCCTAATTTCTTCCTCAGCCTGTTCATAATTTGTACAAAGAAGGCTTCTTATTTATATGATTTATTTTATATCTAGTCACTTTGCTGAATTTGCTTATCAGCTGTAGGAGTTCTCTGGTAGAATATTTGGGCTGTTATGTATACTATCATATCACCTAAAAATAATGATACCCTGACTTATTCTTGACTAATTTGTATCTCCTTGAACTCCTTTCGTTGTCTTATTGCTCTAGCTAGAACTTTGAGTACTATATTGAATAGATAAATTAAGACTGGGAATCCTTGACTTGTCCATGATTTTAGTGGGACTGCTTCAATGATCCCTCCATTTAATTTAATAGTGGCTGTTGGTTTGATGTGTATTTCTTTTATTATGTTCAGGTATGGACCTTGAATTCCTGATCTCTGCAATACTTTTAACATGAAATTAAAAGTATTACAGTATCTTTGTCAGATGATTTTTCAGTATCTAATGAGATGATCTTTTGGGTTTTTCCCCTTAATTTGTTTATATAGTGGATTATGTTGATGAATTTTTGTATACTAAACCAGCTTTGCATCCCTGGGATGAAGCCTATTTAATTGTGGTGAATGATGGTCTTTATGTTTTCTTCGATTAGGATTGCTAGAATTTTATTTAGCATTTTTGCATAGATATTCATAAATGAAATCGGTTTGAAGTTCTCTTTTTAGTTAGTTCCTTTTGTGGTTTAGGTATTAGAGAAATTATGACTCCATAGAAAGAATTAAGTAGTGTTCCTTCTATTTCTATTTTTATGCAATAGTTTGAGAAATGTTGGTATTAGCTCTTCTTTGAAGGTCTGGTAAAATTTTGCATTAAAGCCACCTGGTCCTGGGCCTTTTTTTGACTGTGAGATTTTGTTTTTGTTTTTGTTTTTGTTTTTGTTTGTTCCTGGAATTTTCATTTTTTTCTTTTTTATTTCTTGGTTATTTTATTTATTTACATTTCAAATATTAGCCCCTTTTCACATTTTCCCCTCCATAAGCTCTCTATTCCCTCCTCCTGTGCAACAATGAGGGTACTCATCCACCCACCCAACCACTCCTGCTTCAGTGCCCTAGTGTTTCCCTATCCTGGATCATCAAGCCTCTACAGGACCAAGGGGCTCCCCTCCCAGTGATGCCAGATAAGGAAATCTTCTGCTACATATGCAACTAGAGCCATGAGTACCCCCCTGTATACTCTTTGGTTGGTGGTTTCCTCTCTGAGAGCTTTGGGGGTGGGGAGTCTGGTTGGTTGATATTGTTCTTCCTAAGAGAATGCCAACCCCTTCAGCTCCTACATCCTTGCCCTAACTTCCCCATTGGGGTCCCCACACTCAGTCCAATGTTTAGCTGTATACATTTGCATCTGTATTGGTTGGGCTCTGACAGAGCCTCTCAGGGAACAGCTATACTGGGCTCTGTCAGTAAACACTTCTTGACATCAGCAATAGTTCTGGGTTTGGTGTCAGCAGATGGGATGATCCCTAGGTGGGGCAGTCTCTGGATGGCCTTTGCTTTAGCTTCTACTCCACTGTTTGTCCCTGCATTAGCTTTTGTGAGAATAATTCTGGATTAATATTTTTGAGGTGGGAAGGTAGCCGCATCCCTCAACAGAGCCATGTTTATCCACTGGGTATGGTCTCTACAGGTTCTCTCTCCTGTTCGTTGGTTATTTCAGCTAAAATCCTCCCAGTTGGGTCCCTGGTATCTTGGACTTTCTAGTGGCTCCCCCCAGTTTTGCCCCCACACACTGTTACACATCTACTTTCAAATTCCTGACCCTCTGTACTTCTCCCCCATCCCCTCCCATATCTGACCTGGACCCCTCTTCCCCTCTCCCTGCTTTCTCCCTCCCAGATTCCTCTTTGTCTCTACTTCCCAGTGATTATTCTCTTCTTATTATTCAGTATGGCTGTAACATCCACACTTTGGTATAATCTTCTTTGTTCTTGGGTTTCACATAATCTGTGAGTTGAATTATGGGTGTTCCAAGCTTCTTTTTGGCTAACATCCACCTGTCAGTGAGTACAGACCATGTGTATTATTTTGTGACTGGCTACCTGACTTAGGATGGCATTTTCAAGTTCCATTCATTTGCCTTCCAATTTCATGAAATCACTGTTTTCAATAGCTGAGCAGTCCACATTTTCTGTATCCATTCCTCTGTTGAGGGACATTTGGGTTGTTTCCACATTCTGGCTATTATAAAGAAGGCTGCTATGAACATAGTGGAGCACGTGTCCTTGTTATATACTGGAGCATCTTTTGGATATATGCCCAGGAGTGGTATAGCTGGATCCTCAGGAAGAACTATTTCCAATTTTCTGAGAACTGCCAAACTGGTTGTATCAGCTTGCAGTCCCACCAGCAGTAGGGATGGGGAACTGGGTGTTAGCCACCAGAAAGTCCTAGGTGCCAATGGAAATATTAATTTACTAAGACAATATTTGGAGTGTGTGAAGCCACAGGGAATACATGTTCATTTTAAGATTTTAATTTCTTTTGTTGTTATTTTTACATTTTATTTGAAATATTGGAGGTTGTCTTTCTTTCTTTCTTTCTTTCTTTCTTTCTTTCTTTCTTTCTTTCTTTCTTTCTTTCTTTCCTTCCTTCCTTCTTTCATTTCTTTCTTTTTAATGTCCCGTCTCATTTATTAGAGAAAGAAGTAAAGAAAATCAAATCAACTGTTACATCTGTGAATATTCCTATGTAACCCAAAATTAGTAAAGTTTGAGAAATTCTCCTGTAATCAAGTGTCAGGAATGTCAGGCAGAACTATGGGTAGCTCCACATGTGTTATGGTGAATTTTGAAAAGAATATCTCTTTAATGGTAATCATATACAAGCATTGCATTTACTGATAATTTGGGGTTCTCTGGCTCTTTGAAATACGATGAGACAAACAGAAAGTGCGTTACTCTACCCAAGAGACACATGTACAATTATGTTCATAGCAGCACTATTCATAATAACCAGAAATTGGAAGCAACTCAGTTGTCCCTCAACCTAAGAGTGGATACAGAAAATGTGGCTCATTTACACAATAGAATACTATTCAGCTATTAAAAATGACAACATGATGAATATTTCAGGCAAATGGATTGAGCTAGAAAATATCATCTTGAGTGAGGTAACCCAAACCAAAAAGGGCATGAATGATATGTACTCACTAAGACATGGATATTAACCAAAAAGTACAAAATACCGATAAAAATCCCCAAAGACCCAAAGGAGTTAAATAAGAAGAAGGACCAAACAAAGATGCTTGAATCACCCTTAGAAGAGGAAACAAAATAGTCATAGGAGATAGAGGGATGAACGGAACTTAGGAGGAGAGAGGACAGGGAGAGGAATGGCGAAGTAGGGGTAGGTATGGGGAGATACAGGAGAGAGTCCCAGAGTGCCAAGAAAATGAACGGAATTCTGCAGCTCCCTAGGGAATTGCAGAGGGGAGAATATCTAGGAAGTCCCAGAGACCTGTGATAGAAGAGGCTCCTAGGAGTCAATGTGGGTGGCATTAGCTGAGATGTCTACAAGTAGGGACATGAAACTTGGAGAGACCACCTTCCTGTAGCAAGCCAGGACCCCCAGTGGAAGGATAGGGACACCAAAAAGATTTAGGGTGGCCTCTAAATCTTTTTCTTTCTTTTTAATTTTCTTCTTCTTCTTAGCTCTTAACTTTTGGCCCAACTGCTTCAGAATGTTCTTATTTCTTATTTCAATAATCTACCTTAGAATGCCAAGTGGAAACTGTAAACCATCCAATGGAAAAAAAAAGGCAGCATTTTCAATAAATAGTGCTGATTCAACTGGCATTTAGCATGTAGAGGAATGCAAATCGATCCATTCTTATCTCCTTGTGCAAATCTCAAGTCTATGTGGATCAAGGACCTCCACATAAAACCAGGTACACTGAAACTAACAGAAAAGAAAGTAGGGAAGAGCCTCAAACACAGGGGCACAGGGGCACAGGGGCACAGGGGCACAGGGGCACAGGGGCACAGGGGCACAGGGGCACAGGGGCACAGGGGCACAGGGGCACAGGG
>NC_034594.1:30010896-30049570 GCF_900095145.1 Mus pahari | reverse complement strand
CTTGGCCCTGGCCTTCCCCTGTGCTGGGTCATATAAAGTTTACAAGACCAAGGGGCCTCTCTTTCCAATGATGGCTGATTAGGCCATCTTCTGCTACATATGCAGCTAGAGATACTCTATAAATGTATTTCTGTCTGTTTAAGATTGTTTTACATTTTGAAAAATTTTAATCTATGCCTAACATTCATGATTCTATTACCAATTCTCTGGTGTTCCACCTGCTCAATCTAACCTGTTAATCACAGTTAGAATGTTTTCTTATTAGTTATTGTAACATTTGTCTGTTTCTGTCTATTGTTTATACATGCCTTGTCTCATCTGGTTTATATATTTGCTTTTATCTACTTATGTTTGTGAAGAGAATTAATTCAGCTATCATAATGTTTTTAATAAACTCCTCTGAATTTTTCAGAATTTATGTCAGTCTGTTTGGAACAATAGTTTGACTTGTTTGTTGTTAGTGTTCTTCAATGTATTGAGAAGTATGAAGGATTTTCTTTTATTAAATATATTTTCATACATAATATTCTGATTATGGTTCCACTTTCCAATGCTAATGGCATTCCCCCCATTTACTCTACCATCCAAAAATACTCACTTTTCTTCTCTTCTCAGAAAACAAACAGTGATCCAAAGAATATTAAAGGCATATGAAAATAAAGTCTATGTGTATCTGTCTTTCATTCAGAAACCCAGATCATTGGGCCAGGTAGCAAGGAACGTGCTGCCACTGCTGCCAATGCTCCTGAAAACCCCTACTCCAGATCAATTTGAGTTTAATTGGGCAGTGCTGCAGATGCTGTCAAATGTATTGGCAATAACTGACTCTTCAAAATTAATTGGAAATTCTAAAATGGAAAACACTTGCCATGAATTTATGATTTGGATCTGGGGAGAATTAGTTAGCAGAGCACCATAATTTTTGCCCAAGCCTTGTGGTTTCTGGACTAGGACAAATATGTCCTAGGTTGGCCTGCATAATTCTGAGGTTGTGGCATAAGCTAGGACAGTGGTGTGTACCCCAAGGCAATCCAGATAACCCTGGGTGGCAGATGGTCGACTCTGGATCCAGATTGAGTCCTTCTCAAAGTATTCTAAGTTGCCTCAGAGAGTTTGAGCACAGAGATGATGGGAGCCCCTGCTGTGCAAGGAGACAAGCTGCTCAGAGGGCAGACAGTGAGGTTGCCTGCCTCCTACAATGGAAAGTAAAGGAGTAAATACTATCATAAGCAACTGGGTTCTTTAATCAGGGCTCCACAGAAATTCTGGGATTGCTTAGTCTTTCATATGACACATTGCTAGTCTGAGAATAGGTTTAAATAACAAATAGAAGGGAATTTAGTTGAAGTCAGATAGGAAAGGACATTGTTTCAATCCATATAACAAGAAAGGTGAATATATATATATATATATTCACCTTTCTTGTTATATGGATTATAACATATATATATATATATATATATATATATATATATATATATATATAGTAATCTCCATAGAAGGGAAGAATGAATGAATATTGCTTATTGTTTTTATGTATTGATGCATGAGTAAATATATGTAGGACTTTGATCTCAAATATAGGAACAAGAGCAAGGAATAGAAAGAGGAGCATATGTCAACAGAGAATAGAAACTAAGGCTTTTGATCTCATGTCGTAACAAAGTCAGGACATGGAGAAGGAATTTTGTCTCAACAAATAAAATAAATTTAGGCATTTGATCTAAAAAGCAAAAAACAAAAATAAAAACAAAAAAACAAACAAAAAGTAAAAGGAACATCTCCCAGGAAGTCTGCTGCCCAAAGGGCAACAGACCTCATAGTCTGGTCCCAAACAGACCCCACAGTATGATCTAAAAAGACAGAGAGAAAGAGAGAGTCTAAAGGACACCCAGGAGGTCTGCTACGGCCAGGGCTCCCAACAGACCCGACCAAGGAACACAAGAGGAAGGCTGCAGACTAGGTAAAGCCAGGGATAAGCAGATGGTAAGAAGCAAACACAAGACCATAAGCAAGAGAATCAGAAACTAAACAGAGACACAGTGAAACTTATAGAGGTTATGAACCAAATGTAATTAGGGAATATATATAGAACATTTCACCCTAAAGCAAAACAAAATACCTTCTTCTAAGCACCTCATACTTTCTCTAAAATTAATGATATATTTTGTCACAAAACAAGCCTCTACCTTTACAAGAAGATTGAAATGATCCCATACATCTTATCAGATCACCATGGGAAAATGTAAGACTTCAATAACAACAAAAACAACAGAAAACACACATACCTATGAAAACTTAACACCTCTCTATTCAGTGAAAACTTGATCAGGAAATAAGTAAAATAATTAAAGTTCAGAGCTGAGACAGAAGGAAGGACCATACAGAGATTGTCCCACCCAGGGATCCATCCTATATACAACCACCAAATGCTGACACTATTGCATATGCTAGCAAGATTTTGCTGATAGGACCCTGATATAGCTATTTATTGTGAGGCTATGCTAGTGCCTGGCAAATACAGAAGTGGATGCTCACAGTCATCTATTGGATGGAACACAGGATCCCTAATGAAGGCGCTAGAAAAAGTACCCAAGGAGATAAAGGAGTCTGCAACCCTATAGGAGGAACAACAATATGAACTAACCAGTACCCCCAGAACTGTGTCTCTCTAGTTGTATAATTAGCAGAGGATGGCCTAGTTGGCCATCAATGGGAAGAGAGGCCCTTTGTCTTGTGAAGATCATATGCTCCAGTACAGGGGAATGCCAGGGCCAGGAAGTGGGAGTGGGTGGGTTTGGGATCAGGGCTGGGGTTTGGTATAGGGAACTTTGGGGATAGCATTTGACATGTAAATGAAGAAAATATCTAAAAAAAAAAAAAAAAAAAAAAAGCCAAAAAAGAAAGAAAAAAGAAAAGAAAAGAAAGAAATTAAAGACTTCTAGTATTGAATAAAAATGATGACACAGCATACCCATCAGGGCTAAGAGAAAAATTCATACTAATAGAAGTCCTGGTAAAGATGTTGGTGAGATCCTACATTAACACCTTAACAGCACACCTGAGAGATCTAGACCAAAAGGAAGCAAGCCCACACAGGTGTAGCAGTCAGCTGGAAATAGTCAAACTCAGTGCCCAAAGCAACCAAATAGAAACAAACAAACAAAAAAAAACTAGACAAAGAATAGCCAAAAACAAAACCTTAATTTCATTTTGATAATATCAACAAGATAGTTAAAACCCTAGCCAAACTAAAGGACCCAGAGACAGTATCCAAATAACAAAATTAGAAATGAAAAGAGAGACATGACAACAGAAACTGAGGTAATTGAAAAAAAAATCATCATATCCTACTACAAAAAGCTATATTCAACAAAACTGGAAAATCTAGATGAAATAGATGAGTTCTAGACAGATACAACATACAAACTTTAAATCAAGAGCAGGTAAACTATCTAAATGGGTCCATATCTTCTATCTCTTCTAGAAATAGAAGAAATCATTTAAAATCTCTCAACCCTGAGATTCTATGTCACACCAATCAGAATGGCTAAAAACAAAACAAAACAAAACAAAACAAAACAAAACAAAACAAAACAAAACAAAAACCCTCAGCTGACAGCAGATGCTGGTGAGGATGTGGAGAAAGGGGAACACTCCCCCATACTCCAATATGCTCATAGATGCCTTATTTATAATAGCCAGAAGCTAGAAACAACCCAGATGTCCCTCAACAGAAAAATGTATACAGAAAATGTGGTACATTTACACAACAGAGTCCTACTCACCTATTAAAAACATGATTTCATGAAATTCACAGGTAAATGAATGGAACTAGAAAATATCAGCATGAATGAGGTAACCCAGTCACAAAAGAACACACATTGTATGTACTCACTGATAAGTGAATATTAGCCCCAAATCTCAGAATACCAATGATATACCTCACAGACCATATGAAGCTTAAAGAAGGAAGACCAAAGTGAGGATGCTTCACTCTTATTTAAAATGGAATGGGGAACAAAATTGTCATGGGAGGTAGAGAGATGGGGGACTTGAGAGGGAGACGGGATATGGAGGGAAACATGGCCATGATCAGGTATGGGAGGAGATGGGAAGATTACAGAGGTTCAGGAAATGGAGCAGAGGTGTGGAGCAGTGAGAAATGAGGAACTAGGGGGTGGGTGACCACCAGAAAGTCCCAGATGCCAAGAAAGAGAGAAACTCCCAGGACTCAATGGGGATGACATTAGCTGAAATACACAACAAAGGGGAAAGAGCACCATATCCAGATGTTAGGCAAACACCCCTGTTGAGGAATGGGGCCATCTTTAAAATTTTAATACAGAATTGTTCCTGTCTAAAGGAATTATAGGAACAAAGAATGGAGTAGAGACTGAAAGAATGGCTATTCAGAGACTGACCTACCTGGGGAACCATCCAATATGCAGACAACAAACCCACACACTACTACTGATGCCAACATGTACTTGCTGACATGGGCCTGATATAGCTTCCTCCTGAGAGGCTCTGCCAGATCCTGCCCAATACAGATGCAGATGCTCATACCCAACCATCAGGCTGAGCATGGGGACTCCAATGGAGGTGCTAGAGGAAGGAATGAAGGAGCTGAAGGGGTTTGTAACCTCATTGGAAGACCAACAATATCAAACAACAATACCCCCCCCAAAAGCTCCCAAGGACTAAACCACCAACCAAAGAGTACACATAGAGGTACCTATGGGTCCAGCTGCATATGTAGCAGAGGATGGCCTTATCTGGTGTAAACAGGATGGGAGGTCTTTGGTGCTGTGAAAGCTCAATGCCCCTGCATAGGAGAAAGGTAGGGCAGTGAGGCAAGAGTGGGTGGGTGGGTAGAGGAGCACCCTCGTGGAGGCAGTAGGGAGGAGTGTTGGAATAAGTGGTTTTGGAGAATAAATTGAGGAGGATAACATTTGAAATATAAATAAATAAAATAACAAATAAAAAAGAAAAGCAATGAAAATATATCTGAAATTTTGAAGTGCTGAAAAATAAAAGTGGGAAACCTCATATAGACATGAATACATTAAGGTTTACAACCAATAACCTGATTCTAGTATATAGTACAGACTATATTGATATACTTGAATTAAAACAACATGTTATCTGAAAAAACTTTTATAATGTAATAAGAATTTATTTGTGATATTTATACCATTTATGATTCCAAGAATATAGTAATTGTAAAATAAGTTCCATAATTATTTTCAGATTTCATTTTTAGATCATTATATCTGTGTAAAATGAAGTGCTGAGATGAGAGCTATATTCAAGGTGTGCAAATTCACATCATAGGTTGAACCCAGAGTATTTCCTTCTCTGTTCTAACTATCTCTAGGCCAAGGACTTGAAGATTCTAGCCTCTTTACAATCTGTTTTTCCATACTGACTGATTCAATCCAGCTTCTCTTGACTTCTGGGTGAATTGCTTTGTTTGGCTTCATAGTAAGTTTTATAATGTCTTCTAATTTTCTGGCTCATTCTTAGTCTCAGACCCATTCTGTCTTTGTCTGTTTATACTTTGTTCTCTCTGCTACCTATCTCTGTAAAACTACATTACAGACACCACATGGCACATACCACCCTTTTCGCTCCCACTGCTCTTAAGTTACCTCTGTATTCTGTTCTGGTCTCAAATGACTTGGGCATATTGTATCTCTGACTTATCTCTGAAATCTTTCACTAATTCTTCACTTTGCCTCTTAATTAGGCATAATTTTTAAATGTGGCTGTTTCCTTCTATAAGCTCTCCTTACTTTGTTAGGGATTAATGGTGTATACTTGGGGTATGTCTATATCCCAGCTTGATACCACTATAATCCAGACGGTGTCTACATGCTGAGAAGATCATATAGACCTAGATCTTCGGTGTGTCTACCTGTTGAGTAGATCATATAGACCTAGATCTTTGGTGTGTCTACCTGCTGAGTAGATCATATAGACCTAGATCTTTGGATGCGATCCCTTGCCAGAGTGGCCAAGTGGCTGGACTTTTACCTATTTCCCTTTTTCTATTTATGCTAAAAATTGTAGGCAGTTTTACTTTTATAACAGACACAAATATCAATCCCCAAAGCTAAAATCTCTGAAAATTTTTATGAAGAGCCTGGCTGATGTGATGATCCTTCAACAGTCCTGATCATCTGTCCTTCAGCAAATGTCCACCAAGATTTTCCAGTCTTCATCCTGATAAACAATCTGGACTTTTTCAGCCTCTTTGTTGAGTTGTCCCCATGCAAAGGGGTCAGTTTCCTGTGTGCTCTTCATTTCTGCCTTACTGTGTCTCTTCCTTCCTTGAGTCATGACTTTTACGTGGAAGCTTCTCTTCTCCAGATTGTATCTTTATCACTTTTGATGGAACCCAGTTTTTCATTACCTGTGGAAATGCAGACAAAACCTCATCCCCAATGTAACAGATTTGAGTCATGTAATAGCAAAACCTAATAACAAAAATAAAAGTAAACCTATAATAAAACCCAAATCTGTAACAATGAAGTACATAATATTTAAAACCATTGAAGACATTTAACTTTAAAATTGCTTATGTACATGGATTTTGTTCTAATTAATTTCATCTTATGAGTTAATAACTATATAAGTCTTAATTCTATGATTATTTAGTGCTTCATCATTGAAATTTTTAAGTGTAGCCTTCATTAGCCTTCACTATATTTACTTCTGGACTGAAATATCTGACACATGACATGAGAAAATATTTTTCACCATGTGTTTCAGACTTTCTCCTAGGAAATTAATTAGCATGCACTTATATCATTAATATTGTTTTTTAATAATTTTCAAATACTCTGATTTAATTAACTTTCTATGAGCCACTAGATGTGGTTCCTCATAGAACTTTAAGAGGATTGAATATAGCAAGGCTTTTTCAACCTCAGGACCTTTTACCTTCATTGTCTTTCCTTAACAATACACACTGTCATTGACAATGACAGCTCCACTTAACACTGTGCTCACCACATGTTCATGGAACTTACTGTCCTTTTCCATTAAATTTCTTTAAATATACACCTACCTTAACTTTGTCACATCTCAACCATTTAAGCACCGTGAAACATAAAACTCCTGAATATCAACTTGTATAATTTGAATTTGTTCAAACAGAAACTCTACCATTGATATAAACCCATTTTGTTCATTAAATACCCCAAGTACTTAGAAAATTAATGGTATATAATAGAGACAAAATATTCTTAACAAATTGAATATATATACGTGTGTGTGTGAGTTTCCTTAAGATTGTCAAGTAGTCTAAAATCATAAGAGATATAAGTGCTTTGTTAAATACTATCTTACTAAACTATATTTTGAGAGGATAAGATGGGTATAGACCATGAAATTCTGATTTAATTTCAATAAGCTTCCATGGATTTTAATTCAAGAGGAAAATAACCTTCAAAGATATAAGGCTACCTGTTGAGAAGCCTCATTTGTAAATGTCAGAACCTGAATTGAATTCTTATCCTTTAATTTGGAATCTCAAGTTCTTTCTGCAGGTTGTTTCCTGTGCTAATTAAAGCCATTACTATAGGTTTATTATTTTTTTCTTCTGGAAATAGTGGAGACAATCTGCTCTAAGTCTCTATAGTGGTCAGAAGTGTGAATAAGCATGTAACAGTAAAGGCTTTCACACTTGAAAGTCCCCTTTCAGTCTCATGGAAAGAACACGTTCTTGCCTTCTTGCTCCAAAGCATGATCAGAGAATCTGTTAGAGGCCATCTACTCAAATGCAAGGTGCTAAGTTTATGCAAACTCTCAACCTACTTCAAGCTCTAACATGCAGACGTTTTTTAATGGAGATAATCTGCTCCAAAGTACATCAGATCAGGAAATCTTTCCTGAGGCTTTTTGAATTACAAATTTTCTAAAGCTGAACTACAAGAAAGGGTGACTGTGAATCAGGCAGTGTACAAAAATGCCCTTACCAAATGTCATATTTAAAAAACCTCTCCATATTCAAACCATTGCACTCTGCCCCTTTAATTACAAGATAGATCAAGAATAAAAAAATAATAAATGACAAATTGGTGTTAAAATTCACTCCCACATTTGCTCATGATTATATATGTCTATGTCCTAAAACATCTGCTAAGCCTTCTAATGTCACTGATTTTACTAAGTAGGTAACACTATTTACTGTCAGAAAATAGCAGGTGAAGCAAATGCAGTTACAGTTTCATTAACTAAACTTGCAGGAAGGGTCACAAAGCATTTGGACACTGTAGGTGTTTTTCAAGGACCAGACAAGTGGCATCTGTGTCACTTCACTCCTTTGTAGCATAGCATGTAGTGGTCTGTGCAGAGATCTAACAGCTCCATTGTCTCACAGCACACCTTAAGAGTTTTTGGTTTCCATTCTTTGCCTTCTGAGAAGAGTAAAAACTTGAGAAGAGTGATCCAATGCTTCCAGAGGAAATAAAAGTGACTTAAATTTCACTTTTTTTTTTTGATACAACTCAATATGAGCAAATATTTAAATAATTAATAAAAGTAATTCACAAGTCTTATTCTCAAGAATAATTCATTAACTTAAATTTGAAGAAACACAAGACAGTCCTTAAGTATGGTATCTTGATTTTTGATATTTTTATTTGTAAGATATTTTACTGAGGCAGGCAGTGGTGGCGCACACCTTTAATCCCAGCATGTGGGAGGCAGAGACAGGCGAATTTCTGAGTTCGAGGCCAGCCTGGTCTACAGAGTGAGTTCTAGGACAGCCAAGTCTACACAGAGAAACCCTGTCTCAAAAACAAAACAAAACAAAAACAAACAAACAAACAAAAGATATTTTATTGAATAATTCCTAAATACTCACTGATCACAATATAAAACTCTTAGAATGACAGCATATTTATGTTTTAGGAATATGATAACAAATTACAACAAAATTGAATGCATAAGCAACAACAAGAAATAGTCTTCCTTCAGAGATCTCAGGGTAAGAATGCAGATAACAGCCAGATATCATGGAAGTCCTGCTCTCCTCAGTCACCATGGTAAACTCTACTTGGATGATTATTTGTCAGAAATTTTTTTCTGTGTTTGACCTTTAGATAAAGCTACCTAATTCTCACATATCTTTCTCCCTATTCAGGTATTTTTGTCCAAAATTCTCTTTTATATACACACCAGAAATATTGAAAAATGACCTCATTTCAACTCATTTTTTTTTTCTGTACAGACTATCTCTGAATAAAGCCCTATTTGGAGCAATGTGCTTGAAATATAATATTTATTTTCCTGAAGAGAATCCTATTTAAATTATGGTTGATACCAAGTTGAATAAGGCATATTTTTATAACAATCTGATACATACATAATTTGAAAAGTTGACCAGTTATAGTTTTCTATGCAATACCAGAAAAAATATTCAATAAAATATGTTATTTTGAAAATGGAAATGTTGGAAAAATGGTATTTTGAATATTAACAATATATAAGACATGAAAAATGGATTCCAGTAAAACATAGCAGAGAATTTTTTATTGTTTTTGTGTCCATTCCACAGCTAATAGCTCTGGCCACTTCTGTTTCATTGAGTCTTTCTTTACTCCTGGAATGCCCCCTTTCAATTCTTTAGCCTCAAATGCGTACTTTTGTTTCTTTTCACATTTTTAGACAAATTACTTTTCAATTTTATTAGTTATTTTTAATTTAAGTATTAGAGGAATTCCATGAATGAGTTCTGTGTTTGTATAAATGTCATTTCTCTTTGTCCTGGCTCACCTCCTTCTTGACTGCCCACCTTCTTTCACACTAATGTTCTTCCCACTTGATTTTTCAGCTCTCAAATATTTTTATCATATGATCTTAAGGTTTTACCTCAATACATAGTTTAGTCTCCCAGCATTCTGTCAGTAATGCTTGGAAAAGTGCCATATGGGGAAATAAAATTTGATTCCATCCATTGTCATTCATAAGTATATTTCCTCTAAATTCCTCACTGTGATAACTTGTACTTTGCAGCTCTCCCTGCTATTCTGATGAGAACACAAACTGAATCTCAAAGAATTTCAAGACTAGATTATCTTCAGGCTTATTTTCTTGCAATATATTTCCTATTGATTCAAAATTACCTTGTATATGGTTTGACATGTTCAAAAGTAATTTTGTAAACTCTTTTGAAACCTGAAGTTATGTGTCATGAATCTGTCCATTCTACTTCATTCTGATTTTTATGCATGTTCTGTACACACATAGATGCAAAAATATGTTTAAGTATTTGTATATTGATATACTGGACTACTGTACCTGGTTGAAATGGATATAAGACAATCATGTTATTTTGATATTTATTATGTTTTGTAGTAATTAAAGACTACAACAATTATGAAAACTTCTTGTCATATACACAATATAAAATATATATGAAGTCATTTGACGTTTTTGAATATTTACCAGGAAGAGTGGTTAGAAGATTGTATGGGGCATGAGAGCAATAGGAGCAATTGGACGTTGATTGTGTAATCAGTAACTCCAATGATATTTAGAAATTCAGAATCAGGTAACTGATATAAAAAGAAAATAATTATAGAGAGGATCTTGAAGAATGTTTATAGATGACAGCAAAGCTTGTATGAATAGATTATATACTTGGGGTACTGAAAAAATGGTATTAGAAAGATAAAATCAAAACAAAGTAATTAATGAATTTATTCACTAAAATTGAGATTCAAGGGGCCATTCAAAATCAGAAGATTAAAATTGGGTTTGTTTTCCTGCCTATTCACCTATTGAATTATAATTGAAGATCATGGCTTATCTCTTGCTTGTGTTTATACTTGTAAAGCGTGACATAAAGTCTACTTGGTGGAATTTCTGAAGAAAATATTTACTATTTTATCCCTTTCTTGTTTTTTGCATATATGTTAAAACCACAAGATTTTGTTCTAAGAAGTATAAAATAAAACCTTTTGGAGTACCAAAAAAAAAAAAAAAAAAAAAGTACTCATGGAATTAAAAGGACCCAATACTCTAAACTCATCAGTTCTGTTGAATCAGAATAGGTTTTAAACACTGAATAAGCTTCTGAAATATATAGGAACATTTTTTAAATTTAAAATATTTTTAAACAATTTTTGACTTTTATATATTGTAGAAGAAATGAAAAGATTCAGATGACTTTCTTCTTTTGCATTGATATTTCTTTTGGTGTAGAGTATTTGCAATTTTTGTAAATATGTTTTGTTAATATGGTATTTATATTTGTCTATGTTAAAGAAATCAAGGTAAACACAATGTGCATACTATTTATGTATATGCAAAGCATGGACATCCATGATGTTCATGTTCGAAAGAATATTAAGGTTTTTTTTTTTCTAATATTATAAAAGTTCTTTTGAGGGTAGGAATGAACTTCAGTTGTAGATAATAGAGCTAAACTGCTTGTTTAGCTTATAGGATTTGAGCCTCAGGATCACATAGAAGTCAAATGTGTTGGTGTAAGTCTGCATTCTTAACACTTAGAGGAGTAGACAAGCATCAGAAATTCAGTTTCCCTGACACCTAGGTAGCAAGGCAGAGGTCATTTGTGAGAGCTGAATTTGGGTCTTGTATATACCTAGGACTGGAGAGATGACTCAGGACCACTGACTGCTCTTCTCAATGACCTGGGTTCAATTCCTCACCCACACACCTGACAGTTCACAGTAATCTATAATTCATGCATTAGATATTTAAGTGCAGTTTCCTGACCTCTAAATGTACCACACACACACTAGTACACCGTCAAATATGCAGAAAATACGCACATATAAATAAAATAAGAAATAAATATTTTTAATTATTATTATTACTCTTCTATTTATCTCTTCTTTGATACATGTAATGTTGTTATGTTGTACATACTGTATCACTCTATTTAATCTAATATTGAATCATTCAGAAATTCTCAATTTCAACTTTAATATTTTATCTTAATATTTAACATTCATAATAAGACTACCTTGTCTATACCGTCTCTTTATTAGTACATATTATATAATGCACAATATGTTGCGTAATATGTTCATTTATTTTGGCTTTAAATAGCATTCATATGATCTGCTTTTATGCATGTATGCACATATGTGTCTCAGTTGGGTGTGTATGGGTATACATACTCTCCATTATATGCCAAACTGTCAGGTTGGTGTCAACAATATCTCATGCTTGTTCTATGTTATTCACTGGCACAAGGTCTCTCAGTTCAACCCAAAGCTCTCCTGAAGTACTATGTCTGTATCTTTTGGGTCTGGAGTTAGAAAGTAGATGCTACACCCCACTGATATTTGTCTGAGTTTTGGAGTCCTTAACTCCTATCTTTTGGCTTAATTGCCTAGCTCTTAAACCACTGAACAATATTCATAGCCATATGCATTTGTTTATAACTTATAATGCTGGAAATTGCCCAAATAAACTTTACCTTTTAGTATAAATATACAATTCACATTTACTGAATAATTTAATGCTATACTGTTTTTAAATTACCCTTTCATAGCTATTGCTTTATTTTCTTTCACATTTCACGATATCTTTAAAGATTTATTTATTTAAATATTATTTTATGTATGTGAATGCCTATATATCTATTTGTGCACTGCATATGTACCTGTTGCCTGCAAAGGCCAAAACCTGGATATACTGGAACTAGACTTAAAGGTTGAAAGTTGCTGTGTGGGTGCTAAGAACTAAATCGCAGTCCAAGGCAGTAGCCATTCTAAACCACCCAGCTGTCTCTCATGCCACTCTGTTCAATGTTAGTTTGTCTTCTCTTTGGTTTTCCTTTCCTTATGTGAATTCTGAATTTGATGTTTTGTTCTCCTTTTTGTTTGTTATTTTTCTTGTTTGTTGTTTATTATGGTATATGACATATGTTAAATGACATGTGACTGACTGGCCATTTTTCTATTAATTTGACACTTAACCTCCCAAGCCTGGAAGAAATAAATTTTGTTCTGTTTAATTTATATTATGATATTTTAAATATAATAAAATCTTCATCTGCTCATAGTCACATATGATAACATTTACTATTCCTTATAGCTTCCTCTGTTTAGCTTAATACTTCCTTACATTCAGACATAAACAATAGATGAGTCCTTATTTTGATTTTTGTTAAGAGATTCTTACTATTATTTTTATTTTTGTTAATAATTAATTATTTCACCTTTCAAAATACAAAATTATAATAAACAGGTGGATGAAGCCTTATTTGTAAATATGTGTATGAGTTGACCCATGGGCACATAACCCTGTGCTTGATATATATTTGAAACAAAGTCATTACACAGGGTATAAAGTGTACACATATCTAAGACAATCACACTTCAGACAACTGTTTTCTAGGCACTGAATGAACATGTATTATCCTTTATTAAGTATAGTATATATTTCATGATAAATTAATTTTGCACAGATCAGTTTTGTTTGGGTCCCTGTTTTTCCCCACGTTTAAGTTGATTATAATTTTTGTTAGGTAGATTAATTGGGGAGTAAATTTAGAGAAAGACAGCTAATACTACGGACCATTTTAAGTACAGCATGAAAACCTAACACCTTAGAAGTTTTCTTAAATATATATTTATATGAAGACCATCTAAATGAATTAATTAAATCATGGGGTAGACAAAGTCCCAAACACACATCTCTTGTCACCAAGTGAAGCTTCCAATACTGGAAATGGTTTATATCAATTTGAGTTGTCTGTTAAAGGGCCCCATGGGAATCACAAAATAATCCAGGCTATTGCCAAGCCTATAGGTTGCTGCACACAAAGTGATTATGAGGCCTCATTACCAACATTTGCATAAATAATTGAACACAAAGAAGTTGAGTTGGTGCCTACCATTACACTTTTAGAACCTTTACTATTACATGCTAACACATAAATTATGGCTTTCAGATTAGAGTTTTTATGGGATACCTGATTGTGCTTTTCTGCATCTATATCTGTTCCTTGTGCTTTTTCTCTATTTTTTTTGTCTGGTTATTTGTTTTGTCCTATTCTGGCATGTTAGTTCTGTTCTACTTATATTATATTAATTATATTATATTAATTATGTTATATTATGTCATTATTAAATTATACCTTAGAAGCCTGTTTGTTCTTTAATAGGAGACAGAAAGTGGGTGAATCACACTGAGGGAAGTAGTTAAGAACTGAGAAGAGTAGAGAAAGAGGAAACCATAATCAATATATTCTATATGGAAAAAATATTTCCAAGAAAAGAAAAGAAAAGAAAAAGAAAGGTATTTGTTTTAGTCAGGGTCTTACTGCTGTGAACAGACACTATGACCAAGGCAAGTCTTATNAAAAATAACATTTAATTGGGGCTGGCTTACAGGTTCAGAAGTTCAGTCCATTATCATCAAGGTGGGAGCATGGCAGCATCTAGGCAGTCATGGCACAAGCAGAGCTGAGAGTTTTATGTCTTCATCCAAATGCTGCTAGTGGAAGACTGACTTTCAGGCAACTAGGGTGAGGATCTTATGCCAACACCCACAGTGACACACCTACTCCAACCAGGTCACACCTATTCCAACAAGGCCACACTTCCAAATGGTGCCACTCCCTGGTCCAAGAATATACAAACTATCACAGTATTATTTTAATAATTTTTTAAAAAACAAATTTAAAGAAACAATAAAAAATTCAGGACTCTTTATGTCATAGTTTTTAATTGAGTTTTGAGAATTCATGATTTATTCTCATGTGTCCTCATAGCATTGCTTTATCACTTCATCTTCTTCCATGTCAAATAAGGATATTTTGTGTTTTATTTTATTCCTAGTCAGTCTCACTAGATATGTCAATTGTATTCATTTCTTTTCTAAAAATGGGATTTTGCTTGTTATTGATATTTACTTCTGCCTTATTTTTTAAAAATATTTTATTTGTTCTGCCTCCTTTAGGACTGAGCTAAATTTTTATTCCTCTGTTGTTTTACATGGGAAGTGAAAATTACCAAGTGATTTTATATATCCAGTGTGTGTCTATAGTAGTAATTGTTAGTGTCTTGCTCTTTTATGAATTAATCATTTCTATTCCCTGGAATTGCCTTTTTCTTAAAGAAATATCATATTCGTATATAAGAAACATAATAATTTAGACAAAAAGAGCAAATTAGATTATGAAGGTTGTTTATATTTACTGTTAGCTATTATTTCAATCAGAAGTGTGAAGGATAATTTTTTGGATTAGCCGAGGGGAGCTATTGGCTATTTCTACTGTTTCAGTGATACTAACTAACATAAATTTATTCCAAATGATTGTAGAACCTTCTTAGTGTCCTATATTATGACTGTTAAAAATAGCTGAGAATTTCCATCATTGTGAATTCCCTTTAATTTTGAGTTGTGTCTTGGCAGAAGTGAAGCACAATTGAAGGTTTTAAGGTAACATAAATGCCATAGCCATAGTATGCTAATGATAGGAGCTATAAAAGTTAACCCATTATTTTTCACTTAAATTATCTTACATATTACTATTAATTGAATAATGATCATTATGAAAATATTTCTTATTTTAGGTATTAACTCCATAAAGCCTATTGCTGATATTTTTTATTGTACAGTAGTTAACAATTTTATTAATTTTTTCTTTGTTTTTATTTTAAAATTAGCTTTACACTTTATGTATGCTAAGTTGGCCTCATAATCAACATCATTAAGATGACTTTGACCCTCTGATACTCATGCCTTTATGCTCCTTCCTTTGCTGGGATTACAGGCATTTTCTAGCACACCAGGTTTATACACTGCTAGGGACTGAACCCACAACTTTAATACATACAACTAAGCATTCTAACAACCTGGATTCATCTCTAGCCTCTTCTCTACACTTCAAACTACAATGGATATACATTGAATTATGTGGTTGTTACTAGGTGTCAAAAGACAGGCATTGTCTCTGGAGTCCTACTGCCAGCTACTGCTTATAGTGCTTCATACTTTGGTTCTAGGTCCACATTTGTGCTATCACATCTATTTTATTTTTCTACTCAAAATTTAGATTTATTTAATAGTACGCCCTTATTTTTGTCTCTAATTTGGATGTTGTCTATTTGTTTCTAAGTAACGAATATAGGATCTTGAGCAAAATGATTGTTTTCAGTGTTGTGTCTGAATTTTATTGACTTTCTGTAACTTGTCAGCATTTTAAGCTCATTTTTGCTCCTTTGTTTGAGACAGCTGAATGCACCTAATTGTGTATGTACTGGATTTTATTATTTAAAATTACGATCTCACTTTAGTGAGGTTAAAAATTGAAAAATGGGACCTCATAGAACTGAAATGCTTCTGTAAGGCAAAGGACATTGTCAATAGGCCATAATGACAGCCTACAGTTTGAGAACAAATATTCACCAACCCTACATCTGGCAGTGTTAGTTAAAAAAATTATAAGGAACTCAAAAAGTTAGATACCAACAAACCAAATACCCCAATACAGAGCTAAACAGAGAATTCTCAATAGTGGAATCTCAACTGAACAAGAAGCACATAAAAATGGACAAACTGGTTACTCATCAGACAAATGCAATTCAAAACAACTGAGATTCCATCTCAGAATGACTAAGATAGAAAACTCAAGTGATAGCACATGCTGGCAAGGATGTGGAGCAAGGCAAAGACTTCTTCGTTGCTGGTGGGATTATGACCTTGTACAAGCACTTTGGAAATCAATTCAGCAGTTTCTCAGAAAACGGAGTTGTTCTACCTTAAGACCTAGCTATACCACGCCAGGGCATATACTGAAAAGATTCTCCACCATCTCACAAGGACACCTGCTCAATTATGTTCATAGCAGCTTTATTCATAATAGCCACAAACTAGAAACAATCTAGATACGCCTCAACTGAAGAATGAATAAAGAAAATGTGGTACATCTATACGATGGGGTACTATACAGTTATTAAAAACAAAGACATCATGAATTTTGCAGGCAAATGGATGGAACATGAGAATATCATGCTGAGTGAAATAACCCAGTCCCAGAACGACATACATGGTATATACTCAATTATAAGTAGATATAAACCATAGAATACAGGATATACACGCTACATTCCACAGAAAAAAAGAACCTAAACAAGAAGGAAGACACATGGGAGGATGCTTGAATCTCACTTACAAAGGGGAATAAAATGGTCATAACAGGCAGTTAGAGGGAGGGACCAGGGTGGGAGAGGGGATGGGGAAGAGGACAGGGATCATGATCACATGTGGGGAGGAATAAAAGAGATGGGCAGATGGCCATGAGAATGATTAGAAGTCTGAAACTGACAGGAATGGGAGATGGAGCACATCTAGAGAATGTGCCAGATACCTGGGATAGGGGAGGTGCCCAAGAATCAATGGAGATGACCTTAGCTATAATTCACAGCATTTGTGATATGAAAACTGAAGAGCCCACCTCCTGTAGCCAGGCAGGAACCCTAGCAGAGTCAGAGGGACACCAAACTACCCACAATTCCTTCAACCCAAACTTATGTTGTCTACAAGAAATACACGAGATGAAATAGAGACTGAGGGAATAGCCAAGCAATAATAGACCCAACAAGAGAACCACCACATAGGCAAGCCCCAATCCCTGACATTATTAATGATATGCTGTTATGCTTGCAGACAGTAGTCTAGTATGCCTGTCCTCTGAGCGGTTCCACCTAGAAGCTTACTCAGAAAGATGCAGAGGTCCACATATTTACAGTGGATGGAGCTTGGTGACTTTCTGAAAGAGTTGAGGGTAGGATTGCGATCTCTGAACATGATAGAAACTCCACAGGAAGACCAATATGGAACCTTGGAGCTCTCAGAGACTGAACCACCAACCAAAGTGCATACATAGCTGGACCTAGTCTCCCAACCCCAATACACATATGTAGCAGATATACAGCTTGTTCTTCATGTGGGTCACAAACAACTAGAAAGGTGTTTATCCCCAAAGCCTTTCTGTGTATGTTCTTCTAGCTGGGCTGCCTTGCTGGCCTCATTGGAAGAGGATGCACTTAGCTTTGCAGAGACTTGATGTGCCAGGGTGGGGAAAAACATTAGGGATTCTCCACCCTTTCAGAGGAGAAGGGAATTGGGGGATGGGGGGAATTGTAGGAGGTGATGACTTGGAGTGGGGAAAATGACTGAGATGTAAAGTGAATGAAAAATTAGGAAAAATAAAATTATTATCTCAATTTAATTCTGGGTATAGATTTGTATTTAATTTAATGTCCATAATTAATCTTTATGTTGTTGCCATTGGAGCCAGTTTTATAATATTAATTATGTTCTATGTACACTAGACTTATTGAAAGTATACTGAGTCAATATTTTACAAGGTCTTTCATGTTCATATTATTCTCTAGGAAACCTTTGGCCCTTAAATATTATTTAAATGGATATAGTATCTCTTGCTTATGTTTGTATTCTTCATATATTTTAGGTATATTACAAGCTTGTTTGCTGGGCTAAGTCAATAATGTTGTTAATTCTGATTTTGAATCTATAGTAGACAATTGTGTTTATTTAAACCAGAAATACTCAAAGGATTTTAATTTTTTTCATAAAGTCACCAGAATTAGTTACTCAAGATTGATTTTCATGAATAGTTATTAATAGGAATAACAAAATCAGATTATATACAAATGAATCTTATTTCAAACCAAATAAAAATATGAAGAATGAACAGTTTTAAAATCTATAATAGAAAATGAGTAACTCACCCAAAGTTTAAGAGAACTTTCTGAATAAATATGCATACAGGTGAGTCTATTAAAGAGTCATAGCATCACAATGGGACAACATAGGTTAAGAAAAAAAAAAAACCTAGACTCCAAAATAGAATGCTGCCATTGAAAATTTTCAGTTCTAAAAAGAACCACAAATATTCTATAATTAGATAGTCTTATAACCATGAGAAATAAATCTACCACATTTTATTTTTATGATCTGAGCAATAAATCCTTAGCTGATAACAAGTGTTTGCTTCCCTAATGAGTTTCCTTTCATTTCCACTGATTGTAATTTATGCTTCTTATATTTTATCAGTCAGAATATTGGTGCTGTAACAGGCTTTGTGACTGTACTATGTATAAAAATGATGTTAGAACAAGAGCAATATTGTATGTTCCAAAAAGGTAAATCACAATTATACACAATTTGAATGTTGCATACAGTTTATATAGGAGACATTAACATTTAAGATCACCCACATCTGAAAATGATGTAGTAGTTTTTGTCTAACACATGTCCTCATGAGTCTACCCCTATAATTCTACCTGTTGATTATTCATTAGGTGTGCTAGCTACTCTTAACTCAACTAACTAAAATTATGTGAAATGTGGAATCTTTTCCTTTTTTATTGGTGGTTTTATTTATTTACATTTCAAGTGTTACCCCCTTCTCGGTTTCCTCTTCACAGACCCTTTTCCCTACCTACCCTCCACTCCTGCCTTACAGCATTCCCTTATGCTGGGGCATCGAGCCTTCACAGGACCAGGAGCCTCCCCTCTCACTGATGCCAGATAAGGCCATCCTCTGCTACATATGAGGCTGGAGCCATGGGTCCCTCCATATGTACTTTTTTGGTTGGTGGTTTAGTTCCCAGGAGCTCCGGGAATCAAGGGGTTCTGGTTGGTTGATATTGTTGTTCTTTCCATTCTTTTTTTTTTTTTTTTTTAAAGATTTATTTATTATATGTAAGTACACTGTAGCTGTCTTCAGACACTCCAGAAGAGGGCATCAGATCTTGTTACGGATGGTTATGAGCCACCATGTGGTTGCTGGGATTTGAACTCCGGACCTTTGGAAGAACAGTCGGGTGCTCTTACCCACTGAGCCATCTCACCAGCCCCTGTTCTTTCCATTCTTGCAAACCCCTTCAGCTCTTTCAGTCCTTCAGGTAACTCCTCCATTGTGATGACTGTCCTGAGTCCAGTGGTTGGCTGTGAGCATCCACATGTGGTCAGGCTTTAGCAGAGCCTCTCAGGAGACAGCTACCCTAACCCTAACCCTAACACTAACCCTAACCCTAACCCTAACCCTAACCCTAACCCTAACCCTAACCATAACTCTAACCCTAACCCTAACCCTAACCCTTCCTGTCAGAAAGCACTTCTTAGTATCAACAATAGTGTCTGGGTTTGGTATCTGTAAATGGGATGGATCCCAGGTAGGACAGTCTTTGGATGATCTTACTCTCAGTCTCTGCTGCATTCTTTATTCCTGTATTCCCTTTAGACAGGAGCAATTCTGGGTTAATATTAAGGTGGGTAGCCCCGTCCCTTAACTGGGGGCTGTGTCTAATCTCTGGATATGGTTCTCTTTCCCCTTTGTTGTATATTTCAGATAATGTCATTCCCGTTGGGTCTTAGGAGTTTCTTGCTTTCTTGGCATCTAGGACTTTCTGGTGACTACCCACCTCCCAGTTCTTCATTTCTCACTGCTACCCACCTCTGTTCCATTTCCTGAACCTCTGTATTCTTCCCATCTCCTCCCACACCTGACCGTGCCCCTGTTTCCCTCCTTGTCCTGTCTCCCTCTCAAATCCCCCAATCCCTATACGGTCCATGATTATTTTGTTCTCCATTCCATTATAAGTAAGAGTGAAGCATCCTCACTTTTGTCTTCCTTCTTTCAGCTTCATATGGTCTGTGAGTGGTATCATGGTTATTCAGAGATTTGGGGTAATATTCACTTATCAGTGAGTACATACCATGTGTCTTCGTTTGTGACTCTGTTACCTCGCTCATGCTGATATTTTGTACTTCCATTCATTTCCCTGTGAATTTCATGAAATCACTGTTTTCAATAGCTGAGTGTAAGACTCTTTTTTAAATATACCACATTTTCTGTATACATTTTTCTGTTGAGGGACATCTGGGTTGTTTCCAGCTTCTGGCTATTATAAATAAGGCTTCTATGAACATAGTGGAGCATGTATTGTTGTTATAACTCCATGGTATTTATTACAATACCTACTAAAATACAACATTTTGGGAGTACTGAATGCTACAAAGTTTGAAAAAAATAAAACCAAAGCCCATATTTCTATCATCAATGTCTGCCTACAATAAAAATGAACAATGCATTCTAAGTGTATTAGTGTTGACTTAGTCTTGTAATTTTGAGATTATTTTCTTCAACTTGCTGATTAATGTGTTAATTACATCATTGATCTAAGTATAAAGATCTCAAAATATTGTATAAATGTTGTTAAACCATTCATATATTTGTGTCCTGAAATGTTTATATGACATTTATTCACTATTTTGTATTGCAACACTTACCGATTATTTCAAACATATTTTACTTTTAAATATTTATTTTGCATTAATGTGTTTTCTTTCATATCGTATCTGATTTACCTCATTTGTACTGCCATAAATTCAATGAGTGTTAACTAACTGAAATGTCTTAGTTATGTATCTAATTGTTAAATAAATTATTACTGTTTTATCTCTTAGTCTTCATCTCTGTACTTTTCATAACTTTCCTGTTATCCCAAGGTCATGGAGAGCTAATCTTTGCTGTTAAGTAAGATTGATTAATATCTATTGACATATTTATACACATATATTCATTCACAGTGATAGTCTAGAGTAATACAGTTGACTTTTTTGCTAAGTTTCCTTAAAATATGCATTCAAAAAATCTACAAGTTAGAACATAGGAATATGTAAAATCATTCTATGACATGGCATTCATTATAAGCTGTTTATTTTATTAAGAGTTATGTGATACATCTACTTTCCTTTCACTACTACCTCATACTACTTCAGCATTCATCAATGTCTTTGTGAAATTTTAACCTTTGAGTTATTCTGCTGAAATTTTTTTATAGTATGATAGATGCTCACAATGTTTTAAATTTTAGGTTGGAGAGTTAGTCAACACTTCACCATAGAAAGGATTTGTGTTAGGACTATGTCTCAGTATCGTGCCTATTCTGGGCTCTACTTTTTGAGCATTAAATAGAAAGTTCTCAAAACCATTGTCTGACAAGAAAATGTTGATTTTTTTATTTTTTGGTTTTGTTTGTTTGTTTGTTTTACATTAATGGAGTGGGTACAAGACCCCTTAGCTATCCCTTATATGTTTGTTCTTCCCTTTCGTGTATAGAGGAAAGGTATACATAAACACCGTAAGGATTGCCTTATTCTAGGGAGGATTTATTGTATCAGAAACATAAAATTCATAAACATGAAAAATGTGAGATTGGACCTAAAATAGTGATTATGGATTTCTTGCTTAAGATATCTGTTTTCATAACTTATGTCTTATATAAAATTAAATTTCTATTGTGAAGACATATTTAATTAATTAATCAATGTATTTATTTATTTATTTATTGGGTTTGTTTTTTTTTTTTTGAGACAAGGTTTTTCTGTGTAGCCTTAGAAAGTTTCTTTGTTATTTTTGAGCTTATAATGCCATCATTTTCCTCTTTCACTTTTCTTCCCTCTACCCTTCCTAAATGTCCCTCCTTGTTCTTTTTCAAATTCATGAACTCTTTTCATTAATTGTTGTCATGACATATATAAATACACATCTATATTCCTAACTACATCTATATTCCTGCTCAGGTTGTAAAATGTCACTTAGATGCATATGTTTTCAGGGCTGGCCATTTGGTATTGGATAACCGGTTGGTGTGCTCCCCCTGGGGAAGGCTGTTTCTCTCACTCTCAGCAATCCTTAGATGCCTGAAGTTCTCTGTGTAGGGTTGAGCCTCATGGGCTTTTCCCCATCCACTTTGGCCCCTTGTCTTTGTTCAGTTCACATTTATGCCGTCATGTTGGTGAGATTTGATGGATGCAGATTTTTTTTTTTTTTTTTTTTTACATCACTGAGAGAGACATTCTCACAGCAAAATCCCCAATCCTATGGCTCTCACAGTTTATCTGCCCTCTCTTCTGAAACATATCCCCACATGACTAACATCTCAAATGAGAACTGGTACTAGGTGGCGGTACACTTGCTATGTTGGTGAACCAATGTTAATGTATTATTATTAAAGTTCCAGATTACTCAGGGCTCAGTCTTGGTGTGTTACAGTCTATGAGTTCTGACAAAGAATACAATCACACGTATGTACCCTCTTAGTGTCTCACTAACAAATGGTCAGAAAGGCTTGATTTATCAATCTATAGTATTGATTTTTGTATATTAATCTTTTTTAAATTTATTTTTATTGGATATATTTCATTTATATTTCGAATGTTATTCCCTTTCCAAGTTTCCACCCTCCCAGAAATCCCATATCCCAACCCGTATCCTCTGCTTCTATGAGAGTGTTTACCTACACAACCACTCCCTCCTCCCCTCCTTTGCATTCCCCTACATTGTGGGCATCAAGCCTTCCTAAGACAAAGGGCCTCCTCTCCCATTGATGCGCAACAAGGTCATCTTCTGCTACATATGCAGCTGGAGACATTGGTCCCTCCATGTGTACTCTTTGGCTGGTGGTTTAGTCCCTGGGAGCTCTGGGGTGTTCTGTTTGGTTGATAATGTGGTTCTTCCTATGGGGTTGCAAACTCCTTTAGCTCCTTCAGTCCTTCCCCTAGCATCTCCATTGGGTACCTCCTGCTCAGTGTGATGGTTGTCTGTGAGCATATGCTTCTGTATTTGTCAGACTCTGGCAGAGCCTTTCAGGAGACAACTATATATCCACCAGGTGATGAAGAGCCTCTTCTAGCATAGTATCCTGCCAGCATGGGGCCAAGTGACCAGGGACTGACCCTGAACTGGGACAACCTGATATGACTACTAATAGCATAAATTATGACATACACAGCATTTCCCAGCACATAAGCCAGACAAAAAGATGTGACCTGAATCTCCTCCTGCCTATAGCTTAATTTCCTGATTCCAGGAAATACACTGGGTGTATTCAAGGGCACCTCGAGAAATAATCAGACAAATTTAGAGAAGAGGTCACTGCAAGATGGCTCACTTGATAGCTTCATAAAGTCAGTGCTAAGAAAATGCATGCAAAGACTAAACTAAAGGAAAATAAAATGACAATTCAATAGCCAAACATATATACTGTTGTAAACTGTGTGTGCTTACCACAGGGGGGAAAAATGCACTATGAAATAAGGTTAGATTTATAAAAACTGTAGTTTTCTTATAACCATCAATCAATTTCTTTTATTAATGTAATGTGTACATCTATAGAGTATTAGTCAAATGAAATGACTGTTATATACTACTATTTACTAATTCTCCAACATACACCTCATGCTTTTCTGTGAATACCCCCTTTGTCCTCTATGATTTACTCCACGTTATCACACTGTATTCATCTGTCATTCCTTTTTAAGTTCTCCTGTTAGTGTAGTTTCTCATCCTTTCTTGTACACAGAAGTCTAAACTAGTACTGATTCTTCATTCTCCAGTCTAGGTTGCCTGGTCCTTTTCTAGCCATTAGACTAAGTTTAATGTGCTTTGGAAAAGCATTGAGAAGGTACCTACTGACACATACTGTCAGGCAGCGTGTACTGTATATGTGTGGCATCACTGGTAATAAGTGATGCCTTTGACCATATTCATATACTCCTTTTACGCACTTTTCATTTTTGTTCTTTGGAAGTAGTTCTTTTTTTTAATTGAATATTTTCTTTATTTACATTTCAAATGCTAATCCCCTTTCCAGGTCTCACCCAAGAAACCCTCTACCTCATTCCCCCTCCCTCTGCTTCTATGAGGGTGTTTCCCCAACCAACCACCCACTCCTGCCTCCCTGCCCTCACATTCCTTTACACTGGGGCATCTAGTATTCACAGGACCAAGGTCCTCTTCTCCTATTGATGCCCAACAAGGCCTTCCTCTGCTGCATATGCAGCTGGAACCCTGGAGCCCTCCATGTGTACTCCTTGGTTGGTGGGAAGTAGTTTCTAAAATTGTCCAAGATGTACAGAGAATTAAGTTACACTTTTGGTAGAATGAGAATACTTAAAGATATATGTAAAATTATTCTATAAGAAGCATTTTTCTTCTGCCTAATTTATGAATTTATTCAACCATTTGCATAGATCAGAATGGACTCATGCATATTTATTTTTAACTTTGGATTACATTATTATTTGGGTTACATTCGATACAGCTTTATTTTTCTATTCAGCACATTCTTTTGCCTTTGATGTCAGAATCTCCTTCAGTTTGGTTTCTTTGTCTATCTGCCATTTTTATACACTTTTGCTTTTGGAGAACATAGATAAGTGCTGGGAATTCAGGTGTCCCAGAGTCCCTTTGTGTTTTCCTATTGTAGACATAACAGCACGTCTTTCTCTAGTGTGCCTTGGTTTCTTTTATTGAATCATGACATTCAAAAATCAAGTTGCAGCACTGTAGGTGTATTCATTGTTATTCCATATCAATGGTAACAAAGTGTGGTTTATTCTCTTGCATGAAAAACAGGGATAGCCCAGTCTGGGTTGTGGAGATAGTATGAACTTTTTTCTCATAGTTATGAAGAAAGAACCTATGGCCAACATACCATGATCATCTTGTTACTATCCCTAGCTTTTGCATCCTTAATTGTTGATTGCCTCTCCTCACCTGTTACAGCTGCTGTTATTCTTTTCTATGTAACCAAATTTCTTCTAATAAGGCTTCCTGTCAATATAAATCAGATTCTATTTTGAAAATTCCTCGAAGTAAGCAAGACTTTGTCTTTAGCATATATTTTCTTTAAATTGGGAAGCACAATTCATTGAATAAACTCTATATACCAGTCAATAACTTTTTCTGCTTATCAATGCTGTGTAGTACAATCTAATCATTTACACTTCTGTCTGATTTTTCCTTTGTCTTTATGCCAACTTACATGGCTGAACTATGATCTGTGGCATAAAATGTCTTAAACTGGAATCAATGATGGAAAGTGCCTTACATTTAGTAAGTACATTAATTAAAAACTTATTGGTTGTGACCACTGTTATTTTGTGAGGCAGGATCTCTTCATTCTTATTTTAATAGTTAATAGTTTGTGTAAAAATGTCCTTTAGCTATACTATTTAATATAGACTTGTTCATATTTAAAATTGCACATTTGAAAAATGTGAGCTTACAACATGGCATGGGTTAGTAGTGGAGTGCTTTCCTAGCATATGTGAAATGCTGTGTTCAACAAGAAATACTTGAAAATAGCTACATTTTGTGTATAGTGAGAGTCTCAGTCACTACTATTTCCATTTAAAGAAACAATTGATTGAAAAGGCTTTTAGTTTGATATTTTCCAGCATTAATGGATTAAAGAATAAGTATTATCAACGTCCTTTTTCTTAATTCTTCAAAGAAGGCATTTCAAATGAATTTTACTTTATTTCTGACTATAAAAGGGAAATACTATTTCAGACTATAAAGTGCAAGCCTGTAGCATTCCCCTCTTGCCTCAGCATCCACCTTATTTCTTCCCTACATACACCCCATCCAGCTGAGGCAGCTGTGTCATATGACTCTTCCGGGTGAAAGAATTCTAAAGGCAACTCAATAAAAGTTAATGCTTAAAGAAAGAAATGCCAGGGGACCATATTATTTTCAACATATTATGTTTTAAACCAAAGGAATATTGGACAAAATTGATTTCTTGTCTTCTTGGTGTAAAAACAATAATAGAAAAATAAATGAAAGGACCAATTTACTATCTAGGCAGGAAAAAGTCTTTTCCAGATTTTTAGGCACTCTTTTCATATTTATACATATTTGAACCAAAGTCCTTCTAAAACAATATTTTCAAAAACTCATGAAGTTTACTTTATTTAGAAACAGGTTTTGGGCAGACATGATCAAGATAAAGTAAATTTGCAATGAATTGATCTGAGTTAATTATGGAAGCAAATATTCTTTTCATGAAGAAATTGAAATACAGAAATATGTGCAGAGAGCTGGATAAAAGAAAAGAGAATTTGTATGGACATGTCCACAAGTTTGAAAGATAGGAGGCGAATGCTTTCACCATGCCATTGGTATACAAGAAGATACTTTTGTTATGGTAGCCATAGATAGTGAATGCAGCAGAGACATTTTAATGACAAAGAATAATAGTTGAAAGAGATTTGAGAGGTTTTATTATGCTGTAAAATTAATCATCTTTATAAAGTAAGAATGTAATCTGGAATGAAACGGGTTTTTTTTATTTTTTTTTTAGCAAATCTCATGCTGCTAACAGTGCCCTTGCTAGCTGATCTTTTTAGAACATCTAAACTTCTAATTTAGTAGGAGCTAAATTTATCTACATAACTTCTCTATATATGTAACTTACATATGGACACATACATATGTTCAAGTGTGTGACTTAATACCTAATAAATAGGAAGAGTTTAATTAATGTCATTGAACATTCTTAATATATCAAGGCAAATCAGTAAGAGGAGATAACTTAAGATGATAAGATTAAAATGGAATTTATTTAGGAGAATTTTCCTTAGAGTGGACAATTAGAGTTAAAACAAACAAACAATTAGAACGTAATAAGCTATGTCCATGTAGAAACTAAGCCATATACTTGTGATAGCAGATTAGATGTGTTAGATTCATAGCTAGTTTATAAATGATTTTGGTGTATAATTTAAAAATGGCAATTTTTTCCCTCTGTAAAACCTTCTTGGAATGGAAAGAAGAAAGAAAAAGAAAATATAGAGAAAGAAATATTTCATCCAAAAATTAAATGTGCAGAAACTCTAGAGATCTGACTGCTATCAAAGAACAGAAGTCATCCTGCACTAAATACTCAAGGAAATGGTTAGACATTTAGTAAGTGGCAGTAATGCTCATTAAAGAGTAGTCACCTCCATAAAAAATCTGTAGTCCTTGGCTATTTCATTGTACATTTAATCTGGAAATTAAATATCTGCACTTATTTTACCTTCTCAATAGAGAGAATGTTTTGTTTCTTACGTGTTCAATTGTAACTATAATCTCTAATTGTGTTATAAATGATGTAAAATTACTAATCTACAACAGTCATGTCTAGTTCTAGGTATCACTGGAAGGGATGGGATTCTGTACACCCTTGTTTATCTCATGACTGATCAAAGCATTCAGCGGTAGTAGTCTCTAAATTATATGTTGAATTCTTGTTCTTAAAGAAGTGACAGAAAAATGTAAGATCTTTCCTTGACAATTACAAGTTTTCCTCAAGGGATTTCTACCAACTCGGACTCTTCTCCATTCTCTCAAACATGAGGCTTTTTAATCTACCACTGCCTGTTCCAGCAGTGTTACTATTGTGATGACCATGACCAAAGAAATATGGGGAAAAACGATTTATTTGGTTTACATTTCCACATTGTAGTTTATCGCCAAAGGAAACCAGGTCAGGAACTCAAGCAGGCTAGATCTTAAAGTCAGGAGCTGATGCAGAGACCATGGAGGAGAGGCTATGCAGTTTACTGGGTTGCTTCTCCTAGAATCCAAGACTACAAGCCCAGGGAGATATTAGCCATAATGGACTCCTAGACTTAACCAATGAGAAATTAAGGCGTGCCATACAAACTTATCTCCATGACCTTTATATCTTATTACTGCACTCTTTTTTTCTACTCAATTACTCACTATGTCACTCATTACTAGATCCATGTAATGCTTATTTATCCCTGCTGATTTATATTACTTGGAAGATATTAAGGTTTCTACATCTTATAGTACACATGATTTTGTATTTTGTATTTTTTTGGTATGAATCACATTGCCTTGCTCACACCTACCACATTTATAAATATTTTATTAATATGTGCATTGTAAATGATGATATATTTTAATTTTTTATTGATTATTTTATTTATTTACATTTCAAGTTATTCTCCTTCCCGGTTTCCCTGCCACAAACTCCCTATCCTCCCCCACCCCCTGCTTCTATGGTCGTATTCCCCACCCACCCACCCTCTCCCACCTCACTGCCCTAGCACTCCCCTATATTTTATTTATTTATTTGTTTGTTTGTTTGTTTTTTAGAGACAGGGTTTCTCTGTGTAGCCTTGGCTGTCCTGGAACATAACAAAGATGAAAGGTAAGACCCTCTTGATTACTCTACATGTAGGCTATAAAAGTAAATGAGGAGAGGAAATGTGTAAGAAACTGTTGACACATGCATTTGGTTGAAATGGAACACACACACGGTTCCTTGTCATCAGGAGAGGTGTGCTCTGAATTATAATTGTAGTAGTAAAGTCAAGATCCTAGTGAAGTATAAATTAAACAGCATATGTTACACTGTTACAGAAACTCAAAAAGACGACTCTTAGCTTCATCAGATTGTGAACAAAGTTGCTGACTAGTAAAGTTTGCTTAATTCAAAACCATTTTATTTATTCATTTATTTTTGGTTTTTCAAGACCGGGTTTCTCTGTATTGTCCTGGCTGTCCTGGAACTCACTGTGTAGACCAGGCTGGCCTCAAACTCAGAAATCTGCCTGCCTCTGTCTCCTGAGAGTCCTGGGATTAAAGGAGTGTGCCACCACGCCCCGCTCCCCTATATTTTATATGTGCATTTTCATTTAGTGTATTGTTACTTTTAATCATATTTAACCTTTATGCTTATCTGTTACTGCTCTCAGCACTGTTCATCCTCTTTATTACCATGAACATTTCCCTTTTCCTTCAGCATTTATTCATATATACATTATTTTTAGATTATATTCATACATATATGATTTTTTCTCTCTTAGTTTGCCTTATTTTGCTAAATATGACTATCTCTATATGAATCTACTTTATATGAAACAATCCAATATCACTCTTCTTTATGGCCAAATATAATACTAATTTATTCATCCACTTATTTGGTGAAAGAAATCGTTGTTCATTCCATAGTTTGGCTATAGTGAATAGTGGTGATGGAAAGACATCCCTCAACTTAAGTTCTATCTTCCCTTTGTTGGATATTTTGGCTAAACCTTCCATGTTGGGTCCTGGGAACCTCTTGGGTCCCTGACATGTAGAATTTTCTAGTGGCTACCCATTTCCCCTCCCCCACGGCTGTACTCCCATTTTCAAATTCCTGGCTCTCTGTACTTCTCCCCCATCTCCTCCCATATCTGAACTGCCCCCCTTTCCCCACCTCCTCTCTCCCTCCCAGATCCCTCTCTCCTACTACTTCTGAGATTACTCTCTTCCCCCTACTGAGTAGGACTGTAGCATCCACACTTTGGTGTGATCTTCTTTTTTCTTGGGTTTCATATGGTCTGTGAGTTTTATCTTGTGGCTCAATCAGTGTGGACCTGTGTACCAGAGGCTTTCTATGGAAATCTCTGGCCAGGCCTGGTGCGAGGGTTCTACCTCCATCTCTGTAATTTCATACTGCCCTGCACTGAGTGGAGTCTGGCTGGGCCAAGGAGTGCAGCAGATCTTCAGGTGTGCTTAGGGAGAGCAGATTTCTTACCAAGTGTTAGCTCTTAGGACAAAATCTCAGATGAAGGAGTAGTTCTCTTACACCTTTTATTCCCTGGATAGATACAGTTTTGGGGATGATTCAGGGTTTGAGAGCAGGCACTTCTCATTGGCTTGGACTAAGAGTTTGGGGAAACCTTATTTGCATGTGTGAGGGCTTGGTGCAGCTACTAAGAGATTGATGCCACAGGGGGTCTTTGGGAGGCTTTAGTAGATAAGAGTCAGGTGCCCAGGAGGCATGGCCAAACTCCTGCTATCCCATGCAGGTGGAAATCATTGCACACTGGGCTCCATGATTCCAGACCAGGCTGTCTGTACACAACCCACCACTCCACAAATCAGTAAGTGGTTTTGGCTGTTAACTGAAAGGTTGGTGGTTCAAGCCTACCAAGGGACAACAGATAACTAGGTTGTATTTTAAATTTTGAGAAATGCCTATACAAGATTTCACAGTGGCTTGCCATTTAAAACTTGTCATCAGTTGTCAAGTATTTGCTTTTCTCTGAATTCATTTCAAATTGTGTTGTAAATTGCTTCTTCAATCTGATACAGTGAGATAGATGCATTTTTAATTAAGATTTTCTTGACAGCTATTATGTTGAGCATTATTCTTGTGGTTATTGGCCATTTGTTTTTCAAAAATTGAAAGATGTGTATTCATTTCATTAGCCCCATTTATTGATTGAGTTGGTAGGTATTTAGTTGTTTGAATACCTTACATATTATAGACATTAGCTGTCTGCACAATATACAGCTGGCAGAAATTTGTTCTCATTCTGTAGGAACTCTTCAGTTATCCATTTCCTTTGCTATACAAAATATGTTTAATTTCATTCAGTCTTAGCTCCTAACTCCTGCTTTTATTTCCTGAACAACTGAAATCATTCATACAAAGCCATTACATAATCCATATCTTGAAATGTTGTTTGTTTTTAGAGAGTCTGACTTTTATTCTGTTTGGAATTGATTACTTTACAAACTGAGAGAGTTGCATTTAGTTTCTTTTATCTCTACTTTGTGGATATTCAGTTTTCCTAGTACCATCCACTGAGGAAAATTTTCTCCCATGTGAGCTTTTCTTTCTTTTTCCCCTTTCACCATCTTTGTGAAAACAATCAAATATCTATATAGGTTTATTTATGTCTGATTGCTCTCTTCTATTTATTTATGCCTATTTTGTTTTATTTTGTCAATGCCAAACTATGCTTTTTAACTATGACTCTGTTTTGCAAATTGTGGTTACATAATATTATATCTCCGCTTTTTACTCTGTTTCTTTCATTTATATATTTTTCTTTGGTAACATTATATTTTATACCTATGTCTTATGATACATTCTGAAATCAGGTAGAATAATGACTGATTAGGATTGCATTGATTATCACAATCATTTCTGTTTGCTTCTACCTGCATTGTAGTAATTTTTAAATTCCTGTGAAGATGGATTTAGATAAAGGAAAGAGCATTAGTATGAGGAGCATCCTTGTTTGTTTCAAATATTATAAGTGATTTAAAAATTTTTCATATTTAATACTGGTAGTTTTTACTCTTTTAAGTCATATTTTCTTCTACATCTGATTCACTTAGAATTGGCATCTTGAAAGGATGATTAATTTTGCCAAACATCTACTAAATATCTGTTGAGATGTTTATTTATATTATTTTTGTATTTAGTTGTGAGAATATAATGTATCAAGTTTATTTGCATATGTTGAACCATTCTTATATCCCCGCCATTTAATTATAGCTAATGTCGATGTGCTGACATATTTGTCTTGATAGCATTTTTGAGGATATTCTCATCAATATCCAAAAAGAAAATTAGCCAATACTGTTGTCTTTATTCGTGTTTTATTTGTCTTTGATAGTATTTGTCAGATTAGTATTAACCTATGAAATTTTTCTTTCATAAGTTATTCCCTTTAGTCTGCTTTGGAATAATTTTATAAGAACTTGTATTTAAAAACATTGATAAATCCCATTAAGGGTGCCACTTATGCATTGTATGATAGGAAGCTTTTGATTGTGAATTCAATTTCATGATTGTTATTGGTGTGCTCAGGTTTTCTGTTTTTGAATAATTCTGTCTTGGCAAGCTGTTCAAGCATTTGTCAATTCCATTTACATTAACACATTTGTGGGTGCGCAGTTGCTCATAACAGTCTCTAACAATCAAATGGATCTGTTGTCAATTGTAAAAGCCTAATTTTCCATGCTTTTATTTGAATCCAGTATTTTTAGTAAGCATTTGTCAATTTTTAATGTTTCAGAATATCAGGTTTTCATTGCTTGTTGGTGTAATATTTCATTTTTCCATTTCATTTAAGAATGCTTTACTCATTATTTTTTTAATTCCATCTGCTGACTGAGGGCTCAGAATTTACAGTTCATTGATTATTTGAAATTTTTCTTCTCATACTGATTTGGACATTGATGCCTATACCCATTATTTGGTGCGGCACTTTTCTTGTTTTCTTTAGACGTTTTGGTGTATTGTACATCTAATTTTATTCATCAAAAAGTTAGCTCATTTTTTTTCATAATAGGCATGTTTTTAATCAAATCCCAGCATAAAAGTCATTCAGAAACAGCTAAACTCTACATACGTAAAGGATTGCCCTTTCATTTGGGTTTCTTACTTTTCATTGTATCTCTTTCTCTATTGCTTATTTTGTGTGTTTTTTTTTAGTTTCTGCCTCTCAACATATTAATATTTCTATTATTATTACTCTTAAATTGTGTCTTCATATTAAAGACAGGAATAATTTCTGCACCTCATTTTAAATTTCTTTGTATTGCTTAAACAATGAATTTTATACCACTGTATACTTTCCCTAATTATTATTATTCTTTGGTTGAAAAATCTGCCTTTAGCAATTATTGTAGGGCACATCTGGTATCTATAAGTTCATTTGCTTTTCCTCGTATGACAATTTCACGATCTCTCACATTCATAACATAGATTAGTAGTATTTACGGCTGGCAGTTCTTTTCTATTAATATTCAGTGAATTACATGTCACTGTCCATTGGCCTGCAATGCCCTGCTGAGAAGTATGCTGCCCGGAGAACTTGATATCTCTTCTGTGCAATTTTTTTTCTGACTTGATAATTGACCTTTCACTCTTGGCAAGTTAATTATAATTATGTCTAGTGGTGCAAATGTTGGAGTTAAGCCTAAGTGCTGGTCTTTTGATTTTCCTCTATTGTGATGTTTATCCTTTTCCAGATTTCAGTTTTTTGCTATTAACCATCTAAAAAAAAAATGCTTCTTCCTCTTTTATATTCTAAGTCTCTCTTTTAAGCAAGAAGCCATTTATAATTAATTCTTTCTGGAAAAGGAATAAAATCAATTTTCTGCAACAGATATCACTGGATATAGCAGCCACATTCAATGACAGGCCCAATTTTTAAGAGTTGTTGGCCAACATAAAATAGATACTATTGGGGATGGCTGCATTTTTGGCATTTTACACCATACTAGTTTTCTGATTGTTTTAAGTTTCATTCTTCTTCAGTTTGTATTAGTTGGTTTTTAGTTTTCTTTGTGAAACAAAGAATATGAGGTCAAAAATGTAGGATGAGTTGTACAGGGAAATGAATAAAATCAAAACACATTCCAAAAAATATATTTTTCTTTTATATATCAAATTTTATAGAAAAATGTTGTTGTATTTGATCATGATTTACTCTCTTATAATTCATCCAATATTTTTGCCACATCTCTTTCCACTAATTACTATTCTTTGTCTTTCTCTGTCTCCTTAGGATACAAACAGAAAACAAGAAAAACACATTTCTAAAATTTCACAAAAATAATAATGAAAATGTACAAACAAAACCCCAATAGGACAAAAAAAAAATGCTCAAACAAATAAAAAGAGACAAACATTCTACAAAAATACCATTTTGTTTGTCTTGTGTTATCCAACTAACTGTGGACACAGTGTCTCAGTGGAAAAGTTGTTTTCTTTTTCTTTCCTAAAGGGGATCAATTACAGATAAGGACTAAAATTTGTAGTAGGAAACAAACAAACAACAAAAAAAAAAAACCTTAAAATTTAAATTTTTCCACACGCTGTTTTCATCAATCTATATTCAATCTGCGTATTTTTTTAAAGATGTGTATGTGTGAGAGAGGCATATAGAGACATAAAGTCAGAGTAGCAGATAGAGAAAGAGAAACAGAGAGATTATTTATTCACTTGAAGATCAGAGCTTTTGGTGTCTGTGTTACCTCACTCAGGATGATTTTGTTTTTTTGTTTGTTTAGTTTTTTTTGGTAACATCCATTTACCTACAAAATCTAACATAACTTTTGTTTTATTTTCATTATTTTTCTGGTAAATAAAACTCTATTGTTTAATGTACCACAATTTTCCTATAATTATTTAGTTAAGTGATATCTAGGCTGTTTCCAGTTTCTAGCTATTAAGAATAAAGCTGTAATTAACGTAGTTGAGCATAGAGTGCTTATGGTGGGATGAAAGATACTTTGGGTACATGCTCAAGAGTGGTATAGGTGTATCTTAAGGTAGACCAATTCTCAATTTGACGTCGAGCCTCCATGTTGCTTTTAATATTGCCTATACAAATTTGCACTTCCACCAACAATGGATGAGTATTTGCCTTGCTGAACATCTGCCTCAGCAGTTGCGATTACTTGTGTTACTGATCTTAGCCATTCTGACAGGTAAAAGATGGAATCTTACATTAATTTAAATTTGTATTTCTCTGGTCGCTAAGGATATTGCATATTTCTTTTAGTGTTTCTCAGATATTTGAGTTTCATCTATCGAGAATACTATGTTTAGATTTGTTCCCCTTTTTAAATTGGATTTTTAAAAATTACTTTAACAATTTTAATCTTCCTTTCCTTCTTTCCTTCTTTCCTTCTTTCCTTCTTTCCTTCTTTCCTTCTTTCCTTCTTTCCTTCCTTCCTTCCTTTCTTTCTTTTTCTTTTCACTCCAGATTTTATTCCCCTCCATGTCCACCCTCTGACTGTTCCACATCCCATACTTACTCCCCATATCCCTTTCTCCATGAGGATGTCCCACACCATCCACCACCCACCCCACCAAACTTCTAAGCTCCAGTCTTTTGAGGGTTAGGTGCACCTTCTCTGACTAAACCTAGACCTGGCAGTCCTCTGCTATATATGTACTGGGGGCCTCATATCAGCTGGTGTATGCTGCCTGGTGGGTGGTCCAGTGTTTGAAAGATCTCAGGAGTTCAGGTTCATTGAGACTAAGGGTCCTCCTACAGGGTCCCCTTTCTCCTCAGCTTCTTCCAGCTTTTTGAATTCCACAACAGGGGTTAGCAGCTTCTGTCTATTGGATAGTTACGAATATATGCATCTGACTCCACTGTTTGTTGGGTCTTTCAGAGGATAGTCATAGCCTCAGTAAGAGTGTCAGGCCTTGGGACCTCCCCCTGAGCTGGATCTCACTTTTGGCCTGTCACTGGAACTTCTTTTCTTCAGGCTCCTCTCCATTTCTATCTCTGCAGTTCTTTTAGACAGGAACAATTATAGGTCAGAGTTTTGCCTCAGATGGCAGCCCCTCCCTCACTTGATGCCCTGTCTTTCTGCTAGAGGTGGACTCTATAAGTTCTGTGCCTACTGTTGGACATTTCATTGATGGTTCCACTCATACTTTTACTTTTTTATAGTCCAGTCATTACCCCTCCCTCTCACAGTTCTTCATCTCATTCCTCCCATCTCCAAGAGGATTCCCTACCCTGTCAGGCCACCTCACTCCCTGGGGTCTCAAGTCTCTCAAGTGTTAGGTGCTTCTTCTCCCACTGAGCCCAGACCAGGTAGTCTTCTAAATATGTGTTGGAAACTTTGTTCATGCTTTGTTCATGCATGCTGCCTGGTTTCTGGCTCAGTTGTCGCTACCGTCTCCAACCAGCAGAAAAGAAGCTATGAAATCGATGTCCTTCTCAACGCAGTTTATTCAGGAACATAACTATGTGCACTAAAAAGATCCCCGACCTCTCTTGGCCATCCCCTTTTATACCCTCTAGTCCACTCTCCATCACCCACAGGACTACATTCGTCACATCATCTGATCTTTTGCTAACTTGGATATTCTCTCTGTCTTTTAAATAATTCAGAGAAGAGTTTGTCTATCTTGTTGATTTTCTCCAAAATCCAACTTTTTGTTTCATTGATTCTTTGTGTTGTTTTTTTTTGTTTGTTTGTTTGTATGCTTGCTTGCTTCTCCATTTTATTGATTTCTGCCATCAATTTGATAATTTCTTAATGTCCATTCTTCTCGGTTGTGCTTACTTCCTTTTGATCTATAGCTTTCAGATGTTTTGTTAGTTTGCTATTTTGATATCTCTCCATTTTTTTCTGTTTGTTTAATGTAAGTACTTCTTGTTAGGAACTTTTCTCTTAGCACTGCTTTCATTGCTTCCTGTAACTTTGGGTAAGTTTTGTATTCAATTTCATTGAATTGTACAAAGACTTTAATTTCCTTTTCTCTGGATCAAACAAGTTCTTATTTCTTTTCTTTTTGGTCTTGTTAGTGTGAGATTATTTATTTCCTGTGTTATTAGGAGTGCACTTCACCTCCTTAGGTTGAGGTTTTTATTCAAACAACTTATGTAGATCTGAATTTGTAGATAAATGTGGTTTAAAGTTTCTGTCTTGCACACTGGGCAGAGCTTGAACACTAGAAAACACTTTCTACAAGGCCACACCTCCTCCAAAAGCCATACCTCCTAGCTTGGCAAACACCAAAGCATTCAAATAACCATATTTCAATCCCTGGCCATACAGGCTTTATCAAACACACTCATTTAACATGGCACAATGCAAAATACATTCAGTTTAACTTCAAAATTGTATCACACTCTTAACAATGTTTAGAAGTCCAAAGTCAAAGTCTCTTCTGAAATTCAGGCAGTCTCTTAATTATAATTTCCATACAATCAAAATCAAAATGCAGACCACATACTCCCAACCTCACAGGATATACATTATTATCCCACCATGTCATACTGGCAAAATACTGGAGCTAAGCAAAGGAGAAAAACAATTAGGAAAACTATCACTCTGCATCTCCATGCCTGATATCAAAATGTTCTTCAGATTTCTAACTCATTTCATCTTTATTAGCTGAAGCAAATTTCTTTGTTTAGGGCTTGTTCCACTCTATGTTAGCAGTTTTCCCTGTAGGTATCTCACAGCTATGTCATCTCTACGAATTTGGGGTCTCCAAGTCATCTTCTAATTCACAACTTTATATCCCAATGTTTGGGATCTACACATGATTTTCTAGGCTCTATCATAGAGTCAACTTTACATCCTGTAGCACTCTAGTCTCTGGTTCACTCTACTGCTTTCGTACTGCTGTTCCTTGTGGTCATCCTATGGTACTGGCATCTGCAGTACACTTCAATCTTCTGCTGCAACTGTGCTACACTTTCACCATTAGCCTCTCATAGGCTTTCTTCTTGATGCCAACCTGAACTTCAACTTTCACTAAAGCTGGGCCTTCACCAATGGACATTACTGGCCTTTACAAGTGCTAAACCTCATCTGCTTTCCTTGGCCCCTTCATGCCTTCAACAACAAATACCACCTGGGTGATTCTTACAAATTACCAACCCTGATGCCAGCCCAAGATATATCTCTGTAACATAGCTCATTTGTGCTCTCAGAAAATACTTCCCAGAAGATTTTGCCTCAGTGATATTGGTCTCTCCTTAGTCACTGCTAATTTCTTAGCTTCAACTAACACCCAGTCTCTTCTATTCTTGGTTGTAAGGCCAGAGCAATATGGCTAAAACATGCTGATTCCTAGAGCTGAAACATGACTCCCCTGATCAATCATATCTTAAACAGCTTTCTGTTTTTAATGATTTCCTTCACTATTTAAGCTAGAATATAAGGGAACTTACTCTGTAGAATGACTTTGAACTCAGAGATCTGAATTCTTCTCTCTCCTGAATGCTAGGATTAAAAGCACGTACCACCATTCCTAGACCAAAGCTTTGCTTTACTTGTAACTTATTCTGTACCAGGTTGGCTTGGACTCAAAGGATCTGCTTGCACATGTCTTCTGGGAGTGAAGGTGTGTTTCACTACCCCTGGACCTATGATTTTCTTTAATCGCTTTCCATAATATCATTATAAGTTCTATATTGTATTTCATTCCCGATATAGTCAAAATGACAAAATAGAACACTCCTACATTGCTGGTGGGATTGCAAGCTTGTGCAACCACTCTGGAAATCAGTCTGG